>NC_050452.1:28990554-29305554 GCF_903995425.1 Onychomys torridus
GGGATATTGAAATAAATGGATTCTGGCCCCTTTGTGTTTTAATCACTGTGTCATCTTTTCAGGCCTGAGTTTTTAAATTTTTCTTAAACTCTTTTTTGGTAACCACTCCATCCATGATTCTACTAAGTGATATACATGTTGGAGCCCCACACGGTAATTTGTAACTACAGAAAAATTGGCATGTTGATGTGCCGCTTCTGTCAATACGTGCCTCATAAACTTTTCACAGCCTGAAGGGACCTTGAGAGTCCACCTCCACCCCCAATATCATGTCAGTCTTTCAATGAGACCACTAATCATGGTAGGCCCATCAAGAGTACCTGTTTACCATGCTGCCTGAGTTAACTGAGTCCCATCAATTGGAATTGGGAAAGTTGTCCCAGAGCAAAGGGACTTGGTCAGTTTCTCCTTTTGGCTCACTGCCTTTTAGGCCTAGAGGTTTTATTTTGATCTGAGGTCACTGAAACTCTCAGATCATGAATGTTTCTATACTGTCATTAGGTTGTGAGGCCATTGAGTTTAGTGTGGTCAGCCTTCTTTTTATCATTACTTGTAGCTGGAGAACTTCTCTCCAGTCCCGCCAAGCCCCAGCAGTCTGACAGCCCACTTATAAAATAAACACACAGAGACTTATATTACTGAAACTGTTTGACCTAATGGCTCAGGCTTCTTGCTAGCTGTTCTTATATCTTAAATTAACCCATTTCTATTAATCAATACCTTGCCACATGGCTCGTGGCTTACTGGTATCTTAACACTGTCTCATGGTGGCTACTGGCAGTGTCTCTCTGCCTCAGCCTTCTACTTCCCAGAATTCTCCTCTCTGCTTGTCCTGCCTATACTTCCTGCCTGGCTTCTGGCCAATCAGAATTTTATTTATACAGAGCTATATCCACAGCAACTACTTGGCTAAGAAGTCCTTGTAGGCACCAGTGTAACATGGCCACATTGAGGTCTGTCTGACTTTAGTTCATTTAAAGCCTGGGACAGAGTTTCCCCTGTGCAAATCAAAAGATAATGGGTTGGTGTCTCAGTTTGCTCTCTAAAATGCTTAAGGTGGTTGGTGTTCTCTAAGTATCCTGATGCTATCTTAAAGGAGGGAGAATCTCAGCTGCTGCAGCAGAGGCTTTAGTACAAGTGACTTAGAGAAGAAAACATTTTATTCTCAGCATTTTTTTAATAATGTGAGAAAATATGTTCTTTTAGTGTACATTCTGTGGGATTTGACTAATGCACCAATCTCTGTGACTATGTTAATCAGAATTTATATATTTAATTCATTATTATTATAAAGCATACATGCATGTGTTTGTACGTGCATGCATGTGTGCATGTATGCAGGCATGCATACCTGTGCACAAAGGAACATGTGTGGAGGTCAGAGGACAACTTTGGGAATTAGTTCTCTCTATTGTGGGCTCTAGGAATCAGACTCAGTTCCTCGGGCTCATATGGCAAGTATTTTTACTGTCTGAGCCATCGTGCTAGCCCCATAATCTGCCTTTAGAGTGATTCTGTCACTCCTCAAAGCTCAGTATTCCTCTTTGCTGTCACCTTATCATTCTTGAGTTTTGTTAGTTACAGAATGTTCAAAAGTAGAACCACGTTGTGTCAGTCTTTGGAGTCTTAATTCCTTTCCTCAAGTGTAGTGCATTGTGATTTGCCCCTGTATACTACCAACAGCTACTTCCTTTTCTAGCTAAGTAGTTACTATTGTTTGGCTATCACATTTTGTCTTTTGCGAGTGAAGGATGTTTGCTGGATTTTAATTCTAGCATTGCTGCAGTGAGCTTCTTAATGAGGATGGGAGGTGTGGGAGCCTGTGCTTCTGAAGGGCATATCGGGCCCCAAGATGTGTTTCCATGCTGTTCTGCATTCTTCTTACTGTCTTTATAGAATTGAAACCTGAGTACTGGGCATGTTTGTTCTGATTGGAAGGAGACAGCTAGGACAAACAGATGCAATAGGAATTCTGTATGTCACTCGTGGTCCCAGTCTCTCTCTGGGACCAGGTTATGTGTCTGTAGCTAGGCAAGTTTTGGTGGGTGATCAGCAGTCTGCAGCATGACTTGTCAGGAAAAGTCCCTTTTAGGAAAGAGATGAAGGAGACGCACTCACCCCAGTGCTGGTCGATTCTTTACTGGCATAGCACTCAGGCTCTGGATATTTTTTGTGGTGGAAACCCTTTTTGGTCATCTTATATATGAGAATTTTGTCATAAGGATAATTGAATGTTGTGTTGATATTTAGTTTGTACCCTTTTAAAGATTTTTTAATTTTTATTTTATGTGTATGAGTATTTTGCCTACATTACCCTGCACAATTTCCTTCACCTTTGGCTTTACCTTTCATGGGGTCTGCCTTGCTGTTTCCTATCTGCCTGACTGTCCTTTGGAAGATATGCTATCTGTGGGTTTGTGCAATTTTAATAGCCTGTGTTGTATGTACTTATATAAGCTTGAGGGCTGCATTAGGAATCAGATGCAAATTTTTTGTTTGCAAGATTTTTTAAAATTTCCTTATAATTAAACTCTCCCCAAAACTAGTGGTCTTGTGGTTTGTTTCTAGTTACCCTGTGCTTTAAGTCTTTCCTGTCTACTTTACTTTTGTTTTGTTGACATTGAGGACACCTGAAGCTATAGGGTAGCCACGTGGAGAAAAGCACTTTAGTCTGGCTTTTTGACTAGGCAGTTCATCTCCTTTTGCTTACTGACAGGTTTTGTTGTTGTTTGAAAGAGGCTTTCTCTGTGTAGCTCTGGCTGTTCTGGAACTTGCTCTGTAGACCAGGCTGGCCTTGAACTCAGAGATCTGCCTGCCTCTGCCTCCTGAGTGCTGGGATTAAAGGCATGTACCACCACTCACTGCCTAGCTTTTTTTTTTTTTTTTTTTTTTAAGACCTTATTTCTAGTTGTTTGTGGATGTAGACTAGTTAGCTACTGAGGTCTATATCATATCCTGACCATATTCAATTAACTACACCAAGTTTAAGAACAGAGACAGCTTGGTACATGTTTTCAGTGTACAGTTCTGTGAAATTTGACTAACCCATAAATCCCTGTGGTCACCATGATCAGGATTTATAAATTTTATTTTATTTACTATATTATTTATATACAATAGTATCATATTTTGTGTTCCGCTGAGTATCTTATTCATTGTAATCCATGTCTCCATAATCTTACTACTGAGAAAGAAGAGAGGTTACTAATTAATCTGTAATGTGCCATTGGTTGTAATATGCATTCTTATTTCAGTATCATTAAATGGGGGGAAATGTGAACTGAATGTGGATTAGTGAGATTTAGTTATATTTAAAGTTAGATAACCAGTTCTGGCTGTTCCTACCTGTGTGATCTTTGGCAAGTCAAGGCAAAGATCACACTTTGCAAATTTTGGTAGATGGTCAGCATTCTGTAGCATAACTTGTCAGGAAAAATCCCTTTTAGGAAAGAGATGAAGGAGACGTATTCACTGGCCCTGCTACTGACAGATTCTTTACTGACATATTGCTCAGGCTCTGGACCTTTCTGTGCTGGGAACCCCTGCACAATCTTCTTCATATTTACCTTTCATGAGGTCTATCTTGCCTGCTTTCCTGCCTGCCTGACTGTTGGCACTTCATTTTCTCCTTCTCTCTATAATGGGGAAAATAATGCTTTTTTGATGCCTCTGATCTTTTTGGTGTGAGTGGTGCATTAGGAAGCCCTTGATGGAGCTCATCTGTCATTATCCCTCCCTATTCATGCTACCCCGTTACCAGCATGGAGTTAGTGATTGACTAGTAGTAGCCAAGAAATACTTAGGAATGAATGAAATATAGAAATAAATGAAATGGTCACCAGCGCATGCTCATGTACTTTCCTTTTGATTTTTAGAAAGAAGGAACTCTCAGCCACCAAGAAGGACCGTGTGAGTCATTGTCTAACAATATGTGAAAACATCGTGGCACAGTCTCTCAGGTAATTTTTTTTTAATGATTTATTTATTTATGTATATGAATGTTCTATTTGTATGCCTGCATGACAGAAGAGGGCACCAGATCTCATTGTTGTTGTGAGCCACCATGTGGTTGCTGGGATTAAATTTAGGACCTCTGGAAGAGCAGTCAGTGCTTTTAATCACTGAGCCATCTCTCTAGCCTCTTTCCTTCCGCCCTGTCCCGCACCCCCAAGATGTCTTTCAGGTAATTGTATTTGCAGCTTTCTAAAGAAATAAAAACCTGATTGCTGGATGATGGTGGCACAGGCCTTTAATCCCAGCATACAGGAGGCAGAGGCAGGTAGATCTCTATGAGTTCCAGGGCAGTCTAGTCTACATAGTGAGTTCCAGGACAGCCAGGGCTAAACAGAGAAATCTGGTCTTGAAAAACCAAAACCAACCAAACAAACAAACAAAAACCTCAAAACTAGGATTTTCACTCTTAATGCATTAGCATATCCTTTGTACCTCTAGCTGTCTTTAAAAAGTTCATCTAGGCTAAGTGTGATGTGGTACATACTTGTAATCCTGTAATACTCGGTAGGCAGAGACAGGAGGATCTTAAATTTGAGTTTAGCCTGGGCAACATAGCAAAACGCTGCTTCAAGAAAAATCTATTTAAAATAAGAATGCTTTCACCACATTTCTAGCTGTATTGTAAGGGTATCAAGTATATATGAGAATTTTAGCCATGTAATTGAATGGCTTTTTGGTATTTAATTTGTACTCTTTTAAGATTTTTTTATTTTTTTATTTTGTGTGTGTCAGTGTTGTGTTGTCATCTATATATTTGCTCCCTCTGGGCCTGGCACCCACAGAGACCATCAGAGTGCACTAAAACCTCTTTAACTGGAGTTGAAGATGGCTGTAAGTGGCTACGTGGGTGATGGGAACCAAACCTAGATCCTCTGCGAGAGCAGCAAATACTCTTGTCCACTAAGAGCAGCAAATGCTCTTGTCCACTGAGCCCCCTACTTTTTATTTTATTTTTTTGAGACAAAGTCTCATTTATCCCAGGATGACCTCAAACTCACTATATATAGCAAAGGATGGCCTTGAATTCCTGATCGTTTACCTTCTGAGTGCTGGAATTATGGACCTGATATCTCAGTTTCTATTACTATGATGAAACACCATGACCAAAAGCAGCTTTCGATTACATGGCCATGTAACAGTCCATCACTAATGGAAGTCAGGACAGGAACTCAAGCAGGTGCAGGACCCTGGAAGCAGGAGTTGATGTAATGGCCATGGAAGGTGCTGCTTACTGGCTTGTTCTGAATGGCTTGATCAGCCTGCTTTTTATAGAAGCCAGGACCCCACGGGTGTCTCTAACCACAGTGGGCCAGACCCTCTACCATCAATCACTAATTAAACCCTACAGGCTTGCCTGTCTATAATCCCTTTTTATGGAGGCTTCCTTCCTCTCAGATGACTTTAGTTTATGTCAAGTTGACAGAAGACACCTGGCTTTAGAATAGAGCTTAAATATCAAAATCCACCTTAAATAAAATAGAAAATAAATTCAACTTCAGGAAGATATTGGCAATGTATAAATGAAAGGCTTAATAGTCTATATTGTGAATCATTAAAGACAAGATCATTATTCTAATAAGAAAATAGAGAAAACAAATATTTCAAGAAAGAAATTTGACTGGGCTACTACTTGGACAGAGGCAGGAGGTTCATGAGTTAGAGGCTAGCCTGGGCTTTATAAAAGCATGACTTCTTCTTAAAAAAAAGAAAGAGAGGAATTGGGTACAATTTGGCCTCAGAACTTATTTCATGTTCCCTACATTAAAAATTCATCTTCATTAGTTGTGGACTGAATGTTTTATTTTCCATTCCAGTCTATATGTTGAAGGCTTAATCCCCCATTCTGTAACTGAGACCAACTATGCATTTTAGTAGGTGAATTTGGTGCTTACTCTGTCTTCTTGGGGTAATGCCACATCCCATAAAGTTTTGTCTCATTAACTGCTCTTCAAGTACCAGTCACAGGCCTGTGGGAAGCCATTGAAAGACTAATAAGAGATTTGTCTGACCCTCCTCTTTAGGTTCAGGAGTTTTTACTTTCCTAGAGTGGCTTGTGGAACTCAAGAAAATACATTTTCTGGCTTGCTACAAGGAAGCCAGGGTGTAGATATTCAGAGGGTAAGGTATGGCAAAGGGAAGCCTGGAACCTTTATGCTCTCCTCTTCCAGTCTTCCACTTGTGCACCAGTGTGGACTCCAGTTGCCAGAACTGAAACATGTGTAGTGCTTTCAGCCATCTAGTCTGTTGGATTTTGTTATAGCAGCTGGAGCAGGAAAACAAAACAGAACATTGTCACCTTACAAGTTGGCAAACAACATCATCAGAATTTTTGTCAGAGGTAAGACACATGGGGCCATGATAGAGACAGAGACCCTGGCTTAAAACCAAAATCTGACCACAACAAAAATCAACCAGAAACGCAAAGAAGCATAGGAAGTTACAGGTTGTAATAAGAGCAATTAGTTGACATTGACCCAGAAATTAAAGTAGGTTAGCACATAGAACCATTAAACAGTGTTAACTATTTTGTGTTCAAGAAGCAAAAGGTTGAGGGTATGGCAAGTAGAAACAAGACAGGAGAAAGGTTGAGCCTAAACTAAAATAAAGCAACAGCCAACTCCTCATAGGAAATGCCTGCCCGAATCCAGGGAAATGCCATCTGTAAGGCATGCTCTCCCCAGGAAAAATGTCTGTCAGTGTAATCATGCATGTAGCAACCTATTTTGTGACACTGTTCTTGGGGGAGATGTGAATAAATGTTCATTCAACCCAGAAGTATTAACAGATCAAAGTACTGATACCACTAAAATCCAAATTGGTGACTCAGTGAACGTACAAGGGTTACTTACAATGGTAACTTATAGGAACGCAGACAACTCAAAAGGCAATGCATCACCAAAAGCCTACTGTGGGCGTGGATGACAGCTCACTAAAGCTGGAAACCTGGAGCTCTCTATACAACACAGACCTCAGCACTTTAGGAGTCTCCCTCCCCTCAACAGTCCTTACTGCTTTATAACCCTGGTATCTTTTTCAGGGTTTCTATTGCTGTGATAAAACACTGATGAAAAGCAGTTTGGGGAGGGAATGGTTTATTTCAGCTTATACTTCTAGATCATAGTCCATTACTGAGGAAAGTCAGGTCAATAACTGAAACAGAGGCCATGGAGGAGTGCTGCTTACTGACTTACTTTCATGGTTTGTTCCTCCTGCTTTCTTATAGCACCCACAACCTGACAGCCCAGGGGTGGCGTCACCCACAACAAACGAGGCCCTCCCACATCAGTCATTAATCAAAAAGTGCTGTAGACCAAACTGATTGGGGCATTTTCTCAAATGAAGTTCCCTCTTCCCAAATGATTGGTTATAGCTTGTGTTAATCTGACTTAAAACTAGCCAGCACATTCAGGAACAGAGGGTCATTATGAATCTGATAAGTTTCAGGAACTTCCTGAGACTTGTGAGTTGCTTACTTCCTGAGTCTTTTTGTTTGTTTGTTTTGTTTTGTTTTAAATTTTTGTTTGTTTGCTTGTTTATTTGTTTTTGAGACAGGTCTCTTTATGTAGTCCTGGTAGTTCAACTTGCTATATAGACCAGGCTGGTCTTGAACTCATAGACCTCCTACTTCTGTCTCCTGAGTACTGGGATTAAAGGGATGTGCCACCATGCCCAGCCACTTCCTGAGTCTTAATAAGCATTCCTTCAGAATTTGCTGACTCTTAAAGTGCTTGCTATACAACATGGTCCTTAATATCTTTGGGTTTTTTTTCATTACATTGATTGTTTTTGTGTGTGTTATGAGTGTGAGTGTGCATGTAAGGTCTGCAGTGTTGCTGAGTGCCATGTCTTCTTGCTCTGTATGTGTTGAGTATTGCTGATACCTTTTTCTTCTTCTTAGGTTTATGGATGTCTTTTACTTCTTTTGAGATAGAGTCTCATTATGTAGCTCTGGCTGGCCTAGAACTCACAGAGATCCCCTTGCTTCTGCCTCCCTGGTGCTGGAATTAAAGGTGTATGCTAGGAGTTTCTGCTTAGAGGTGAAAGAATGAGACTGTAGATCAACAGTTCTTAGATTAAGATCCTGAGACAAGAGTCTGCTTTTGATGTTTTAGGAATAGTATAACCTATTCCTTTGTCACCAGGATACTTCCAGAATATGCCTTGTGTTACAGGTTTGAGGTACTTCAGAGTTTTGCCCACATGGTCCACCAGCCTCTCCTTATGACTGGGCTTAGCTTGTTGAAGCATGACATATCAGACAGGTGCTCTCAACTAAACTCACTAAAATAGTTCACATATAGTACCCATATTCCAGTTTTTGTGACACCAGTATTACGTTTCTTGCAATAGAAAAGCCTTGTGGCCTATGGAGTCTGGTGAAATGTGGTTGCACCTTGAAGCACTTTGAAAGTGAGATTAAAAGGAAATAGAGGAGATGTGTTGGCTTGCTGGTTTTTCAAGGCTTCAAGGATGCTCTCTAACAGTAAAAGCAACCTTTTTACAAAGCACATAGCTACCTGGGAATTGAGTATCCTAGACAGTACCTTTTAAAGGTGTTTAAATGAAATCTTAAAAAGAAAAGGGAATTAGTATCAGTATGCTGTTCGCTGCAGTCCACCTTTATACAGATATCCTTAATTTTTAATGTGATATTCTTTCTTGTACCAAAATTTCATTTAGAATCCCTCATTGTATTTTGCCATCAGGTCTCCTAACCCCCCCATACCTGTGACAATCTCTCTTTCTCTTTCTTTCTCTTTTTTACTTAGAAATTCTCCAGAATTTCAGAAACTCTTGGGCATTGCTATGGAGCTGTTTCTGCTGTGCAGTGATGATGCAGAGTCAGATGTCAGGATGGTAGCCGATGAGTGCCTCAACAAAGTCATCAAAGTAAGAACCCTGTGGATGTGTGTCTCTGATTGTTGAGGGGTAAGAACTAGCTTTCAATGAGCATTCTCTTGCTTTGAATGAAGTATCCTCAGGATATCTGCATATCTTCCATTTGGAGCATATGACTTGGAGGGCCTGGGGTATTTGCCCATGAGCAACGAAATGTGTTCCATCAGCAAGAACTGTTTCTTTTGCACCTTATAGTGCACAGGTCAGTTCTGAAGGGCATCTGTGTGACCATTGGTTGCCTGTTTCTTAAGAGGAATGTCTCTGTGGGCTCCCACTTTTGTTTGAGCATTGCTTGGAGAATCCCAAAGCACTAGAAAACCTAAGGTGGGCAAGTGAAGTCTGGCATTCCTTCCTTCCTGACAGAGGTCAGACAATACTGCTTGTTGGTAGCAGGATGTGAATGGGGAGAAAGAGGGACCAGACATGCTAACAAAGCCAGGAAGCTCTAGGCACTCAATGGCAGTGCTAGAGAGGTGAGGAGAGGTCAGGCACCTATCTCACTGTGTCATTGCTTCCTGATACCTAGTGCAGATCTCTGCAGCTGCACTCTGTTCCTTTGTTCTGTTTGCCTCTGTGACACAGGATGGAAGTCCTCTTTCCCTGCCCTCATTAGTTTCTGTTCTCCTTTTTTTTTCTTTGAGACAGGGTCTCACTATGTAGCCTTGAGTAGCCAGGAACTCATGTAGATCAGGCTGGTCTTGAGCTCGTAGAGATCTAACTGCGTCTGCACTGTGAATGCAGGGGTTAAGTGTGTACACCACCATTCCCATTTGTAATGTTTTACAAAATCAGTTTTGTTTTTAACTTTCTGATGGACTCCTCAGGAGTCTCATGCCTGTTCTAGTTGCCTCCTTCCACATTGCCTTTGAGTTCACGAACAAGGCTTTTGAACAAGTGTATCACTAGTTCAAAGTATCACTTCTACCTCAAGTTGACTGTCATGGGGTAGGCTCTGGGACAGAGTTCTCAACACTTCTTCCGAAACTGTTTGTGAAGGATGGCTAAGGAGAAGGTGAACCTCATTGTCCTGTGCAAGGATCTTTTCTTTAGGCCTACACACACACACACACACACACACACACACACACACACACACACACACCACCCTTTTCCTGGGTAGGGTCTCAGTCCTGAAATTGAGAGGTATCATCTCTTCCCTCTCCTTGAAGGCTGTTTTCCTTATAATCCTAGTTTGGGTGAACCAGAACTCACCTAACTGGTTCATTTCCTCCCTGTTAAAGCAGAACAGTTCTTTCCCGTGTCTTTCTTTTTAAAGCACCGTATTTTATAATGGCCTTTCCTCCATGAGACTAGCCTTCCTCAGGATGGCTTGTCTGCCGAGGAACGTGCTTCAGATGGCCTGCTGCAGTTCTCCTCTCGATTCCTCTGGCCCGGGCAGTGATTCCTGCCACTCAGTAACTGAACAACTTGGAGGGAGTTTACTTCATTTCTGGGAACCTAAGTGTTGTCAGTTATAAAGTGGAGTTTGTCTTTGTGGTTCATATGTGAGCATGTTGATTTGTTTGTATGGTGAGATACATTCCTGCTAGTAATGGAATTCTCGCTCTTGCCCAGGTACAAGGTGTGACATGTCAGTTCATTGTTGCTTTCTACTTTCTATTGATGGATCCATGGATCCCCTTCCTAAGGAATTCTTTCCATAGGACTAGGCCATAGTCTCTTGGTTAGCCCACTCTGTGGTCAGAGCTGACTTCTCTGGTACTCAGGTTTCCTGCTATCTGTTTGAGGTTGAGGAATGGTTGGGGTGGGGCAGCCTTTGGGAGGTTGCTCTTGTCACACCCCACTGGCATCTGCACATAGTGTCTGTCTTTGTTTGCTTGCTTGTTTGTTTCTTTGTTTTTCCCCTCCTTCCCTCCCTCCCTCCCTCCCTCCCTCCCTCCCTCCTTCCTTCTCTTCTTTAATTCTTTCCTTCCTTTTTTCCTTCCTCCCTTTCTTTCTTTCTCTCTCTCTCTTTTTTTTTCCAGGATCTGCCTGCCTCTGCCTCCCGAGTGCTGGGATCAAAGGCGTGCATCATCACCGACCAGCCTTAGTTTGCTTTATACTGGTGTGATAAAACACCATGACCACAAGCAACTTTGGGTTGAAAGGGTTTCTTTCATCTTACAGCTTCTAGTCCATTATGAAGGAAAGCTAGCACAGGAACTCAAGCAACCATGGAGGACCGGTACTTACTGGCTTGCTCCTCATACAACCCAGCATCACCTGTGCAGGGTAGCACTGCCTACGGTGGGTAGTGCCAATTCCACATTGATCATTAATCAAGGAAAGTCCCTTCAGATTTGCCTCCAGGCAATCTGATGGAGACATTTTTCTCAAGTGAGGTTCTTCTTCCTGGAGAACTCTAGATTGTGTCAAAATGACAAAATCTCAGTCAGTGTAGTGCCTGTATTTGTGTCTCATCTCCCATGTTGGCCTAATGGCTGGATTGGTTTCACCTATTTTACACACGTGGTACATTGGTGACCCTCACATGGGTCACATACGTCCTACTTCAGTTCTTTCTTCTCCAATCCCAGACACCCTTGCTTTCATTACTGAGGATCAGGTCGGGCTTTCTTTGACATTTCTTGATCTTTTGTCTTTAGAGGCAAAAAGCCAGAGAGATAATACAGTTGCCTTGGTTGGCAAGTGGGCATTAAAAAGGGCAAAGAGAACAGCGTGACTCTAAATTGCCTACATCCTGATTATTTTACCTGTAAGCAGCATTTCCTTTCAAACCTGTCTCCTTGTCGTTTTTTTCTTTTTTTGGTTTTTGGAGGTAACGTTTCTCTATGTAGCTCTGGTTGTCCTGAAACTCGCTCTGTAGACCAGGCTGGCCTCAAACTCAGAGATCCACCTGCTTCTGCCTTCTGAGTGCTGGGATTAAAGGTGTGCACCACCACTGCCTTGCTCAAACCTGTCTTCTGGGCTTCTGGGGTGGCTTTTTACTAAAGCTACTGCTGGTCATGATGGCTTGGTGCATGTTTGAGGCCACAGACCACCGTTCTAGGTTGCAGCTTCATATTCTGGATCTCGGCTGCTCATCTCTGCTTCCTTTCTGTTTCTTTGTGGTTTCTATCTCTGATGATGCAGATTCCAGCTTTGAATAGCATAGATCCCGAGTGTAAGTCAGGCCAGTCTCTCATTCTGTCTTTCCCTTCTGCTCTTAGCCTCTTTCATGTTTCTGCCTCTTCAGTTGCTACAGTCCACAGGGTAAGCCAGTAGGGTGGACCAGGATCCAGCTAGGTATGTTCACTGTGGCAGAGCAAAGGCAAGGCAAAGTGGGAGAATGGGATGGCTCCAGGCCAGGAGCAGGAAATGGGTAGGAGTACAGAAATGGTCAGTCTAGGACTTTTGTCTTCTTGTAAGAATTGCTATGTGTGTATCATAAAGACCAGTCTCTAGCCCACAAAATGGGCAGGCATTACCTGTCTTTTGTGTTGGAAATACATTGAAGTCTGACAGCCAGGTGATGTTCCTGCCCTCAAGTGATTTATATATAGTCTTGGATGGTAGAGTGCATGGTATAAAGTGCATGGCACAAGGAGGAGGTCATTTCTACCTGGGGAGGTGGAGGTGGTTTCCTGAAGCAGGGAAGACCTTCCCACTGTACCTCCTGCCTGGAGGTTTGGCTCAGAGATCAGGGTAGGTCCTTCTCATACTGTGGAGAGTCGGGTGCCTTGAGGGTCAGTTCTTGGTAGACAATGAGGGTTCCTCGTAGATCACTGGCATTGTGTGGAAGCCAGTCCTGTTCGGGAGTGGAAAGAGGGACCTCAGCTGGGGGTGGGGGGGGCATGAGCTAGGATGGTGGCAAGCTATGAAGTAGGTGGTTGGGCTGTGGGGTTTGTTTGTCAGCCATGTGTGGAGGCAGGCTGAGGCTTGTGGGAGAGGAAGCTCTGATGAGCTGTATCATCACCCTGTGAGGGCCCCAGGGAAGAGCCATGTTCTGCCCTCAGGAGACTTGAGCTTTGATTATCTCTGCTACAGAATGAGGCAGGTTCACAAAACATTTATGTAGCTAAAACAGGCTTTGATGTACTTTTTTTTATTGAAAAGTAGTCTTTTAATATGTTTGTCAGCTTGATTTGCTTCTTTTGTTCGAACTGTAGCAGCGGAATCAGGATTTAAGATTTGCTGGTGGGGCTGGAGAGATGGTTCATTGCTTCACAGAGGTGACTGCTTTTGCAGAAGGCCTGAGTTCAGTTCCTGGTCCTCATGAGGTGGCTTGCAACCACTTGTAACCCAAGTTTCAGGGGATCTTGTGCCTTCTTCTGACCTCAGCATGCTCCTGTACACACACTGTACATATACATACACTCAAGCACACATAAAGTTAATTAAAAAAAAAAAGTTGGTGGAGGCCAGGTGGTGGTGCCCACATGCCTTTAATCCTAGCACTTGGGAGGGATAGCCAGCCTGGGCTACTTTCAGGACAGGCTCCAAAGCTACAACAGAGGAACTTTGTTTCAAAACAAACAAACAAACAAACAAACAAACAAACAAACAAACAAGGTTGGTGGAATGTTATACTCCTGAATCAGTTTTCCAGAGTGTGCCTCTGCTTTGACTTTCAAGCTCATGGGTACAGTGGATGATCCCTGGATCCTAGTGAGATTTCTGTTGGGTGGTAAAATATCCTGACAGGACCACTGAAGGGAGGAAGGATTTGACTCAGCACTTCAGGTCACAGTCCATCATTACAGTGAAGTTGAAGCAGCCGCAGTCAAGGGAGACAATGTATATGTGCCTAATACTCAGCTAGCTTTCTCTACTCTTAATTAGTCCAGGATCCAAACCCAGGCAGTGGTGCTGCTCATTTTCAGCCTGGGCCATCCCACTTCAATTAAGGCAATCGAGACAATCCCTCACAAGTATGCCCACAGGCCAACCTGGTCTAGACAGTGTCTATTGAGACTGTGTCCAGGTAATCCTAGGTTGTGTCAAGTAGACAGTTCGAGCTGACCAGCTCTTCTTGGTCTCTAGATAGCAGGTGCTACATGGGACTGAAACGGAGAGCTGGGTCACCTTCTTTCTCTCCACAGTTTTGACATGCCATTTTAGAAGAGAAAGTTCTGGGGACAAGAGTAGGGAGCCCTTCTCTTTTGTGGACTCTGCCATTAGCCTTGACTGTGGCTTGAAGTTGGACACATAGACCTTATTTCTGACTTAGCTCAGAAGTGAACAGGGAAGGTCAGGAACTGAGCGGTGGGGACTGGTAGACATCCTCGCTGACACTGAGGCCTGGGGTAAATCGGGAGTGGGGCTGTGACTATCCTTGCCATTTTGGAGGTTCACATGTTTCCTGCTAGACAGAGGGGCTTGGACCCCACAAGTACAGAGCCTCTACCCTTCTTACTTAGAGGTCACCTGAGTTATCTAGGTGAACTAGTGAAGACTGAGTGTTTACTATGGGAGTTTAGGGTTAATCTTAATTTGGTGTTATATAGTATTGGATTATCATAAATGTTAAACTGTTTTTCCTTCTGCTGTTTTTATCCTAGTAAAGACCTGAATTTAGAGTTTCTGTAATTTCTGTATCATTTAATTCTTGTCCTAACAAATAGCTTTGTTATTTAATTGCTGTTATGTTACTTTTCCTTAAAAATCGAAATGTTGGTTGCCATGTAGCTTTACTTAGAAGTATGGGTAGAATGTATCTTCTGTAACAAATCTTTTGTATCTATTTACAGGCGTTGATGGATTCTAATCTTCCAAGGCTACAGCTAGAACTCTATAAGGAAATTAAAAAGGTGGGTCTTTGCTCTGTATTATTGAAAAGATCATACTGTTTTCACTGTTGAGTTCAGTATGAGATTTTTATTTTGCAAGTTATTAAGCAAAACTGTTAGAAGGCAATGCCATTTGGTGAAATGGACTTCAGTTTTCTTTAAAAACCTCATGTTTGTTAGATGAAATGGAAACTTAAACATCAACTCAATTTTTTAAAAAAGGTTTATTTTATTTTTGGGGAATGAGTTTTGCCTGCATGTATATCTCTGCTCCATGTGTGTGAAGTGCCCATTGAGGTCTTCTGTAGGAGCAGCCAGTGATCTTAACCCCTGAGTTATCTCTCCAGACCCTGGCTTCTTTCTAAGTGAAGCCCTCCGGGCCTCAAAAATCTTGAATAGTTACCAGCTATTTTACACATGTAATTGGGCTTTTCTTTGAAAATTAACAGTGAAAGTGTATGTTTAATAACTCTCCAAAAGAGGATGCAAGCAGTTCCAATACAGTAAACCCCGCTGTAGAAAGTGCTTGTGACTCTTAAATGTAACACATCACTTGTAAACCCCACTCAGAATGGTGCTCCTCGAAGTTTGCGTGCAGCGCTGTGGAGGTTTGCTGAGCTGGCTCACCTGGTTCGACCTCAAAAATGCAGGTAAGTTGTAGCTCTGTATTCTTCTTAAGATTTGTTTGGTAGAAAAAATAGCTAGTTCTGCCAGTTTTGTATGTCCCAGTGCAGATGTCCACCCTTCAGAGATCATTCTTGTCCACTCTAGTCTTGCCCCTTCTGGTTGCTGTCAGTATTTCTTTCTTATATTTCTTTCCTAACACCCTCTTTTTCAGGAGTATTCGCATATACTCTATTAATGTGCTTCTTTCTTGTCCTATCATTCCCCGAGAGACTTATGGGATGTGTTCCTCAGATTAACATGGTCTTACCATTCCTATTCTCTGCTGGATTCTCACGATGTATTGGCTACTTGCCAAATGATTGAAAATTTAATCTGATCTCAGCTGCAGCAAGTATAGCAGTTATTGAAAAGTAAACATTTGTGTGTCTTAGTCAGGGTTTCTGCTGCTGTGAAGAGACACCATGACCACAGCAACTCTTAGAAAGAAAAACATTTATAATTGGTGTGGTTTATAGTTCAGAGATTTAGTCCATTAGCATCATGGTGGGACATGGTGGTGTGTAGCCAGACATGATTCTGGAGAAGGAGCTGAGAATTTTACATCATTTGTGTTTGTTTGTTTTTTGAGACAAGGTTTCTCTGTGTAGTTTTGGTGCCTGTCCTGGATCTTGCTCTGTAGATCAGGCTGGCCTTGAACTCAGAGATCTGCCAGGCTGTGCCTCCCTAGTGCTGGGATTAAAGGCATGCACCCGGTGAATTCTACATCTTGATCTGAAGGCAATAGGAAGTGAACTGAGACACTGGGTGTGGTTTGAGCATATCTGAGACCTCAAAGCACTTCCCCACAGTGATATACTTCCTCCAGCAAGGCCACATCTACTTCAACAAGGCCATATCCCCCTAATAGTGCCATTTCCTGTGAGCCCCTGTAAGGGGCCAATTACATTCAAGCTACCACAGTATAGTGCATGAGTTGGGGAATGAATGTTGAACTGTGCATAAAATTTTAACTTGTTGATATAGTGTGACTCTCCATGGTGCTAGGTATCCAGGGCTTCAGGTATGCTAGGTAGTTGCTCTACCACTGAGTCACATATTCAGCCCACCCATTTGGCTTATTGGCTTGAATAACAAAACGGGGCTATAGTTTTATTAGTTCCTTCCTTTTCTCTTAAGCTGGCAAAATGTACTGCCCATGTCCCAAAGACCCTTGGTTGTGTTCATCAGAAACTGGTAGAGTGCTCCAAATCTTCACATTTACAGGGAATAATGATGTGTTCAGTTGAGGCTGAGTTTCAGTAAGAATTTTATGTGGCCACATAAAGTTGTCTATTTATAGAACCTTTCTTTTTACTGTGCTTATATATTTATTTTTGTGTTGGCTTTGGTGCTGAGAATAGGTCTCAGGCATGCTTAAGTGTGCACTTTACCACCAAGCCACATTTCCAGCTCAAGTGCCCTTACTTTGAAAACTGTAATATTTTTGAGGCAATGCATCCCAGGTTTACAACACAGCAAAGGGCTGTTCAAAGGTGTGACTGTCCTGTCATGCCCTTCCTTAAACCCTCTTAATTATTCCCTAGTGCTGTGCAGAGAGTCTAGACTTCCCAAGGCAAGGGACAGTCCATCCTCTGCTAACTAACCCTCTATGGCTCATCACCTCAGACATGTTATATTGACTCATGGTCTGATGTTAGTTCTCCAAACAAATCATTTTATTTTCTTCATGTCTCAGAAAAATTGTCCTCTCCTTATGCAGGCTTTCTGGCCTTTTTGTCTAATACATTTCAAGTTGTCACAGATGCCTGACTCATAAAAATGGCTGTACTGTCTGAAGGCCTGCCTGCTGCATAGGAGCCTCATAACAGGCTCTCCAGTATCAGCCATGCCTCTTTTTCTTGGTCCTCCTACTCCACACATGGTTTTCTCTCTAAGGACTGGGCTGTTGTTTGAAGGCCTCATTTAATTTGAACACTTTTTTCCCCACTAGAGACTGTCTAGCTTTCCTGGGGAGCATAAAAGAAACTTGCATTGATTTCTAATCAAAAGGAGCTGGCTTACCAGAGAAAAGTCTCCTTTTGATTAGAAATCACTACAAATTAAATGAGGCCTTCAAACAAATTAATGTGTTTATTTGGCTATGTACAAGAGCATAGACAACTCATAGGCAGCTATGCTATGGACATCTCACCTCCAATCAGTTTGCCTTTTAAACACCTTAGTACCTCTAAGGTTATGCATACCTGTGGCACAGAGGAGTGGTGATTAGAATCTTGAGGGCCTAATGACCTTTCTTCTCTTCTCCAAAAGGGAATGGTAATAGCTCCATTGCCAAAGACCTAGGCAGCTGCTCTGTAGTTCTGTCTCTTATGCCTGTTGCTCCAAGTTCTCCCTGTAAGTCATCACAGCTGCTCTGTCTCATGGTAATGATGGTCTTAGCAAGTGTGGAGCAAACAGCTATCTTACAGTAGGGGTTTGTTTTGGGTTTTCAAGACAGGGTTTCTCCATTTAACAGCTCTGGCTGTCCTGGAACTTATTCTGTAGACCAAGCTGGCCTCAAACTCACAGAGATCCTCTTGCCTCTGCCTCCAGAGTGCTGGGATTAAAGGTGTGTATCATCAACACCCAACCCACAGTAGTTTTTAACACTACTTTTTCAGTAAAATGATGTCTGCATTTTATTTTGTTATTAAAATGTTATTGTTTAAGGTGTGTGCCAGTGCCTGTATGTAGAGAGCTCTGAGGTGTTGTTCCTCAGGAGCTGTCCAGCTTGTTTTTTGAGAGTCATTGTTCTGGGATCTGCTGATGAGGCTAGGCTGGCTGACCACTAACTTCAGGGATTCCCTTGTGTTTGCCTCCCTAGTGCAGGAAGTACCAGTGAGCACCACTATTATCTGCCTTTTTTGTGGATGCTAGGAATCAAACTCATCTCCTGTCCTTGCTGCATATCTCTCTCCTTTGTTCCCTCCCATTTGTGTTTTTAAACTAATTTTTTCTTTAATCTATTGTTTTTTATTTAAAATACATTTTAATAATTATAACTTGCTGCAAATAAATAAGCCCAACCTTTTAAATTACATTTTATTTATCTGTGTGTTTGTGTGTGTGCCATGCCATATGGATGAGGTTAGTGTACAACCTACAGGAGTCGATTCTCTCTTCCCTTTATGTGGATCCCAGGGAAAACTTGGGTCTTCAGACTTGTCAGCAGGTGCCTTTACCCACTAAGCCAACTTGCTTGCCCTTACACCTAACTTCTTATTGTCCTTCATAACCTATGAGAGAGATGAAGGACAGCTGAACTTCATCAGCTTTTATACCTCCTGTATTTGTAGTTGAGCATTGGAGTTTCCATTGAGGACCACTTTACTGATAAAACTGGGTTTTCCCTAATAGGGAACCACAAGCATATGTTTCTTAGCGCAGGAAACCTGACAATGATGACTTCCCCTTGCACATGCAGGCCTTACCTGGTGAACCTTCTTCCGTGCCTGACCCGAACAAGCAAGAGACCCGAGGAGTCAGTTCAGGAGACCTTGGCTGCAGCTGTTCCCAAAATTATGGCTTCTTTTGGAAACTTTGCAAATGACAATGAAATTAAGGTATGGTTGCTGCCTCTAGGAATGAGTCTAGGGGCTGAGGGCCTCTGGGGGGGACAGTCATTTGAGATTGCTTCTGGAGTCATGTTGGCTTCACTTAGAGGCATCTCAAGACCTTCTTTTCACTTCCCCTTTCCTGTTGTGGGGTAAAGAGTCAAGGGAGATAGTTTATAGATGCAAATTCAAAGGCATTTATTTTCCTGGAGTGGATGGGTTTTGGTACACCGGATTGACCATTTGGGCTAGCTGAGGAAAGAGACTACATAGGACAGACTGAAGAAGAGCATTGTAGGTATGGATGCTGTAAAGCCAGCAGGCCTTCCTTTTGTTTGTAGTGCCCAGAAAGCAAGACTTCGTTGCACAGTCTGTGGGTTGCAAGCTTCTTGGCATTGTTTTTATCTTTTTAAAAAATGATTTATTTTTAAATTATTTATTTTATGTGTATAGGTGTTTTGTCTGTGTACCATGTATATGCCTAGTGTTCTCAGAAACTGGGAGAGGGTGTTGGGTACCCTGGAATTAAAGTTATAGGTGAGTGTGAGCCACCATGTGGGTGCTGCAAATAGAACTGGGACCTCTGGAAGAGCAGCCAGTGCTCTAACCCCTCAGCCATCTCTCCAGCTTCTATCTTTTTAAATGCTTTTTAAGGTAGAGTATTTATTTGTATGTAAGTGTATGTGCATGTGTGTGTGGCTGCATGAGCCTGTGTGTGCATGGAGAACAGGAGAAGGTGCTAGGTGTCCCTCTCTGTCCCTCTCTGCCTATTCTTTTTGAGGTTGAGTCTCTCCCTGAACCTGGGGCTTGCTTTTTCTTGGCTAGGCTAGACGCTGTCAAGCCCAAGTGCCTCTCCTGTGTTTATCCCCTTCAAGAGCTGGGTTTGTAAGTGTTATTTAACCTCACATGTTTTTTGTTTTTGTTTTTTTCATCTGAGCTACAGTGGTTTCCTGTTAATACCCATGTGAGGTTTAAAAAGGTGATTTCATGGAGTTTGGCATTGAGGCAGGGAGATGATGTGTCTAAGGAGTTTAGCACAACTAAACTTACCTGCTCGCTGGGGGAGCTGCTGCTGCTGCTGTCACTGTTTTCCTCCCTTCTTGGGGGTGGTGGAAGCTCCTGAATGGTTGCAGGAATGAGCACTGTGTAATACTCTGTCAGAGTCCAGACAGGTACACATAGTAGTTGGTTCTGGATCTTTCCATGACATAGACGCTGTTTGAGTAAGGTGATACTTCCTTTTCTTTTTTAATAGAGTAGTTACTACCTCTTTCATGAACCTTTGGCATGTAAGAGATCTGTTCATTCTGCTGCCCAGGTATCTTTGCTGGGATCTAGAAACAGAGTACCATCCTTTCCTGTGTCAGAGGCAAGCTCAATAATGCTTATTTTGCTGGATTTGGATTTTTAAATTTTATGTTTATTTTTAACTATGTAAGTGATGAACTTGGCTCTAACCCTTCTGTCTTTTTATAGTAGTCCTATCTGCATTCACAATGTTCTTTATCATGCCCAAGTCAATAGTAATGGTTGCTTATGTATGGTTATATTCTTTGTATACCTTTTTGTTTTCTAAGCCTAATAATTATTAGCTGTTCTGACCACTCAAACACAAGTGCTGTTCCTGTTACCCATGACCCCCTGTAGTTCTCCAGCCCTACTCAATGTGGCCAGTGACTCCTGGGCTTGTCAGTTCTGTCATCCTGGAGCTCCTTTGCTGCTCTCCTCTTCCTGGCTGCTGCTCTTCTAGGTTTGCTCCCATTGTATGGAATCTGTACACTAAAGTCCCCCAAAGGGTGAGCAGGAAGCGGTGGGATTTAGCATTCCTAAAAATGCCTTTGGTATACAGATCCCTTTTTCCTCAGGAGAATGAGACCTTTGCTTTGTCATACGGAACTGGAGGATCCTGTCCACACCAAGAAGCAGGGTCCTGGGGAGTGGGCTGTGTGCTGGGAGGAGAGACGACAAGTAGGCTGTAGTAGGACAAAGACTGTAACTGCAGAGATGGGGGCGGGAGGCGGGGGACCAGAGTGAGAGTAGGAGCACCTGCAGACAGGCTGCCGCAGGGCTGGGGGGAAGCAGCAGAGATGGTAATAGAAGACAGGCAGGGGAGGAGTCCCAGCACTCCCTGTGTGGCCACTGGGGTTTGGGGTAGAAAGTGTTTCTAGGTAAATAGCTGACAAAAGGGATGAGGATGGGCTAGAAGGGAGGGCTAAGGGGGTCCACAGGAAGGAAGGAGTAAGGCTGAGTCCCCATCTTCACAATTCTTATGTGCGTGTGTGTTGCTATTAGCACATCCATTGGTTTGGATATTCCGTTTCTTGTATGCTGTATCAGCAGCATCAAACCATATAGAGGCACACTTAAAATCAATTGTAGCCACTAGCATATCACCAGTGGCCATGAAACTGAAATGGCAGGTCTATTACGGAATGTGCTTTGAAGGTATCAGTTATTTAGGCTAAGTGTGGAAGTTGTAAGTGAATAAGATAAAGGAGGCAGATGGGCAAATGAAAGACAAAAGAAATGAGAAACAAGGTTAAGTAAATGAAAGAAGAAAGGAGGGGTCAGGAAGAATGGTGTGGGCTTATTTTGGAGGTTACTAGAACATCTTATCTCTGATTTCTTAGAAGGTTGTGCATGCTATACTGTCATGTCTGTTAGTTATAGTCTTCCCCTCACAGAGGTACCAGTCTTGGGGGGACACTTTAGTACAGCAGAGGCACTTTAGCAGGTGATTCTTAGGCCAGATTATTACTGTGGTTGTCTAGTGCTTTTTCCTTATTATTGTCAAGTTTTTTTTTAAACTTTATTTTATTTAGTGTTATCACCTCTGTCCTTGAATACTGTGAATAAACCTATAGATACTGAGATTGCCATTCACAGTTAGCACGTTCCTGATGCAGTTTTTAAACATTGGTTGGTTTGTGTGTGTGTGCGCGTGTGCGCTCATATGTGCATTTGTGTATGTGCACTTATTCCTGTGGATGCATGCAAGTTGGTTTTCTCACCTACCATGTGGATTCTGGGGATTGAACTTGGGCCGTCAACCTTGGCTACAAGTGCTTTTACTATTGGAACATATCACAGCCTCTCTAATGCAGTTTATAAAGAAGTAAATAGATTGTGTTGATAAACACTGACTACTGCAAATTTGGGATATTTCCTTTTGTTTATGAAAAATGTGTCAGTTTGTCACAGTTTATGTTCTACAAGATTTGGAGTTCTGTGAAATGTGTCAAAGCTTTCATCTTGGATTTTGCTTTTACAGGTTCTGTTGAAAGCTTTCATAGCAAATCTGAAGTCAAGCTCTCCCACTGTCCGACGGACAGCAGCTGGCTCAGCAGTGAGCATCTGCCAGCACTCTAGGAGGACACAGTACTTCTACAATTGGCTCCTAAATGTGCTCCTAGGTAAGAGAGAAAGGGTCAAGTGACCCAGTCTTAGCATGTGCTTAATCTTTTAAACTACACTAACCCTTGGCATCCGGACTAGGCCATTCACAGCTGCTGACTGCTAAATGTGAATTTTGTAGGGGATGCTATAAGTCCATAGATGTTCTTGGTGACTTTTCAGCTATAGCTGTGCCCTAAGACACCCAGCTGGTATATAATCCTACTCACCTTCCTGGCCTGGTCTTCTATTCAAGAGGCCTGAGGCTATATTCTTTAGCCCTCTGTGGGTAATCTAGGAAAACCAACATTTTCCCTTTCATTTTCCACTGCTGTCAAAATCAAAATCGACACTAGCAAATCCTGCTCGAGTGACCTTGTAGACATTTGCTACAATTATTTGACTTCGAAATATAGTTCCATTTCCTTTGAGGGTCCTGCCAAGCTAAGGCACGTTTATGCTGCCATGCTGCTCCTTGATCTGGGTATACACATAGCCCATGATTCCTAGTCTTGCTTATGCCATCCTTCCCTCTAACTGCCAGGTTTACCATAGAGTACTCTTGTAGTTCTCCCTGTTTACTAGTGTGTACTCTGGTTCTCTGAGCAGTGGACTGTATTAAGCTTTTTCTTGTGGGCCACCAGCCAACTCCCAAATCATGACATGAATGAAGACTTCTTAATTAGTTTTGAATGCTCAGCCTTAGCTTATTTGTTTATTTTTGTTTATTTTTATCATGGAATATTTTGTTTGCTCAGTCTATGGTGATTGAGAGTTTTGCTGGGTATAATAGTCTGGGTTGGCATCCGTGGTCTCTTAGTGTCTGCATAACATCTGTCTAGGACCTTCTAGCTTTCATAGTCTCTATTGAGAAGTCTAGAGTTATTCTTATGGGTCTATCTTTATATGTTACTTGGTCTTTTTCCTTTGCAGCTCTTAATATTTTTTCTTTGTTCTGTATGTTCAGTGTTTTGATTATTATGTGGCGAGGGGACTTTTTTTTTTTTTTTTTGGATCCAGTCTATTTGGTGTTCTGTAAGCTTCTTGTATCTTCATAGGTCTTTCTTTAGGTTAGGAAAGTTTTCTTCTATGATTCTGTTGAATATATTTTCTGTGCCTTTGAGTTGGTATTCTTCTCCTTCTATCCCTATTATTCTTAGGTTTGGTCTTTTCATGGTCCCAAATTTCTTGGACGTTTTGTGTTATGACTTTTTTGTCTTTAGTGTTTTCTTGACTGACGAATCTATTTTCTCTATTGTGTCTTCAGTGTCAGAGATTCTCTGTTCCATTTCTTGCATTCGATTGATCTGGTTATACTTGCTTCTGTAGTTCCTGTTCATTTAGTCAGGATTTCTATTTTCAGCATCCCCTCAAAAGTTTGTGTTTTCTTTATTGTCTCAAATTCAGTTTTCAAATCTTGAATTGTTTCCTTCATCTGTTTAATTACTTTTTCTTGGCGTTCTTTGATTTCTTCCAATTTTTTGTTTGTTTTTTCTTCCATTTCTTTAAGGGAATTTTTTATTTCCTCTTTAAGGGAGTTTTTCATTTCCTCTTTAAGGGAATTTTTTATTTCTTCTTTAAGGTTCTCTATCATCTTCTTAAAGTCATTTTTAGGATTGATTTCTTCTCCCTTGGTATGTTCGGGTCTTGCAGGTATAGAATCACTAGGTTCTGATGGTATCATATAGGTCTTTACGTTATTGCCTGTGCTTTTGCACTGGCGTCTACTCATCTCTTCCTCCGCTTGGTGCAGGTGGTATCTGTGTCTGAAGGTGCCTCTCTTGTTCTAATTGTTAGTCTTGGTCCACTAGGAGTTCTTGGTTAAATTGGTGCTGTTGGGCTCTGTTCCTTCGGAAGCAGCTTAGTCCAATCACTGTTAGTGGGTTCTGTCTCAGGGAGCAGTTGTTCCCAGTTGGTATAAGGTGTACTTATGGTTTCAGTGGTTGTTAGGTTCATAGGGGTTGGGTGTTTTGTTTTTTTTTTTGTTTTTTTGTTTTTTTTTTTGTTTTTGGTGGGGGACCAGGGAAGGGTAGCTGTCTGATCCCTGGGAATCTGATGGGTAGGGCCTAGGGGCTAGAGACCTGATCTGCCGGTGTGGAGATGGGGACCTGTTCCCAGTTGGTTTAGGCTTATGATTCTGGTGATGTGGTTCGGTGGCTGGGCAGCGCCTTCTTTTGTGTTCTCAGGTCAGGTTTTGCTCATTCGTCAACTCTTCGGCTGTTCTTGTTTCCTTAGACTGCAGACTGTAGGATTCTGAATCTTCTCCTGAATGGGTCTCAGCTGAGCAGGTTGTTTAGTAGGGTAATCTCACCAATGCCTCCAAGTTATTGGGTTTCGCAGGATCAGCAGCTGGGCCCTGGGTTGGCCTCAGACAGTTTTCCGATCTGGATCCGTTCTGGTTGTGTCTCATGGTGATGGTTCCTTCCCCGGGTGCTGGGATTAAAGGCGTCCCTGTTCCAAGCTCTCAATCTCCTTGTTTTCATTAACTCCTCGGCAGGTAATAGCTCAGTTTCTTGTCTTTATTACGACCACGTCTCTGCCGCTGCTCGGTCCTGTTGATTCACTTTTTTTTTTTTTTTCTCTTCCAGACAGGTTTTTTCCGTGTAGCTTTGTGTCTTTCCTGGAACTCACTCTGTAGCCCAGGCTGGCCTCAAACTCACAGAGATCTGCCTGCCTCTGCCTCTGCCTCCCAAGTGCTGGGATTACAGGCGTGCGCCAGACCCTGGCTAGCTAGCTATTTTAACTTAATGTGTTCCTTTCTATCTACCTTTCCCTCCGGCTTTTTACCTTTCTTTCTTCTGCATGTCTTTCTTTCACTGCTTCTGTGTCTGCTGGGTGACCTCTGCCTGGCTTCTTGTCCTGGGCGTGTCCCTCATTCTCTCCTCCTCTCCCGTTCTTCCTCCTCTTCTTGAGCCTAGATTTCTCCTCCTATTTATTCACTTTGCCTGGCAGCCCTGCCTGTCCTTTCTCTGCCTAGCAGTTGGTCGGCCAATCAGGTGCCTGAGGCAGGCAAGATGAAACAGATGCAACACACCTTTACATAATTAAACACACATCCTTACATTGTTAAACAAACGCAGCACGAACAAGAGTAACACACCTGTGCACAGCTGAAGTAATAGTTTGCACCATAAACAAGTGTAAAACATCTTTGCCTAGTTAAAATAATTATTCTCCAACAGTGGACTGGCTGTTAAGCTCCTTTGGCTGCCTTTGCAGGTCTGCTGGTTCCCGTGGAGGAAGAACATTCCACTCTCCTGATCCTCGGTGTGCTACTCACATTGAGGTGTCTAGTGCCCTTGCTCCAGCAGCAGGTCAAGGACACAAGTCTAAAAGGCAGCTTTGGGGTGACCCGGAAGGAAATGGAAGTCTCTCCTTCTACAGAGCAGCTTGTCCAGGTGAGGGTGACTTTAATCCTGCACTTACATGAGGGCCACCCAAAGATCAAATAATGTGTAGATGTGGTAGGACTTTTGGGGTTGACCTCTAGTCTGTGGCCTGTTTTCCAGCCTGGTCAGGAGTAAAGTGGAAGTACTATGTCACTGTTGCCTTGTCTCAAAAAATAATAGGGTGGGGGCAGGTGAATACAGCTCTTCATAGTAATAGAAAACTTTTCTTTAAAAAAAGTAACTTTAGTAGGCTTCATAGCGAATCATTTTATGTATACTTAATAAGATGTATTTAAAATTTTTAGACCAAATTTCTAAGCAGTGCTACCATCAGATTTAGTGTTACATAGTAGTCATAAGTGTGTGCTCCTTGGAAGCAGCATGTTTCTGTAAGTGTTAGGACAGAAAGAAGTGAGATGGGTGATAGTGTGCTCCTCCTCACTCCAGAGGAGTTGGGGGATGTAGCTCCAGAGACCAGATAGAGCTGTTTGCCTAAAGCAGGGGCCCCACATGTCTTCCACAAAGGGCGGAGAGTATGTATTAAGCTTTATGTGTCCAGTCATCTTCACTGACCCTCTCAAGTGTTGTAGAGTGAAAGCCACAGGCAGCCTATGAATGTGACCACATTCCAGTGGGACTTCATCCGCAGAAGCAGGCACAGAATCAAGGCACAGCAGTGTATGCCTGTGACCCCATTACTTGGGATGCCGAGACAAGTATAAGTTCACTGCACACCTAGTCTCATAGGAAGTCCAAGCTATCTGTAGCTGCATGATGAGACCAGGTCTGAAAAAATCCAAAATGGAGAGTGGAGAGCAAATATAAAGCCAGATGTGCCTGTGGCTAGCAGTTTGCCAGTCAGGATTTAGGGGTGTGTGTGCAGGTAGCATGAGAAGAGAAGATAACGTCAAAGTTTAAAGGCCACTTCCTGGGAAGCTGTTACTCTTTGTTTTTTATTCTTTTACACTGACTTTCAAAAAAGAAATGTATGGTTTTTATTTTATTTTTATTTTTGTTTTTGTTTTATATCAGCTAATGATAGGGTTGGCAAACTTTGGTAGGAAAAATGCAGGATGCCAGTGAAGTGTGAATTTTAAATAGTGATTTTATAAGTATGGTTAAAATTTCTCAGGATATATTTTTACTATAAACTTAAGTGTTATCTGAAATTATGATTTAGACCTGTGGGCTCTTTCCCCCTAGTTACTTTAAAGAGAAAATTGACAAACTCATTGTTTCTGTAGTATGTATGGTGTAATATTAAAAACACCAAGAAAATCTGACTGACATTCTTAAAATTTCTGGCTATTGCTCTGTGGCTTTCAGAACCATATTTCTGATGGTTGAATGTCCCCAACTACTTCCACAGCAGTGTCTATTGATTTTATTCTCTTTCCTACTCATCATTTTGAGAAATGGAGATCCTGAGTTGGCATACTGCTGCCTAGAGGAAGTGTTCCATGTGTTTCCAAGGAGTTAATATAATGAACAAATCATGGGAATTCAGAAAATACATGAAAACCTGAAATGCATTTTAAACACGGCTGAAGACCTGTGTTTCTACTCCTAGGTTTATGAACTGACTTTGCTTCACACCCAGCACCAAGACCACAATGTGGTGACAGGGGCGTTGGAGCTCTTGCAGCAGCTCTTCCGAACCCCTCCCCCTGAGCTGCTGCAAGCACTGACCACACCAGGTGGCCTTGGGCAGCTCACTGTGGTTCAAGAGGAGGACAGGGGCCGAGGCCGCAGCGGGAGCATTGTGGAACTTTTAGGTGCGTTCTCAGCAAGGTCCTCGGTATAACCAGCTGTGTCCTAACTAACACTTGTTCCCTTCGGCTGCTTGATGGGGCTGTGCATGCTAAGCCATCCATGCCTAAATTCCTTCCCCAAACTTACAGTATAGGCATCTTTCTTCTTTTGCAAATAAATCTACAGTTTAGAAAGATAGATGACAGAATGAGGCCACACCTTTAAAGCCATGTCTCCTGTCTTCCTGGCTTGTCACCTGCATTTTGGGTGCACTGAAGTAGAAATGTCAGGCAGAGTATTTCCAGGACTTTCATGTTTGATTGTCAGGGATGAATCTTTAGGGATACATTTTTATGTCTTTTTTGGGAATTCAGCATTTTTTTTTTTCTCCTTGGATCCTGATTTTAGAGAACCCTTTCCATTCCCAATCTTTGGAGATACCTCCCTAGCCTGCTCTCCGTTCTTGTAGATGCTCAAAGAGTTTGGGCCCTAGAGTAAGCGGTAGCAGCCTGCCCTGTCTGATAGGAGCTACCTTTGGATGGTGGGACAGATAGGAATTTGCATATGCCAGCCTCCAGAAGTGGCTTGGCATTTAGCAGGCTTTGATTCATTCTGCTAACCCTGGCCTGCCATGGCTGCCACAGTATACACACTAAGGACCTAGACTTAACTGTAGCTTCATACTAGAGATCTTCTGCCTGGGAAATCTGATTGTGGCCTTATGAGCTTAAATGTTTGCCTGCACGATGAGCAGGCAATGTTTTTCTGTTGTCCTTTGCACTAAAGAATTCTTATTTTTGTGGAAAGCATGTTGTACAACCAATGAACAGAAATATCAAAACAACTCTAGTAACTGTTTCCAATGGAAGCTTATATCTGACTGCTGGTTGACCAAATAATGTAAGATCTTATAGTTTTAATTTTGCTTTTAGAATGTAATGTATATGAGCTCTTTTGACATTTTTATTATAGCTTTAGAACCCTGAATTTGAACATGAGTGTAATTTTCACATTTGAAGTGTGACACTGTGGTGTTTAAGCATGTCTTAGGTAAATATGTCTATATTCTGTATTTTAGGATTTGAGTCAAGCTCTTTGAGGATTTTTTTAATTTCTTAGAGATTTTAGCAGCTTGTTATCTTACTTTCTTTTGTCACTTCCTGTGATTTACAGCTGGAGGGGGTTCCTCGTGCAGCCCTGTTCTCTCAAGAAAGCAAAAAGGTGATTATTTCAAAATCTGAGTTTTGTGTTGACTGGAACTCCAGTTTCTGTGTTTGTATAACACATTAGACTCTGCTTTTATTTCCTCCCAGGAGAGTGAGTGTGTATGTGAATATTGCTGGAATCTGAAGTTTTCTGTCATTTAAAAATTGTTTATATCAGAATTGTTTATCATAATTTCTAATGTTTGAGGTCAAAAGTCAGCAAACTTCCTGCAATGGACCAGAGAGTAAATATTTTAACCTTGTGAGCCATAGGCTCTTGCAGCTGTTTCCCTGCCTTGTGGCCCCCAAAGAACAGTGATCTAATGAGTGAGCTGCTTTGTCTGGCTGTTTTCCAGTGAAACCTTAAAGATGCAGGTGAGCTCAGTACTACTTTAGAGAATGTAACACTATTTTATAAAGGTAACACCACTTTTTTTTTTTTTTTTTGAGGCAGGGTTTCTCTGTGTAGCTGGAACTCACTCTTTAGATCATGCTGGCCTCAAACTCACAGAGATCTGCCTGCCACTGCCTCCCGAGTGCTGGGATTAAAGGCATGTGCTGCTACTGCACAGCACATATGAATGTTCTGACCTGTTTATTTTTATTACAGTGTTTCTGATATGACCTGATAGCTTTATACACGTGCCCACTTTGTAGTAGGAGCCATTTTCTTTTACATTATGGATGTCCATGGGAAAGAATTGCTATCATTTTTGTTTTAAAATCTTAAAATATTTATTTGTTTTCTGTGTCATATTGAGCATTTGAGCATGATTTGCCATGTTAAATAAGGTGTTTGTTGTTATTTTTTTCCCTACATAGGGCCTCATGTTTTATTGCAAGCTGTCCTTGAACTCAAAATCTACTTGCCTCTCCTTCCAAACTGCTGGGATTATAGTACGCCTCATTTTTGAATGAGTTCTTAACTGGAATAACATTCTAGAACCTATTGAATTAAGGGAACATTTACTTGAAGAATTGGGGAGCCAGATATTATAGCACACACCTGGAGGCATCATTTGGGCTACATGACAAGACCTCACTTCTTAAAGAGAAAACAATGTTTGAGCCAGCATAGTATGAGACACTTAACTGAGATTTTAGAAAGCACTGCAAATTTTTAAAGTTCCTAAGAATTCTAAGAAATGTTACTCTCTATTCTTAAACTAGGGGAGATCTAGGGGTACTTGATGAAGTCATTCTGATAACTTATTCGATAGTCACTTTGTCCAGAGATGGTGACAAAGTGATATTATTGAGATGAGTTCTGCTTCCTACTATTTCGTCAATCTGATAATTTTTTATTTAGACCAGTGATTTTAAAACTTTTTGTTATAACTGGAAGATTCTTCATTAAAGTGTTGTGCTGGCTAGTTTTGTTTTTTTTTTTTTTTTTTTTTTTTGTCAACTTGACACAAAGTAGAGTCATTTTGGAAGAAGGAACCTTGAGAACATGCCTGTGGTGCCTTTTCCTGATTGATGATACAGAAAGGTCCCACTCACAATGGGCAGTGCCGTCCCTGAACTGGTGGTCGGTCCTGGGTGCTATAAGAAAGCAGACTAAGCAGGCCAGTAAGCTGCACTCCTTCAGGATCGCTACTTCAGTTCCTGCCTCCAGTTCCTGCCCTCATTTCCCTCATTTCCCCCAAGTTACTTTTGTTCATGGTATATATATATAACTAAGACAAGCCTTATCTACCAGACAGAAGATAGATAAAAGCAGAGTGTGGAGCATGTAGGCTTTAGCTAAGGTCAGGGATGGCCAGGAGCCTCTTCTCTGTTGGCAGCCCTCCACTCATTCATTCATTCATTCATTTGTAGTGCATTGATGTTTTGCCTGCATGCATGTCTGTGTGAGGGTCCTTTGGAATTGGAATTACAGTGGGCTGGGAATTGAACCCAGGTCCTCTGGAAGAGCAGCCAGTGCTCTTAACCACTGAGCCATCTCTACAGCTCCTGGCAGGTCTTCTTTTATGTCTTCGAGTAATCTACTCTAGGGACCTCTTCCCAGAACATAATCATCAGCTACTGACTTGGAGGGTAGAAGCTGCTTTATTAACATCCAAATTCACTGTTCTTGAGTCTTAATTTGATTTCAAAAACTACATATTCTGTTAATGACAGGCTCTGTTAGTATTTATGTCAAGTTGCTGTGTTGATTTTGCATAGATTTGTGTTCTCTTTGCTAATTAGTTTGTGCCTCTAAAGCTGCAATTTTATAGGATCTGTTTTCGTTTCCTCAGTGTGACAAAGTAACTGATACAAATAACTTGAGGAGAAAGATTTATTTTTGGTCACAGTTGCAGAGTCTTGGTCCATCATGGCAGGGGAGGTGTAGTAGAGCAGCTCACCTCACTGCAGCCAGGAAGCAGGGGTATACCTATTCCTCGTTCTTAATTCTTTATTTCAAAGTGTGAGCAGTGCTACCCACACTGAGCACCTATCTTTCCTGAGTCATCAGTCCTCTCTGGAAGTCTCCTAGGCATGTCTCAGTTCAGTCCAGCTGACAATCAAGATCAGACAGTAATAGCAGTGTTCAGTGCTGTTTGTGTCCAATGTAACCAAAAGACACAAGCTGATTTTTCCTTCTCATAGAATTTTAAACATAAACTGTAAAGTATATTTTAAAAACTTTGCAAGAAAATATTTGTCCTCCCAATTCTTAGCTATAGTCTAGAATATAAAAAGATAATAAAAATGAAAGTGACTTATTTATATGTAAGAGTTTGATATTCAAGTTTTTATTTGCCTGTAGAGGTAGAACATGGATAGTCCAAGGGCTGATTGATAGAATTGTACCTTTTCAGCTATAAGCTACTTATTCATCAAATAATAATAAATTATTTAACTGTAACAGCAATAAAACTCAATAAAAAGTTACTTTGTGGTATAGTTCAGTAGTCATTGCTTCTACCTCCTTTTCTCTATAGATTTACTGGCTTTACAGTGTTCTAAATGTTATTCTCTTTTTATTCCTTAACATTGTAGTAATATAAAACACAATTGATAAATTGTATTAGGGTAAATTAAATATGCCCGTGATTTCCAATTTAGAATGTATGTTTATTTGATTTTTGTTTGTTTTGTGAGACTTAGTCTTACTATGTATCCTTGGTTAGCCTAAAGCTTGCTATATAGACCAGATTGTCCTCAAACTCAGAGTTTTCTGTTTCCTGAGTACTGGGACTAAAAGTGTTTATCACCATGCCTGACTATTTCTCTGACTGTTTGATGAGAAAAAAAAAACCCTTATTTTTAGCAAAATTAAATAGTAATATTGTTTTATTATTTCTAGGCAAAGTGATCTTAGGAGAAGAAGAAGCCTTGGAAGATGACTCGGAGTCCAGGTCAGATGTCAGCAGCTCAGCCTTTGCAGGTAGATGTCACCGTCCATGAGCAGCCAGTGTCAGCCTTCACTTACCACCTACCCTCTCATGCCCCTTTTGGCATCTCAGCCTACAGATGCCATTGTGGGGCAGAGATGGCTTGCTCAGAAAGTGGCCTTTTTTTTTTTTTTTTTAAATTAAAATATGACTTTTTAAAAATATATACTTTATTTTTATGTTCATTGGCATTTTGCCTGCATTTATATCTGTGTGAGGGTGTCAGAAGTCCTGGAACTAGAGTTACAGACAGTTGTGAGCTGCCTTGTGGGTGCTGGGAATTGAACAAGGATCCTTTGGAAGAGCAGCTGGTCCTCTTAACCACTGAGACATCTCTCCAGCCTGAAAGTGGGCTTTATAATTCAGCTGCTTTTGTAATGTTCAATGTGTGTGGCTATGTGCTTTTCTTGTTTTGGGCTATTCAAAAGTTGATTAACCATCCTTGCAAGTAGTTATGTAAGATTATTTGTATACTTTATAAAACACAGGTATTGTCTTAAGACACTAATAACTATATAAAATGCCAACAGCTTTGGTTATGTTTACTTTTAGGTAAATAAAAACAAGACCAGGATACTTAGGAAGGATACCTAAGAATGTCAGTGCCCCCCCCCCCCCATAAGATAAAAAAGTCAACAGAACAAGAACTTTGGCTTGCCAAGATGAGTATAAAACTCAATAATTGCCTGTGACCCAGTTGCCTTTACCAGGCCACTGCTCACACCTTGTTCATGTTTTTTGAAGATTTGGTGTTCATAATTAATGTTTTATTTCATAAAATAAGCCATCCTTTCTAAAAATATGTCCTTTTATTGTTACAATCTACTGATCCCAACCATCAGCACCTTTCATTTCCTGCAATGCAAATCCACCACTTTCTTTTTGCAAGTCCTTCCAGACAATTAAGGATGAATAATTGTTAAATATTGGGTTATAGAATGGGCACTGAGTGAGTTTGATCTCACACAGTATTGTCTGTAAATGGGAATTTGAACATTAAACTAGGAAAATGTGGAGTGTGTTTGTCCTGTCGAAGGGTAGGCCTGGAATGAGAGGAACAGGACTTGGAAGAAGGCAAGCCCACCCTAAAGGGATGATGCCTTCACTGTTGGTTCTGTTGTTGCTTGTTTAGAGTTTCTGGAAGTTTCCTTGTGTCCCTGACCCAGCTGCCTGAGTTACACACATCCTGTGTGTGGCTTTAGAGTTGCTTAAGAACTTGATTTGAGTTTTGTGATGGGATACATTTGAGAATATTTGCAGCCATAAGAACTCTGCTTGTTGCAGCCAGCTCTGCTGTACTGCTCACTCTTTCCTTCACTGTGTTCCAGCCTGTTTCATAGCTAGAACATTCAGTACAGTGAACCTGTCATTTTGCGTAGCTTTGATTCCTGTCTACTGTTTCTTCTGGCCATTTGACAAATAGTTTCTCTGTCTTTAGCCTCTGTGAAGAGTGAGATTGGTGGAGAGCTTGCTGCTTCTTCTTCGGGTGTCTCCACTCCTGGTTCTGTAGGTCATGACATCATCACTGAGCAGCCACGGTCCCAGCACACACTTCAAGCAGACTCTGTGGATTTGTCGGGCTGTGACTTGACAAGTGCTGCTACTGATGGGGATGAGGAGGACATCTTGAGCCACAGCTCCAGCCAGTTGAGTGCCGTCCCATCCGACCCTGCCATGGACCTGAATGATGGGACCCAGGCCTCCTCACCCATCAGTGACAGCTCTCAGACCACCACTGAAGGGCCTGATTCAGCTGTGACTCCTTCCGACAGCTCTGAAATTGTGAGTGGGTGGAGGGTGCCCTGCTTCTTCTGCATTAGACCCTTTTGTCCTCTTGAGCTCATTCCTAGATGCCCACACTTGAACCCTCCTGCTCATTTTTCTTCATTACTCTGCATTAATAGTGCAGAGGGCCCCAGTTCAGATGGTTAACAAGGAACTTGAAAAAAATTGCCTAGTATCTTTTGTATTGAACCATGGAGGTCAAAGTCAAGTTACTTAATATGCATCTTGTATACTTGACATTCCTTTAATACCTGGTTGGACCTGGTTCAATAGCTACTTTAAAATCTTCAAGGAGCTTGTTAATTGTAAACATCTGTGGTCTTAATGAAATGTAATTGTTAATATTAATACTGTGTATTATTTTTTATCACTTTTTGACCTTTCACCGTGCTTATACCACATTCCATTTTAGAGTAGCACATATTTCTGTCTCTGTGACATCTGAGTTTGTGGATCTTTCATCTCAAAGATCAGTACATCTGATTATACAATCAGAGAGTTTGTTGCAAAATGTGTGTAGAATTGTGGGGTTTTTTTTATGCTTGCTTGTCAGTTTGTTTTGTATTTCTGAAACAGGGTCATAGTCTAGGCTGGCATTAAATTTGAGGTCTACCTCAATTGGATTGTTGGGAATGTGGGTATGATCCACACCTGGTCTACATTCTGAATTGCTATTTTCTTCTCTTCTTCTTTCTCCTCTTCCTCCTCCTCCTCCTCCTCTTCTTCTTAGTGTAGTAAAGTAACATATATAAAAGGTCTCTGTAGCTGGAGACCTTCTCTCCAGCCCCCGCCAAGCCCTGTTAGTCCAACAACCCACTTGTAAAATAAACACACAGATATTTATATTATTTAAACTGCTTGGCCATTAGCTCAGGCCTACCATTGTCTAGCTCTTACTCTTATATTTAGCCCATTTCTATTAATCTATACTTTGCCACGTGGCTTGTGGCTTACCAGTACCTTACATCTTTCTTGTCATGGCAGTGGCTGGCAGTGTCTCTCTGCCCCAGCCTTCACTTCCCAGAATTCTTTTCCTCCTTGTCCTGCCTACCCTGTCCTTCCTGCCTGGTTACTGGCCAATTAGCACTTTATTTATTTTAACCAATCAGAGCAACACATTTGACATACAGAATATCCCACAGCAATCTTCTTATCCATTTTTCAGTGTACAGTTCAGTGGTATTAAATATATTTAAACAGTGTGGTTGAATCACCACTGTACCCCTCTGTTAAGTCTTCATCTTCTGAAACCTTGCCCTCTATAAAGACTTGTGCACTCCTCTTGAAACCATTGTTCTGTGTTTTGGCAATCCAAGTTTGATGACTGTAGGTTTCTCATGCAGTATGCTTATCATGTAGTATTTATCCTTATATGACTGGCTTACTGAACATAATGCTCTCTGTGTAGCATGTGTGAGAATTTCCCCATTTTTTTAAGGCTGAATAACATTCCATTGTATGGATAGATCACATTTTGCTTATCCTTCCATCTGTCAGTGAACATTTGGGTTACCTTCACTTTTTTTTCCCCTCGAGACAGGGTTTCTACCTTCACATTTTAACGCGTATGAATAATGGCACTGTGAACATGGATCTACAATATATCTCTAAGACCCTGCTTTCAGTTCTTTTGGCTATACACCTAAAAGTAGAATAGTTTTTACATTCAGTTTTAAGTGTATATAATTAAATGTCAGCTAGTGTAGAATATATTTTATTAAGACTATGGTAGGATATTTTGACTTGCTTCTAAATTTTGTATTGTACTCAGCATTTCTGAAATATAAATGAGATACTCGACTGAGTATAAAACACTGAATTCAGGTCAGAAGTGAGTGCGTTGTGACCACAGGAACCGAGGAGATGGCTCCAGTAAATTGCTCCTGTGCAAGCATGGATTTGAGTCCTCGATACCCACGTTTAAAGCTGGGCGTTGTGATCGCACACTTGTAATCCCAGCACTGGGAAGGTAGAGACGGCTTGCTGGCTAACCAGTCTATCCCAGATGGGTGAGCTGCCGGCTCAGAGAGAGACCTTGTCTCAAAAATAGAGAGCAACTGAAGAAGACACGTGTCATTGACCTCTGGCCTCCACATGTATGCACCCACTCTACACCAGACAGACAGACAGACAGACAGACAGACACACACACACACACACACACACACACACACACACGTTAATATCTGACCTGGTTCTGCCTCTCCAGGTGGCCAAATAGATGTTCCTTATGATGTCAGTGAAATTTCTCTCCTTACCTGCTGAGAAGTTGATCTGTTTTTATAGAGTTTGGGTAAACCCCATTCAAGAGAAGACAGTGCAGGATATTTATTTATTTATTTATTTATTTATTTATTTATTTATTTTTTTTTTTGGCTTTTTGAGACAGGGTTTCTCTGTGTAGCTTTGCACCTTTCCTGGATCTTGCTCTGTAGACCAGGCTGGCCTCAAACTCACAGAGATCCGCCTGCCTCTGCCTTCCGAGTGCTGGGATTAAAGGCGTGTGCCACCACTGCCCGGCAGGATATTTACTTTTAGTTGTCTTTGATTATATAGGTTATCTTTTATTGAAAATTTGGAATGATACAGAAAATTGTTTGTACGTGGATGGTGTATATTGTATGTGTGTAATGCATGCATGAGTGTGCAGGTGTGCATTCCTATGCATGCATAAGCAGAGGCTTATGACAGGTATCAACCTCTCACTTTCTGCCTCCTTGCCTTGAGGCAGCATCTCTCAGGAAGTAGAAGCTCACAGTTTTTGCTTTGGCTGGCTGGCCGGCCAATGAGATTGCAGGACTTATCTATCTCTACCCATCCCTAACCCCAGTGCTGAGGTTTCTAGGCTTGTGCAACCATGCATGGATTTTTACACATGTCCTGTGGTTTTGAATTTAGTTCTTCATGCCTGCAGAGCAAGCACCCTTATCTACTGAGCTGTCTCCCTAGCCCCACTGTACCTTACTATTTGAGGCAGGATCTCATACTGAACCTGGAGATTACCTTTTTGGCTAGCCTGGCTGGTCAACAAACTTCTGGTACCCACTTCATCCCAATCCCTAGAGCTGGGGTGACAGATGCATATTATTGCACCTGGTTTTACTTAGGTGCTAGCAACCTGAACTCAGGTCTTCGTGGTTGCATGGTTGAGCACTGTACCCACCAAGCCATCTTCCCCGTAGCTGTTGTTTAATTTTTTTGGGTAAATTACACAAGACGTGTCAAATGGATATGAAACATTTTGCAATATGGGATTATTGTTAAAAAAGAAATAAAGCTCTCACCTCAAAGAGGATAAGAGTAAGTTTATTCTGAAGCCAAATATTAGGGACTGTGGCCCAAGAACACAGATTCAGGTTACTCTAGTTTCTGTGTTCCAGTGTGATGACAGCTTGGTGAATGAAGTCTTTATAATAATAACAGGAAAAAGAAATTCATAAATCGACATCTTTCAAATACATTGATAGGTATCTCAGAGAGGCAATTAAGGTAAAATGGAGAGATCTCAATTAGTGGAAACTAGGGTTCTGTGTACATCCTAAAGAATTCTTAAGGGTTAAAAGATGTTGTGTAAGTCAGAAGTGGTGGCACACACCTTTAATCTCAGTACTTGGAAGGTAGAGGCAGTTGTAGCTGAGTTCAAGGCCACCCTGGTCTACAAAACAAGTTCTAGGGTAGCCAAAGTTATACATAAAAACTCTTTCTCTCAAAACAAAACAAAACAAAGATTTTAAGTCACAAAGAGAAGAAGATAATAAATGGCTATCTAGGGGCTAAAGATGCCCTAAGATATTCTGGCTCTAGGCTATGGTGTCCTCTTTTCTTCACATCCTTGAGTTCTCATTGATTCCACATTGCTGTTTTGTTCAGGAACTTTTGCCACAGAATCTGCTGCAGGTTCATGGCTGGACAATATGAAGTATTTATAAATTTAGTGGAGATAACCTGTTGTTATATTCTTATCTAAAAGCCTTGTCTTTGTTTCTAACTTACCGTAATATTTGTCTATGAAGACAAAAATTTAAAAAAACCTGTTCTTTGAGACTTCCATACATGTATTTTGATGTTTATCCCTCACCTTTCTGCCTAACTCCTCATGTCCTTTTTCTAAAAAGATTTTTTTTTTAATATCAAAAAAAGTTTACAGAGTGAATTTTCTTTAGAATTTCTCCAGCTGTAAAAGTTTGTTGTGTGACCTTTCCCTGGGGAGACAAACAAATGTCTGTTTACCCCAGATAGGACACCAATGACAGACCAAAGTAATGATTCTTCCTAAGTCTAGTTTGACAAATGAGTTAGTTTAATTGGAGCTGCTTAGAGGAACATGAGCCAAGGGTTCCCTACCAGATTATGGGCAGCCTATAACCATCATCTATCCCACTGAAGCATGAATATGTTTATCCCTGCCATCATTAGTATCCTTAGGAAGGAACAAGGTTCCACAGACCTGTCCCCAGAATGTTAATTGCCTATCTTATGCAAGCCTGGGCTATGCAGTCATAGATGCTTAGTGTTCAAGAGCACAGCAACTGTGTCATGCCCAGATAACATTCCACAGTAAAGTTTTTCTGAGCAGTGAAGAGCTCTTGCTTGTTTTTACACATGCATTTTCCTATGGTTGTTGAATAAGTAATTGCCCTTCCGGTTCTGTGTGTGCCACTGATGCAGCATGGTCTTTGAATTCTGCACACATAAACAGCTCTGGTGAGCTGACCCTGAGAACATGAGTGTGGGAGATCTGGTCTTACCCCTCATCTGCCATAAGGTAGCATGGGTGAGGGAGAGATCCCCCCCCCCCCCACACACACACACAACGCCCCTGGCAGGTGGGCTAGATGGGCCTTCCTGCGGTCATGAGAACAGGAGAGCTATTTCTGACCCTCACCAGCTGTAGAACTCAGGAGAGTGACCCTTGCACCTCACCAGCACAACACAGTAGAGCTGGCCTAGGTAGTGTAGGTGTGGATGAGCTGGCCCTGAGGGTGTGAAGGTAGGAGAGCTAGACCCTGCCCCTTGCTCCTTGCTCTCTAGGGTGAAATAGCCAGGGCAATGCTGGAGAGCTCACCTTGGTGGTGAGGATGGGGGAGAGCTGGCAGGCTGACCAACCCTGCAACCACCTAGACCCAGAACCAGGTCTCTGAGTTGGTCCACCCCACATCCACCTTATCTGCTGGAGCATGTGAATGGGCAGGTTCTGCATATCCAAAGCTGTAGGATCTTTAGGACACAGGGCAACAACAGGATATCCAAGAGGAGTCCCATTGTGGGCCCAGTATCATTGGTGTAGCAGAGGCCTCAAACCAGATTCTTTGCAAGGAATACTTGCAAGTAAAGATATATATACTAAAGGGTAAACTGTGACTCACTGTCACACTACAGCTTCCACATCCAGATTTCTTTTCCTTTCCTTTCCTTTCCTTTCCTTTTTCCCCCTTTTTCCCTTTCCTTTCCTTTCCTTTCATTTTTTTAGGGAGCAGCGGTGGGGGGGGATAAGGAGGGTGGGTGGGGAGAGGAAGTTGCAAGGGTAGAGGGTGAATATGAAGAAATGGGGAGGTGAATGGGATCAAGATGCATGATGTGAAAGCCATAAAGAATAAATAAAAAGTTAAAAGCTCTGCTCTGTGGGTGGGTTTTTCTTCATGTTGGAGGCTTGCCCCTGACAGTTCCCCTTCATCTGTGCAGGTGTTAGATGGTGCTGACAGCCAGTATTTAGGCATGCAGATAGGACAGTCACAGGAGGAGGACGAGGAGGAGGAGGCTTCGGGTGTTCTTCCCAGTGAAGTCTCGGATGTCTTCAGAAACTCTTCTCTGGGTAAGTCACTTGATATGATGGACATGTTTTCAGCCTTGGACATCTTTCTCTTTACTTCCAAGAAGAAACTCTTCAGTGTCATTATTTTTTTTTGAGCTGTTAAATGGCAGCCGAAAATGATAATTTAGGTATAATCAGACTGATTTAAATCCTATCCCTTCGTGTTATCTTTGTATACTTACACACACATTTTGATTGAAAACTTGTCACTTTCTCATGATTTCTATTTTTAAAGCCCTTCAACAGGCACACTTATTGGAGAGAGTGGGTCATAGCAGGCAACCTTCTGACGGCAGTATAGATAAGTTTGTATCAAGAGATGAAGTTGCTGAAGCGCGGGACCCAGAAAGCAAGGTGAGCTATGTAGGCAGGAGCTGGCTTGTGTGTGAGGGTTGGAATTTCCCTGGCTTCTGCTGTCCTCATTTGTTCCTATCCCAGCTGTGGGCTTATTTCTTTTCCCTGGAAACCCTGGACACTCCCAGGCCTCTTTCTTTTTTTCCCTCTCCAGGGGTCCCCATGTTCTTAACAGGTGCCTCAGTTCTACTTCCTGAGAGTACCCCCTGCAGCTGTAGCCTGTGCTGAGCCTTTCTCTGCCTAAGAATCCTGTATCGTTTCTTTGAGGCTTGTGCAGAGCTTTGCAGCAGTTTTTGGTTTTGTTTACTCAACTGTTGAAAACATCTCTCTGTGTTGTTTGTTTTATATTCACACTACTGTATTTACAGTGAACTTTAAATTCCTTGAAGTCAGGAATGCATTTTGTTATTTCATCCCAAATGGTATCCTTTGAGAGTGCCCTCTAGTTTTCTGTTATATCCTTCCAACCTTTGGGCTTTTCTGGCTTTTTCCTTTGCTGTGTCTTTTTGTTTGTGTGTTTGTGTTTTGAGACAGGTTCTTACTATATAGCTTTGGCTGGCCTGGAACTCATAGTATCTTCTACATTTCCAGTACCCACTTGTGGCTTGCCAATGTGAAGAACATTTCCTGGATGCTGTGTTTTAACATCTTCCTGCCAAGTGCACCTGCTTCATACTAAGCTTGTCTCTTGCCACAGCCCTGTGGCCCAGTGTTCTAGGGTTCCTACTGTGTTCTTTTTGAGATCAGGCCTGGAGGTGGCTAAGTATGGGCATCTCTGTCCTTAGCACCCTGGTGTAGTTCTTTTTGTTGACTGAACTAGTGAATCAAATGTTTACTTCTCTGTTCTAGCCTTGCCGAATCAAAGGTGACATAGGACAGCCTAATGATGATGATTCTGCTCCTCTGGTCCATTGTGTCCGCCTTTTATCTGCTTCCTTTTTGTTAACTGGGGAAAAGAAAGGTAAGCACACAGAGTCGCTGCAGAGTCAGGGGATGCTCGGGTTTTGATGTCAGTTAGGTGGTCTGTTGGCACCTTGTTATTGGGTAAGCTTTACTTTCCATTAGCTGGTGAGAGGAGGAGGAAATGAGAGGGTGGCTTTTGTTTCTTGGAAAAGGCTAAAGGGGCCTGGGTGGTTCCTTTGCAGCACTGGTTCCAGACAGAGATGTGAGGGTCAGTGTGAAAGCCCTGGCCCTCAGCTGTATTGGTGCAGCCGTGGCCCTTCATCCAGAATCTTTCTTCAGCAAACTGTATAAAGTACCTCTTGACACCATGGAAAGTGCTGGTATGTTGAAAGTTTACTTCTTTCTCCAAGTTAATCAGTACTTAAGCTGTCTCACAGTGTTGCCTTCTTTTGTCTTAGGGCAGTGAATGTTTCTAGTTAACTTGTGTGTTCCAGCTGTGTTGGAGTTCTCCAGATGTGCACATGTTCTTAGTCTCATGGCTCCCTTAGATGCTATGTGTGTAGTGGAAGCACTTAAGTCATAAAGTAGAAATCTAGGAATGTAAGAGTCACTTATACATGTAGTGGATTTTTTCTTAAATCACAGGCTGCATTGCTAAATTGCTCTGTGTCACATCCACCAGGGTCAGAAATCCACATTCAGACTAAGACTGTCCAGGAAAGCACCATACCCTGTCTCCCATTGGACACAGTTGTTCTGAAACAGAAAGTATCTTCTACCGTCTTTCTTTGAGTGACAGGGCAAACCAGTGTTATTGTGTTTAGAATTAACAAATATATACTAGATTGATTGTTTCTAATCTTTATTTTCAAATGAAATCTTGGAAGTTTTTTTTATTATTTTTTAAACTTAATTTTACATACCAACCACGGTTTCCCCTCCCTCCTCTCCTCCCGTTCCTTCCTCCCACTTCCTTTCTAACCCCCCCCCCCCTCCACTCCTCAGAAAAGGTAAAACCTCCTATCCTGGTCCCACTGCTAGGGGCCACACAAACAGACCAAGCTACAGAGCTGTCACCCACATGCAGAGGGCCTAGGTTGGTCCCATGCAGGCTCCTTGGCTGTTGGTCTAGAGTCTGTGGACTCCCACGAGCTCAGGTCAGCTGTCTCTGTGGGTTTCCCAGTGATGATCTTCTCCCCCCCCCCCCCTTGCTTATATAATCCCTCTTCCCTCTCTTCAACTGGACTCTCAGAGCTTGGCCCCATGCTTGGCTGTAGATCTCTGCATCTGCTTCCATCAGTTAGGATGAAGGGTCTATGATGAGAGGGTCTTCACCAATCTGATTACAGAGAAGGCCAGTTCAGATATCCTCTCCACTATTGCTAGGAGTCTTAGCTGGGGTCATCCTTGTGGATTCCTGGGATTTTCCCTGACAACATGTTTCTCCCTAACCCCGTGATGGCCCCCTCTATCAAGATATCCTTCGTTGCTTTCCCTCTCCGACCCTCCTCTAGCTTGACCACCCCAAACCCTCATGTTCCCATCCCCTATCCCCTCCCCTCTAACCTGCCTCCTAGCCCCCAGTTTACCCAGAAGATCTCATCTATTTCCACTTCTCAGAGTGACTCATGCATCCCTCTTAGGGTCCTCCTTATTTCCTAGCTTCTCTCGAGCTCTGGTTATCCTTTGCATTACATCTACACCAACTTACGAGTGGGTACATACCGTGTTTGTCTTTCTGGGTCTGGATTACCTCACTCAGGATGATTTTTTTTCTAGTTCTATCCATTTGCCTGCAGGTTTCATGATGTCCTTGCTTTTTACTTCTGAGTAATACTCCATTGTGTAAATGTATTACATTTTCTTTATCCATTCTTTAGTTGAGGGACATCTAGGTTGTTTCTAGGTTCTGGCTGTTATGAATAATGCTGTGATGAACATAGTTGAGCAAGTGTCCTTGTGGTATGATTGAGCATCCCTTGGGTATATGCCCAAGAGTGGTATCACTGGATCTTGAGGTAGATTGATTCCCAATTTTCTGGATATCTGGTTTTATCTAACAAACTGGAATTACAACATAGAAATTCTGATGTGTTGAGATAATTGCAGTGTGATGAATCTAGAACCTTTAAACCCCAAACATCTTTTACTACTTAGGATATTATAGTCAAGTTCTTTGCAGATGTAAAATGCTCTCTTTTCTTCCTTTTCTGAGAATGAAGCTTTATTTGTAGTATAAATTTGTTGGTAGAGAAGGTACAGATTGGGCCATTTGTGTCCACAGAGGAACAGTATGTCTCTGACATCTTGAACTACATCGATCATGGAGACCCACAGGTCCGAGGAGCTACTGCCATTCTCTGTGGGACCCTCATCTACTCCATCCTCAGCAGGTCCCGGCTCCGTGTTGGTGACTGGCTGGGCACCATTAGAACCCTCACAGGTAACAGACAGTCTGCCCTGGTGTCTTTTCTGGGTATTGCTCCCTGTTTATACTTCTACAGGGACATTTCTTGCTCATTCTTCTGCTTAGGAAATACATTTTCTCTGGTGGACTGCATTCCTTTGCTGCAGAAAACTTTGAAGGATGAATCTTCTGTTACTTGCAAGTTGGCTTGTACAGCTGTGAGGGTGAGTATAATGTTTTATCTAAACTGTTCTTTGGTTTAATGAGCTTGCTATTGGAATAGTTAATTTTGAAGCTGATAAGTCACATTTCCATAACTTGTAAACAATAATTTTCAGGGATCTACCACTTAACTTTTAAAAAATATTGCCATAATATTAAAATTTAATAAATAAACTTTTAGTTTTAATTCTTAGAATTTGAAACATTCTTTCTTCTAAAGGAAATGTTTAGAAATGTATCTTGCTATTTTCAAATATAAAATTTATTGAATTTTTAAAAATATGTCTTAAGATTGTAGTCTGTTGGGCTGGAGAGATGGCTCAGTGGTTAAGAGCACCGACTGCTCTTCCAGAGGTCCTGAGTTCCCAGCAACCACATGGTGGCTCACAACCATCTGTAATGAGATCTGGTGCCCTCTTCTAGCCTTCAGGGACACATGCAGGCAGAATACTGTATACATAATAAATAAATCTTTAAAAAAAAAAAAAGATTGTAGACAGTTGAGCTGCAATGGAATTATGGGTATTATTTAACTGGCCTTGTGCTTTGTCTTTTATTAAAAGAGCCTTGGCTCCTCAAATGGGAGTAATGTGGAACATTCCTGTCAGCTGGCTCATAAGTCACAGTTGGCCATAGCAGAAAGTTTAACCAGAGAAAAATCAAAACAAAAACACAGTGGTTAGATCTAGGAAGGAGAATATTTTCCCTTTTTAAAATTTAATAACCTCAAAGTAATGTTTTTCTGGTTCAATTTTAGTTTTTAATGCGTGTGAGAGAGAGAGAGAGAGAGAGAGAGAGAGAGAGAGAGAGAGAGAGAGAGAGAGAGTTTGTGTATGTAAGTACAATAGTCACAGAGGACAGAAGAGGACACTGGATCCCCTGGAAATGAAATTTTGGGTTGTTATAAGCCACCTGATGTTGATACTGGGAACCAAACTCAGGTCCTCCCAAAGAGCAGTAAGCACTTTTAACCAGTGAGCCATCTTTCCAGCCCCCAGCTCCTCTGTTTTGTTTTTTTTTTTTAAGTTGTTTCAGTCAGTTGTATCTTTTGAGCAGAGGAGGTATGCTGATAGCACAGATGCTATGCTGGTAGGTAGACCATGTGTGTTATCAATGTATAGCATAATTGCAGGTTAATGCCCTTAGACTCTGAGACCACAGGGGAAATAGCAGTACAAGACCCACTTTGTTTCCTTGTACATCAGAAGAACCCAGTAACATCAGGGTACTCCTTGATCTAGGTCTCTTGTCCTTATGCTGGGCCTGAGACTTCTTTTCATATGGTGGTAGGACTGTGTTGCATTCTCTTTCTTGTAAATTGATGATTAGTGTTTCTGAGATTGTGGCTTAGGAGTCAAGGGAGGCAGGGAAACACAATTATGTGTAATGGGCACATTGACTTTTAAACTTAAACTTAGTAAGATAAAGATGTACCTGGAGTGCTTTTGGGAACCTGTAGCAATCTTGTTGCTGCTTAAAAATAGAACAGGACAAAACAGGTGCATGTATAGAGTGCTGTCTTAAGATGAGATGTCTGATCCTAATGCCTTCTGCCTTGGGCTGGGTTTCTCAGCACTGTGTCCTGAGTCTTTGCAGCAGCAGCTACAGTGACTTGGGATTACAACTGCTCATTGATGTGTTGCCTCTGAAGAACAGCTCCTACTGGTTGGTAAGGACTGAGCTGCTGGAAACCCTTGCAGAGATTGACTTCAGGTAAGGGGACCGAGTTCATATTCAGAAGTCCAAATTAAGAACTGAAAGTCTTGAAGTCTCTGTAGTTGGCATGGCTGTTGTGTGTACTGCATGTTAGGATCATCTGCGGTTTGGGGAGAGAACATCTGGTTGTTCACAGTGCTTTTTGTTGAACTCTGAATTTGGAAATTTTTATGTTGGAAGAGGAATAGATTTTTCTGCTTGTCTTGATTTTCTAGATGGTAGGAATTAAAAATTATATGATTTAGTTTTATTATTTTTAATTATGTATAAACATGTATGTTTTTGGGCATATGTGTATGTTCACATGAGTGCAAGCAAGTGCCTGAGAAGGCCAGAGGCATGACATCCCCTGGAGCAGAGTTAAATAGATGGTTCTCTAAGCCTCCTGACTTGGTTATTGAGGACTGAACTCTAGTTTTCTGGAAGAGCAGAAAGTATTCTTAATTGCTGTGCCATTTTTCTAGCTCCCTTGATTTTTTTTTTTTTTTTTTTTTTGGAAACCTTGTTTCAAACTTTCAAAAAAACCTACCAGCTTTTTTTACAAAAATGTACTTACCTTTACTTAGATTTAAGGGAAATAGCCAAATAGTAATTTATTACAATTTTAAAAATCAATCTGAGGGGTTGGGGGCGTAGATGCTTGTGGTACAAGCAGGACTTGAGTTTGATACCAGCACCCATGTAAAAGCAGGTGTGGTTATTCTAGCACTGGAGAAGTGGAGACAGGTTGAGTCCCTGGGCCTTACTGGTCAGCCATCTCGCCTAGTTGAGTAGGCAAGCTCTAGGTTTAGGGAGAGACTCAGGCTCAAAAAACAAGGAGGCTTTTCTCCAAGAGGGCACTGAATTAAAGAAGAAAACTCCTGTGCCCGCCCCCCCCCAGCCCCCAAGCTGAAGCCAAGGTAAAGACAGTGAAAGTCCAGAAGGCACTGTGGAAGGTGTCTATCTACACATCACCCACCTGCCCCTTGGGCAGCCCAGATCCCTTCTTTACAAGAACACTCCCGGGAGAAACAAGCGTGACTGCTCCACCATAATCTAGTTCCTCCCAACCACTGAGTCAGCCATGAAGAAACTAGAAGGCAACTGTGTTTATTGTGGTTGTCAAGGCCAACAAACACCAGATCAACAGGCTGTAAACAAACTATGATATCGATGTGGCCAAAGTCAATACCCTTATCAGGCCTGATGGAAAGAAGGTTTATGTTCAACTGCTTCCTAATGCTTTGGATGCTAACAAAATTGAGATGATCTAAATTGAGCCCAATTGGCTAATTTTAAATACACATTTTTTTAAAAACCATTTAACGCCCCCCCCCCCAAAAAAAAAACCTTAAAACCAACAAGGTCGATGACTCCTGAGAAACATCTGAGTGACCACTGGAGACACACATACCACTCACCCACCTCCTACAAACAAAAATGCCCCCAAATGTGACATGTTATGTCTTTCATTTCCTAAGAGTATGTTTTGGTTAGAGATGTTTTAACAGTTTCTCTTAGAAGGGAAATGTACCTTTATTATTCGGACTTCTGTGTGTGTTGTTACTGTTTGGTTGTTTGGTTTTTGTCTGCATGTATGTATGTGTACCACATACATGAAGTGCCATGGAATCCAGAAAAACAGGGAACTGGAACCCTTGGAACTGGAGTTACGAACAGCTGTGAGCTGTCGTGGCTTCTGGGAATCAAACTCTGGTCCTCTGGAAGAGCACCCAGTGCCCTTATCCATGGAGCCATCTCTCCAGCTTGTTTGATTGGTTTTTAAAGCTACTGTACACCCCGTGGGTTATTGTATCCCATCCTTAGAATATCTCTGAAGGATTATTCTGTCGCTGCAATTAGGACTGTGGAATGGGGCACACAGCTGTCACTTGGGTGGGAGTCACAGTGTGCTTGCCCTCTCTGTGTTTGAGCTCATTCATGGAACACTTTTGAAGAAGTAGGTATGTATTTTGATGTAAGGCTTTTTATCCAGTACTCACTTACTTAGTCAGGAATTTATAGAAGATCGTGAATCAATCTAAGTACATTTGAGCTGTCTCTGAGAGACTTACAGGACACTGTGGTTAGCTACTTTCATGTTTAGCTGCCTGAGGGCTGTAGGCCAGCACTGTGTTTGCTAAATGAATGACATCACTGTTGAATATGCTCTTTTGTTAGGCTGGTGAGTTTTTTGGAGGCAAAAGCAGAAAGTTTACACCGAGGGGCTCATCATTATACAGGGGTAAGCAGTTCATTTTGTGAGACTGTGGCCCTGTCTTCTGGAAAGTGTCTTCGCAGGGTTCCCCAGTGGCGTGAAGTCTTGCTGAATGCCTGTGTTGTGTTATGTGTTTAACTCTTTATGTCATGAGAGTCATCCTGAGTTCTTCCTGACTAGCTTTCCAGAATACCTTCCTTATCTAGCTGGATTTGCTGGCCCATGCCTTTAATCCCAGCACTTAGGAGACAGAGGCAGGTGGATCTCTGTGAGTTCAGTGCCATCTTGATCTAAATAATGAGTTTCAGACTGGCCAAAGCCACATAGTAAGACCATATGTCAAAAAATATCGAGACTTCCCCAATCAAAAGAACAACAATAGCAAACTCCAAAATCCCTTATTTACATAAAATTCAATTGATTATAGAAATTAAGCTTATTTTTATTTTCTGTCTTTCTAAAGTTTTTAAAATTGCAAGAACGAGTGCTTAATAATGTGGTCATTTATTTGCTTGGAGATGAAGACCCCAGGGTGCGACATGTTGCTGCAGCATCGCTAACAAGGTGTTTACCAGTATTTATTCCTTTACTCTTTTGGTTGAAATATACTGTACAAGAATGGGAAAGGTAGATGGAATCAAAAGGCTGTAGGGAGTATGCTTTGATGGTTTTGACTAATTTTAGTTCCTTTTAATTATTTAAAAGTGCTTACTAAAGTGATAAAGTGAAAAAGCAAAGCACTAGTCTTCTATTGCTTTCATTGTCGAAATTTGGAGTGTAGAGACCACTAAGAAGAAAAGTGAGTTCTGCTTATTTCTGCTTCCTGGATGTAATTGCTGTCTGCAGTTCTGGCTGCTGTGGTGGGCAAAGGTTTGGGTTAGCCCTCTGGGGAAAGGTGTGGTGATGGGTGAATTTCATGCACCTTCTGTGTAGATCAGCTCTCCTTTCACGGCAGGCTTGTCCCAAAGCTGTTCTACAAATGTGACCAAGGACAGGCTGATCCAGTAGTGGCTGTAGCAAGAGATCAAAGCAGTGTTCACCTGAAACTCCTCATGCATGAGACACAGCCGCCATCGCACTTCTCTGTCAGCACCATAACCAGGTATACTGCCCGCAGCACCTTGACTTGTCAGCAAAGTGTGCCTCTCATGATGCCTGCTTTCTGTTCTCTTTTCTTCAAACCACACACAGCCTTTAGAGGAGGAGGCCATCATTCATTAACAGGGTATTTGTTTGATACCCTGATTTGCCGAAGCCCCCTGTGGTTAAGATCCACCTTAGTCACACAACAGTGATGTCCTCAGTCTTGCAATGAGTTTGTTAAGTTCTTTCTTTATATTATCAGTCGTGTTTCTGTTTGTGACTGTCACATGCTGTCTGGAAAATTTTCACTTTTTTAGTGTCCCTGCTAATGCATGGGTGGGCTGACACCAGGGGTCAGACTGCTATGTGCTGTGATGGTTCTCAGGCCTGCATTATTGGAGCATGAGCAGGGTGCATGGGCCACATAACCTGTCCTGCCTGGCTGGTAGGTTGGCAGAGTAGGAAGGCTCCAGAGAATGAACAGGTTTCATCAGAAAAGATCAAAGAAGATTGTAGTAGCAGTAGAAGACATGCTTGGAGCTCTTGTCTTTTAAATTCTCTTGCAAGGCTGGATTTACAGGATGATAACCTTCTTGTTTTTCCTGATTTGAAACAATAAACAAAAAACTTGACCAAATGACTTCCAAGCTCACATGATAATTTGATATTTTTTTTTCTAAATTTGGAACTCAGCTCATCAAGTTTTAAAGTCATTACTTCTTAGAGGACTGTCACCTTTTCTCATGGAAAAACCAACTTGAGAATTAAACAAACAAAACAAAAACCACAACCAGCCAAACAAAAAACAGCTAGCAGCACACTATAAAGGAAGTGTAGAAAGTGTGAGGCATCTGGTGAGGGAGATGTCATGAACACATTTACTCCAGTCTTTCTGAACTAGTCTACGACTGAGCCATACCCCAGCCTCATTTTCAGCCTCTGTTTTATTTTAAAGTCAGTATTGCTTCACTTTCTCCTGGACTTTAACTATGAACTTTTAAATGCCATTTGACAAATACATGCTGTACATTCTCTGTCTTTTTCTTGCTAGAATCTATAGAGGTTATAGTTTACTGCCAAGTCTAACAGATGTCACCATGGAAAACAACCTCTCCAGAGTTGTTGCTGCAGTTTCTCATGAGCTCATTACCTCAACTACACGGGCGCTCACAGTAAGTCTTAAGGAGACTGCCTTGATGGCTTTTATGGCCACAGTGGGATGGTCCTGTGTGAAGGTCCTTTTCTTGAGGTGCTTGGTAAGGAAATGTACTTCTTTCAACAGTCCAAAATAATACATACTCATTGTAAACTAATTCATTCTACTTTGAAAGTCATCAGATAAAAACTCTAAACGGGCCATCCGGATGTGTCAGTGGGTAAAGGCTGTTGGTTCTGAGCCCGATAACCTGAATTTGATCCCTAGCACCCACACAGTGAAGGGAGAGAATGGACTCCCACTATCCTCTAAAAGTTAGAGACACCACAGTCTGAGCTAGTAACGTACCAGAAGTTTGGAATACCTCTAGTCTAATTGACTCTGACTTGATAACTTAGACTAAAGGAATAGTATAGCATAAAAATGCCAGTTTAGTTTTTGTTTTAAGTCACGATGAAGCTGGAAAAGAACTAATATCTAAGAACTATTACTTTCCAATTACAGTAAATAATGTAGAATGATATGTTAGACACATGTTGACATGCTGCTTTGGAGAATTTAACAATATGGTGAAATATAACCTGAGTTTTAGTGTTGAATGAGAAAAGGTAGAGTAAAAACTCTTGGCAATGTAGTTTGATACCAGGTTAGAGAAGTAATATTATATACGTATAGTCTTTACAAACCCCGAAAAAGGACAAGCAGAGAATTGCCAGGATGATTTTTAGGATTGTGGTTAACTTTCATTTTCTTATTTGTATTTTTCAAGTACTGGTAAATTTCCTAAAATAATCAAGTGTGACTTTTATAATCAGAAAGAGGAATATTATGTAGAAGTCATGGTTCCTGAAAAGAGCTTTTTGTTTATGTGATGGAAGAGATACTTGGATGTTGTAGAAAGTCACACAGTTGAGATTCGGCTGTCTTGCTAACTAAATGCCTTTCGAATCTAAATTTGTTTAAGATATCATAAATTTCATTTTAATTGTGATTTGCACGTATCAAGCACTTCTGTGGTCTGGAGATTTATGTTAGCTTGAGCTCAGGTCTTGAGGGAGGAAGGAAGAAACTCAGGGAGACTGAGCACAGGACAAGAGTTCCTGGCAGGAGCTGCTGGCTGCCCTTCTCAGCATTGTAACAGTAGTTTTGCTAACAGGTGTGGCCAGCTTTGTTGTTTAAAGCATGTATGTGTCCGGTGGTGGGAGAGCTAGCTACCCTGTAGTTACTGACAGATCTCAGTTTTCATTTCATTTCATTTGTGTATAGGTCTAAGAGGCTTAATTCAGTACACCTTTGGTGGTGTTTGGGTGTGATTTTTCCATTCCTTTCTCCTGCAGTTTGGATGTTGTGAAGCCTTGTGTCTTCTTTCAGCAGCCTTTCCAGTTTGCACTTGGAGTTTAGGTTGGCATTGTGGGTATGTATATTCCTCAGTGTGCAGTCAACCACCCACACAGCGCAAGCACAGCTGCTGGGACTCCCCCCACCTTTTCCTACTCTGATCCCCTCCTCTAACCCTCCCCTCCCTTCTCTTTTCTTCTTTTCCCTTCCCTTCCCCTCCCTTCCCTTCTCCTTCTTTTCCTTTTATGTTGAGTCTTTTTGGCTTTGTTCGAAAAGTGTCTGATGGAATGCTTGTTTCTGCTATATGAGGTGTGTGGAATGAATGAAGGAACTGTTGGACACTGAAGCGGTTGTGACTAAGGAATGCCAGGTGCTCGTGAGCATCTTTTGGGTCTGAGGGTGTGATCTGTGGATTCATTTAAGGAATTTTCATATGCGGATAAAGACTTTCTAATCAGTTTGGTTCTTTCTAAAATTACTAGGTAATAAAAGTCAGTTATGACGTAGCATCCAGAATTATGATTAGCTACAAAGGTGTGCTTTAGGAAGCAGTATACATGTACTGTGTTTCCCTACAAAAGAATTCCCCCAATAGATAGTCTACTGCCAGCTAAGGATTGTTTAGAATCTTCTCAGCATTAGTGAGTAAGCCTTCATTTGTGTGCTGACAACAGAGAAACTTTGGGGCTTCCCGTCACATCTGGAAGGAAATCTGCAGATTTCTTCTGAGTGACAGTATGTAGCAAACTTAACAGTCGCTTGAAGTGATTGCTTTATGACCCAGAGTGATTGCTTCTGTTCTTTCCATGAATTCTGACTGAACAATTACAGGTCCAGTCATTGTTCCTGCAGTAGACTTAACTTTTGAGCAACTTTGACATTGGAATACAATCTGCTAAGTCAAAAAGGGAAAAAAGTTAAAAGCTTATAAGAATGAGCATTCTAGGTCCCTCAATGAAATCTACTGCACGGTTTTGTTTCTCAAATGACTTTCATGGAGTCATGATTTACAGGAAGGGTGTCAGTTGGTTAGCAGTTTTAAAATGATAGTGGCTCACCTCTCAGCACTGGGTAAGCAGAGGCAGGATGATTGACATAGTTTGCAGACCAGCATAGGCTACATAGTGTTCCAGGCCATGGGAACTACATAAGTGAGAGTGAGACCCTGTCTTAAGAAACCCAGACCACACCAACAAACAAGGTAAAATGGATGTCTCTTGGCATACTTTCTTCATGTAGACACTAGAGAGCAAGACTCTGTGTCTGAAACTGTGTTTGACTTTGGAAATGTCTACTTCCAGAGTGCCCCCACTGAGTGCCTCTGATGAGTCCAGGAAGAGCTGCACTGTTGGGATGGCCTCCATGATTCTCACCTTGCTTTCATCAGCTTGGTTCCCATTGGATCTCTCAGCCCACCAGGATGCCTTGATTTTGGCTGGAAACTTGCTTGCAGGTACTGATAACAAGCAGAGACAGGCTCTCAGACTTAGCTCTGATTTGCTTATGAGGGGTACACAGGTTACAAGAACGTGAGGGTTATTTTAGGGGGGCGGTTTAATCCAGAATTTAGATGGTGTCTGTTTAAGTGAATGTGTATGAGGGGAGCTGTTAGATGCTGAGTATTTTTAAAGCAGACTAACACCTCAATTTTACTGTGGGTAAACTCATTTGAGTTTTGTTTTCTGCGTGCCTTGTACCAGGCAGTAGCTTGGTCTGGGGACTAAAACAGAAGAGCTATATTTCCAAGTGGCTGTGGATTGGCCAGGGACAGGAGCAGCAGAGCAGCTGTGTATGCTCTTCTTTGGTCAGATTTATAGGTTGATAGAAAAATATCAGGTGAAGTATTATGTTTGGAGAGATCTGGAGAACTGAAAAATTATATAATAGTAAAGGATATGAGTTACTGTGGCTAGCACATGAGGACGGGGGGAGAATGGAGAATGTGACCAGCCAGGTCAGAAACCATTGAATCTACTTGGGGATAAAGTACCATTTCTCACCGAGAAACATTGACTTGTTCTGTTTGTCACTGGTGTGTTTTATGGAAGGGACTAGATGGATTTGGGTTCTAGAAAGATTTTTCAGCTGACTTGAATTTGGCTTGGAATTTGTAGGTCTAGGGTATTTATGTTGAAGCTATGGCGAAAGACTGAACCATGAGTGCAATTTTGGGAGTAGAGCAAAGGGGGTGGAGAGAGCATAATGGAGGCAGCATCTTCAGTCCTGAACTCCAGCTGTATCTCACTTGTGGGGAATCACACCCACAGCTGGAGGATAGTAATGACTTCTTTGGAAAATTGGAGTTTGGAGGGCAAATAGCACTTTTATGTGAGTTTGAGACATCTCTTTAGATACAGAAGTCCAGCAGTATGTTAGCACAGATCAGTATAAGAAACTTAAGCCAGAACTGCTTCCCATCCCACATTGGAGGTGGAGTAATGTGTGTGCCTGTGTCACAGCCAGTGCCCCCAAATCTCTGAGAAGTTCATGGACCTCTGAAGAAGAAGCCAATTCAGCAGCCACCAGACAGGAGGAAGTTTGGCCTGCTCTGGGGGACCGGACACTAGTCCCCATGGTGGAACAGCTTTTCTCCCACCTGCTGAAGGTGATCAATATCTGTGCTCATGTCTTGGATGATGTGACTCCTGGACCAGCAATCAAGGTAACTTCTTCTTGGGGCATCCATTATCATCTGTGTAATGACTGGGCTTCCTGAACATCATATTAGTATCTGTTCCTTTATTTCTTTTTCTTTTTCTTTTTTTTTTTTTTTTTTTTTTAGAGCTGAGGATTGAACCCAGGACCTTGTGCTTGCTAGGCAAGTGCTCTACCACTGAGCTAAATTCCCAACCCCTATTTCTTGTTGTTAGTGAAGAAAATAGCTTATTCAGACATTGTATGTAATATAAAAAATAGTTATTTTGTATTCTTCTGTGGCTTCAGCCATAAAACTCAGAAGTGATACTCTCCCTTAATCTCCCAGTTTCCTTCACTTGCTTCCTTTTCCTCATCACTATAAGCCTTTGAAGAGTCAGCCTACCAGCCAGTCCTTCCTTCTGCTCAGGCACTGACTTTGGGCATCTCTGGCAGGACTGTTTCCCCCGACTTGAGCCATCCATCCATTCTTTTTATTATACATACAGTGTTCTGCCTGCATGTGTCCTTGCAGGCCAGAAGAGGGCGCCAGATCTCATTACAGGTGGTTGTGAGCCACCATGTGGTTGCTGGGAACTGAACTCAGGACCCCTGGAAGAGTAGCCAGTGCTCCTAAGCCATCCTGGAGCCATCTCTCCAGCCCCCAGCCATCCCTTCTTTAACTCTGCTCTATCTAGTTTCTGGTACCACCCTTCAGAGTGCTTCCTGCCATGGTCATTCATTTCAGTTTTACAGATGCTCTGACAGCCTTCCTCCTCTTCTCTGGGCTACTTTATATGCCAAGTGATAGGGCTTCTTGTTTTGTTCTTGTGTCTCTTCCAACATCCAACTGCCTGGTTCAGTATTTCCTGTTCACTGTTAAAGGTACCCTCCTGTGGGTCATTCACTTTCTTACTACTCTGGGACTCTGCCATAGAGGGAACTTTCCATGTCCACACCATCTAGACATTAGTCACTGACCACATGTGGCCCTTGTGTTCTTGAAATGTGGCTAGTGTGACTTGAGAACTGAGCTGACTGAACAGCCTGTTATTGAAGAGGCAGCTGGGGAGTCAGGCTGCTGGTGTGCCCAGTGTCTGTTGGGCTTCAGCTGTGCCAGGCTGCAGCCCAGTGTGCCTGCTAGCCTGGCGATGCTTCTGAGAGAAGCCCTGGCCTTCTTATCGGCTTCCCTCTTTTTTTTTTTGAGCTGAGGATCGAACCCAGGGCAAGCGCTCTACCACTAAGCTAAATCCCCAACAGCTTCGCTCTTCTCTCCCCTCACGTCATGGTGGAAACTGGAGCCACCATAGCATTATTTTAAGTCACTCTTCTTTGTTTTTCCTATTAAATACTTTGTTTTAAAATCTACATAAGGCTGGATGTTAGTGGTACGTGCCCTAAATTCCAGTACTTGGGAGAGGCAGGTGGATCTCTGAGTTCGAGGCCAGCCTCTTCTACAGAGAGAGTTCCAGGAGAGCCAGGGCTACACAGAGAAAAACCATGTCTTGAAAAAACAAACCAACCAACAAAACAACATAAGTACACCTACACGTACAGATGCACAAACAACCCTTTGGCATTAGGTACATGTTCTTTAATACTTACCTCCTCTTTTCTGGGTTCTGGTATAAAATGCTGTATCTCATTTACCTTACTACACTGGCCTGGTTTTGGAAATCATTGAAATAATTTCCATAAAATTCACGGTTACAATTTAGTTTTGTTCTTTGAGCCTGGGTCTTACTCTGTAGCCAGCTGTCCTGGAACTTACTGTATATCCCAGACTGGCCTCTGACTCATGGTGTTTCTTCAGCTTCGCCCCCCCCCCCAAGTGTTAGGATTACAGAGGGAGTCACCACCTGGATTCTTTTTTTTTTTAATCATGCATTGTATGGCCATCACTGGAGCCATTACTCTGCCTGTGCTTCTCCTGGACCATCCTGCTGATGGCCTGGTACACTTGATGGCTTTGTAGCAGGTTCTTTCACCAAAAGTTTCTTCAGTGTGGCTGTCTCTCCCCTGCCCTCTGCAGCCTTGCTGCCTCCTTCCGCACCGTTTGACGGCAGCCATTTGTCCTGATATGCTGCTGTCTTTATAGATAAGGATCAGGCCATGGTGCCTCACCTAGTTTGGGTCACCATCATAACAGAACTTTGGTAGCTGTTCATTTCTCACAGTTCTAAAAGGCGAGGATTCTAAGATGAAGGCATTGACAGAGTTGGTCCTTGGTAAAGGCTGGCCTTCTCATGGTAGACGGGGTAAGGGAACTCCTGGACTCTCTTTTCATAGGAGCACTGGTCCTATTTTTGAGGATCCTGCCACCATGACCTCATCTCACTGAAGCCCCTTCCTCTATTGCATCTCTGTGATTTCAACAGGATAGGTCAGGGGCACAACGGGGGAAGCCCTTTGTTGAGGCCAGGAAGGGAGCGAGGAGCAGGGCAAAGGCCCAATGTGTCTGCCTCTTACATGTTGGCCCTACTCTCCTGTGCCAACTCTCCTCTTTGAGCCTGATTGTTCCATATAACCTTGGGGTTGTGGTTTGGAGAGCATGGGCCACATATGGCCTGTTAACTTGTAGCTTTGCTAAGTGACATTCAGCTGTGACATTGAGCAGGAGCTTTATTTAGAACCATGTTTCCTTACTTAAAAATGAAATTTCAACTGTTGCATTGTGCTTACTCGTGATGGTTCACATAAAATGTCCTGATTGCTTGCTATTAGAGGGGACAGAGTTGGGGGTGCCAGTCACTTCGGGTTCTTTTAACTCCTGGGTGGCCCTCCCTTCTCAACCCATTCTCAGTGCTGATGTGAGGAAGTTCAGAGCCATGCTTGCTATGTACAATTGTGTGGGTGAAAGCAGAATTATCTCTATAGTATCCGAGCTCTGTAATAACAGCTCAAAGGCCATGAAGTTGCCTGGGCTAGTACTTTCAAATACATAGTGGAACTGTGTGTATTAGTAGTTTTATTTTTTGGTTCCTGTATTGGCTTTATCCCATTATATTTTTGTTTTCTATTTTAGGCAGCTTTGCCTTCTCTGACAAACCCTCCTTCTCTAAGTCCTATTCGACGGAAAGGGAAGGAGAAAGAACCAGGGGAACAAGCTTCTGCTCCGATGAGTCCCAAGAAGGGTGGTGAGGCCAGTGCAGGTAGGAAGCAGTTTCGTGGCCAGGGTGCTGCCTGGGTGCTCCTAAGTGTCTGCCTGATAAATTGTCACTTTACTCTGGAGAGAAGTCCTTGAAGCTGGAGGAAACTGCTCTGCTCGGCACTTGGCACTTTAGTGATTTATATGCCCTTTACAGTTTTAAACACATCGCCCAGTTAATTGCTTCCTGGAACCAGAGATCCTGAGGCTGGCTTCAGCCATTCAGTCAGCAGAGAGAACAGCTGAAACCACAGCTACATGAGCCTCGATGTTCTCATGCTCATCTTCTTTCGATTCTTTCACTCCCAGGCTCTAAGTATTTTAGTCAGTTCTTCATGACCCTCATACTTCATGACCACACATACTTCAAAGGTTGTTGTATATTCGGTGTGGGTGTTCACGCAGGCCCATGGAATCAAGAGACATCCTAAAGGATGATTCTAGCCTTTTCCAGCTGTGGGGGGCGAGGGGGGGTCATCTCTCTGGACTGAACCACTGTAGCTTATCAAAGAGCCCTTTTCTCTAATTTACACCTTTTAATAAGTTAAACTTTGTACCCCGCCATCTCCCGCCATCTCTCATCTAAGCTTCCCAAAGGGACAATACCAAATGCAAATTCTCAGCCAAAGAACCCCTGCGGTGTTCAGGGTTCTTCAGTCAAATTGGCATAGGCTTTGCACCTTCAGAACTCCCAGACAAGAGTCAAGTAGAGGGTACTGAGAAACAAAAGGTAGCAATCACACTCTGGAGTCAAACCAGGTGTGGGTATGAGGGAATTCTCCCAACAAAGGTCAGAGGAAATAAAAAAAAAAAGACTTGAATATTTCTACTAGACCATTTTGAAAAGTCATCACAATAATTGCTGTTAAACTTGGAAAGTTTTTTCCTTGGATCTGAAAGTTCAATTTTTTTTTTTTTCCTTTTCTAAGCCTCTCGACAATCAGACACCTCAGGACCTGTCACAGCAAGTAAATCTTCTTCATTAGGGAGTTTCTACCATCTCCCTTCCTACCTCAAACTCCATGATGTCCTGAAAGCCACTCATGCTAACTATAAGGTACTGCCCCTGCTTATTTCTGAGCATATATCTCCAGTGGGATGCATGTCCATGTACCCACGTGCATGCTTACATGGAAGGAAGCCCTGTGACCTAGGACTTAAAGTTTTCTTTCCAAGTTTGTCTTCTAGCTTAGTTTATAGTTAACTTAACAAATATTTAGGATTTTTATATTAGAGAAATGATCTCCTGTGGTCTCTGGGTGTTGTTTGTTTATTGACTTCCCAAGAATACCTTGGATTCAGAGATATTTCTCAAGGACTTAGCACATGATCCTGTTTGTAGGTAAGGTTCATCACTGCCATGTCCTGAAGTCACTAGCCAAGCCAAGCAGGTTTCATGTACCGTCTCCTTCTGTGATCCTCATAATATAGTGCAACTGCCCAACACAAACCAAAATTACAGTCTCAGGGGAGAAAAGCAGGTGTTCACTATAGACCTATAACCTGGGTGTCTGCACACAAGTGCCCTTGTCAGTTGGGTGTTTTCAGTGTAGGAGCGCCTTTGTCAGATGGCCCCTGATTAGCTTTGCAGTGGCTTCTGATTGATGCTATCTGGGTTTACATTGGGTTTTTTTTTTTTTTTTTTCTTTCTAATTTTTCTAACAATGAATAATTTGTAGATCTGACCTTATTGACTTGAAATCCTATCTTTATCAAATGCTGAAATCCCATGATTGTGTAATTTCATTTGTTTTTGTTACACCAATCAGTTGTGGTGATATTTTGTTTGTGATCTAACAAATAAAATTTGCCTGAAGATCAGAGTGTGGAGCTAAGCCACTAGTTAGCCATAGAGGCCAGGCAATGGTAGCACACACCTTTGATCCCAGCCCTAGAGAGGTGGAGACAGGAAGTGATATTGCTTGGGCAGAGAGAGGAATATAAGGTGGGAGGAGTCAGAAGCTCAGCTCCCTTTTCTTTGAGGATTCTTAGAGATAAAAACAGCCCTTCTCCCCCTCCCCCTTCTTTCTCTTTTCTTTTCTTTTTTCCCCCAGACAGGGTCTCACACTGTTGCCCAGCTGTCCTGGAACTCACTCTGTAGACCAGGCTGGCCTTGAACTCAGAGATCTGCCTGCCTCTGCCTTCCAAGTGCTGGAATTGAGGGCACATGCTCAAAAACAACATCTTAAACAAAACACAATTTTTAGTTAAAAACAACTTGATAAGGTAAAATTTTAAAAATTGGGCCTATTACCTTAAATTGCCATATGTAATATTTGAAAACATGAAAATATATATTTTATTAACATCAAATTGTTATACCTATATTCCAAGATTTTATAACAAATGTAAATTTACATAGTACATAAATTATATTGTATATTGATTATATAGTATGGCAAATTATATTGTCAATCTTTGTGAAGAAACAATTTAATTCTAAATTGGATTCCTCAAAAAGAAATAATTTCCAGTTTTCAATTTAAAAAGTATACTCCTCGAGACAGTCTCTTCCTTGTCAGGAGTAAATGATTCAATTTACAAAGTTTTTGTTGTTGTTGTTTGTTTTTTGAGACAGGGTTTCTCTGTGTAGTTTTGGAGCCTGTCCTGGAACTTTCTCTGTAGACCAGGCTGGCCTCGAACTCACAGAGATCCGCCTGGCTCTGCCTCCCGAGTGCTGGGATTAAAGGCGTGCACCACCACTGCCCGGCCCCATTGGAGTAGCTGCCAGCCGTGGTGGTGCACACCTTAATCCCAGCACTCGGGAGGCAGAGCCAGGTGGATTTCTGTGAGTTCGAGGCCAGCCTGGTCGACCAAGTGAGTTCCAGGACAGCCAGAGCCACACACAGAAAAACCCTGTCTTAAGGAAAAAGAAAAAAAAAGAAAAGAAAAGAAAGAAAAAAGAAACCACAGGGCCAGTAGAAGATTTCAGAGCTTTTGGGTGAGCAAGTGGTAGGCCAGTGGAGAATTCCCAGAAGAAGGATTCTCAGCCAGACTTTCTCACAGCCGTGCAAAGTCTCCAGTGCCTTTGAGGGAGAAAGGCAGAAGAGATCTACAGTGAGCCCCCTTCCTGACTGGGGTGCCCCTGTTAAGTCCCACTGGTTACCTTGTCCTGGTGTTTGCTGTGTTGCATGCATGTTCTGGCTGACTGCAGCATGGCCTCCCACCTGGAAAGTCAGACCGTGTCAAAGCAAGACAGTTAAGGTGAGAAAGAAAGGGTGGAGCTCGTGAAAAGAAAAGGCTGCCTGAGAGTGTGAGAGCCAGGGAAGCTTGCCTGTGGGTGGCTTGCGTGGGTAGTGAGTTCAGAGTTCTCATCACAGTCGTTCAGCACCGTCTGTTAGATTATTACAGGCAGCTGTAGAGAGATGGGAGGTGGAAAGAAAGAGGCTTGCTCTGACCTTAGGCAGGACCTTGGTGAGGGGGGTACTTTGGTCATCCATGTGTGTGCATGGCCAAAATGCCTGCAGAAGAAGATGGGATGCAGCCTGTAATTAGTGCAAAAATGACTTACGTAGTCCTCAGGGGAAGCTGGGAAGTGTAGTCTTTCAGCAAGAAACTGTCAAGACCTCTCTCATTTTCCTGCTCCATGTCTTCCTCCTGCCTTTACCCAGTATTCCCTTTCATCATAAGTGGTTAGGGTCAAGTTCAGTGGCCACATTTTTTTTCTGTTGTAATGTTTTGTTACTGGTTCTTTGCAGAAGCAGCCACCCTCATCTGAATCTGTAGAAATAGGGAAATTGGTATACACTTCAGTTAAGCAGATATGTTTAGAATCTGAATCACCCTAAGACTGATTTGACTGCATCTCACCCCGGGATGGTGAGAGTCTAGGTCAGCACTGCAGAAGCATCTCCCCGCAGCAGACGACATTTGTGTCTTTGTTGTAGATAACCAGCCTTCGGTGGTGCCAGTAACCGTGTGCTCTCTCCTTCCACCTTGCCAAGGTCACCTTAGATCTTCAGAACAGCACGGAAAAGTTTGGGGGGTTCCTGCGCTCTGCCTTGGACGTCCTCTCTCAGATTCTAGAGCTGGCAACACTGCAGGACATTGGAAAGGTTCGTGTCTGGTCTCTTTTCCTTGAACCTGGGTCAGAGTATCTCAGATGACACCTAGTCATGTGCTCCAGCCACCGCTACAGCTACAGCAGCTGGGGGACTGCACCCACTGTGTCCCAGTACTTCATACAGTGTGCAGAGGCAGTTCTGTTAGGTCTGTTACCAGTGTGTCAGGTCTTATTACAACAGTTTTTCATTTAAGGATTTTCCTCATTTAGTCTAGTAAATGTTGAAAAAATGTGCTCACAGGATCCTTTTTTTCTCCTTTGACCTTTTTAAATGAAAAGGGACAAAGCCAGATTAACAAGGATGCCAACTGGTTTCGTCCATAGTTCAGAAAGTAGTGGATCTGGGCTCATGTTCTGTAGTTTTGAGTACAGTGATCTTTCCCCACAGCCCATATGTTTACACATAGATCCTGCCATTGCTAAAGCTTTTGCTTGATCTCCACTAGCACATCTCACTTCTATTACACTCCACGGTGAGTTAAACAGCCAGCTTCAACTTTATATCTTCAAGAGAAATGCAGTGTGGTCATCCCAGACCCTGCCAGCTACAGATCAGAATCCATTCATGCTAATATTCCTTACATGAAATGGTATCGAAGTTTGAAAGTCTACTCACATCTGCGTAGAAGACTAAATTATCTTGAAATGACTTCCAACCCCATGTATGTAGTTGTTACACTGTGTTGTTTAGGGAATGGTGGTAAGGAAAGAGGCCTGCACAAGTCAGATAGGGACACTCTGAATCCTGCTTTTCTCCCCTACTTGTTTTTGTCTTTGACCCATTCATTTAGGCAGCACATTATTTTAGTTTTCTCTCTTCATTGCCTACAGCAGCACCTGAACCTAGTAACGTTCAGTGAACATTTGTTCAGTGAACAGATGTTCTTCTCAAGAATCAGTTTGAAAGTTAGTTATGGGCTTCACACCTGCTAAGTTAGATATAGTGGTACCTACCTATAGTCCCACCAGAGGCTGGGACTTGGAATGGGCTTCACACCTGCTAAGTTAGATATAGTGGTACCTACCTATAGTCCCACCAGAGGCTGGGACTTGGAAAGCCATGGCAGGAGTTCAGAGACCACCCATTAAAAAACAAATGAACAAGGAGACTGATTGAGTTTCTCATACACTTTATAGCCTTGCTCCTGGTATGAGTAGCCCTTGTCATAATTCCATGACATTGACAAAAGCTTTCATTTTCCCACTGTCAAGTAAAGCTTGTTATTCCACACTAATTTTTATACATAGCTGAAATGTATTATGTGTGAGTTTTGCTTGCATTGTGCATAATACACATTTCCCCCACATAACTCCTTACTGATCTGTGTTGTATTTCCTCTGACTTCTCCTAAGAGTTCGTGCTAGTTTTGAGTGATTTTATTATGATATACCTTGATGTGGTTTTCCCTTCAGCTCTGTTTCTTGTACCTTGGACTTACTGAGTTTCTTGAATCTGGGGCTTTGTAGTTTTCCACAATTTAGAAAAGTTGGGGCTATTCCCTTAAATATTTTTGTATCTTTTTCCCTCACCCTGTCTCTTAAGGGTCATTTAATTACCTTCTAAAAACCCATATTTGGTTGCTTAAAATTACCCTTAGCTTACTGTTACTCTTTTCAGGATTTGGGTTTTATTTTTCTAGATTCATTTTTATCGTTTTTAATTATGTGTATATGTGTGTGCCTGTGTGTATGTACATGTGAGTGCAAGTTGGCAGTTGGCAGAATTCAGAAGAGGGCAGCAGAGCCCCTGAAGCTGGAGTTGTAGGTGGTTGTGAGCCACCTAATGTGGGTACTGGGAGCCCAGCTCAGGTCCTCTGCAAGACAGCATCTGCTCTTAACTGTCTTTCCAGCTCCTCTTTCTCAGGTTGTTTTTAATTATTCTATCTACTTTTCCTTTTATAGTTTATGTTAGTCTTCAGGTTCTTAGGCTTTTCTTTGCCCATATCTGCTTTACTATAAAATCCCTTCCATTGTGTCTTTCATCATTAATATTATAGTCTTTATTACTAGAAGTTTGATTTATATCTCTTTAAATCCCCTGTTTAACCCCAAAAATTATTTATTATTTGTGTGTGTGTGTGTGTGTGTGTGTGTGTGTGTGTGTGTGTGTGTGTAGACCAGAGGAGTGTTGGAAGTCCTCCTCTATCATCTCCACCTATTTCTTTGAGGGTGAGTATTTCCCTAAATTGGACACTTCGTTTTTTCTGCTGTGCTGGGAGCTAGCAAGTCCAGCAGTTTGTCTCTTCCCTCCTTGGAGTTAGGGTTATAGGTGTGCATAGGTTACCCCGCTTGTTATGTGGGTGCTGGGATCTGAATTCTGGCCTAGAGTCCAGTGTCTGAGAACTGTGGTGTCAAAGCGGAAGTCTTTAAAATACAGTCTTGGTCCTGTCAGGCGGGGGAGGGTAAATGCAGAAATGGAGATCTCTCAATATTACATTGTGATGTCTGTGGTAGTGACCTGGCTCCTTACAACTGTGGAGCTCCTAGACGGCCAGCATTGCATTCTTTCTCTGGATTTGTAGCACCTCGTATCATTGCTATGGTGTCCTGGGTACTCCATGTAGGCTGCAGTGAGGCTCATGGGCAGTGGCTCTCACAGTGCCTCAAGCTTTCTGTTCAGCTGATCACACTCAAGGCTCCACAAAGCAGGGCTTTTGACTCCTTTGTACATTTCTCAGTGCCTGCCCTGAAAGCAGGGATGGGTGTGATGATACTTGATTAATCAGTGAATGATTGAGTGACAGATTCAGTGGATAAATGTGTGAGAAAGCAATTTTCAATATAATTGTAGATACAAGAGTTCTTGTGACTCTGTTGAGACGACTGATTGAAAATATTCTGATTTTCTCTGACATTTATACAGTTTATATAGAGATTGTCTTGTTCCCAATTGGCAGTGATAATGGATCACCTGTGAGTCACTTACTGAACTCTTTCTTTCAGTGTGTTGAAGAGGTCCTTGGATATCTGAAATCCTGCTTTAGTCGAGAACCAATGATGGCAACTGTCTGTGTTCAGCAGGTGAGTGTCATTTCCTGTCCTTTGGGATTTCAGCTACCTCCACCAGGCCAAGCAACAAAACTTACTTCCTTTGTAGAAGCTGGTGCTCATGATATGGTATCAGGAAGGTTGGGTGTCCCTCACTGTCACTCTTGCTTGCTCTATCACTGGGATGGTGAGGAGGCAGCAGGCATCAACAGCAGCACTGGTCCTCACTGCTTTGCATCTGTTTGCCACCCCATCCCAGTGGACCTGTATCTAAGTGGACTTGTATCTAAAATGCTAGTTTCACTTAGAACTACAGAGACTCCCAGGCACTTGGCACCACTCAGTGGGAATCTTCTGAGGTACTGACTCATAGGGATCCACAACAAAACCTTCTGCACAATTTACTGCTGGGAAAGAGAGTCTTAAAGGGTGTTTACTTTTGTTTTTGTTTTGTTTTCCCTTCTTTTATTAGTGGTACTGAGGGTTGAACCTGGCTTTGTATATTCCAGGAGAGTACTCGATCACTGAGACTTTTTAAATTTTGAAGCATGACCTCACTAAGCTGCCCAGGCTCACCTTGGCAACTTGCAACTTGCCCATTTCAGTTTTGTCCATCCTAACCCCTGTCCACCAGCTGGGATTACAGACAGGCTTGTGCTGTTCATCTACATTAAATCTGTGTTAAGTGAAATACTGATATTTCAATTCTTTCATTCTAGCTACTGAAGACTCTGTTTGGGACAAACTTGGCCTCACAGTTTGATGGCTTATCTTCCAACCCCAGCAAGTCTCAGGGTCGAGCACAGCGCCTTGGCTCTTCCAGTGTGAGGCCAGGCTTATATCACTACTGCTTCATGGCACCATACACACACTTCACGCAGGCCTTGGCCGATGCCAGCCTGAGGAACATGGTGCAGGCGGAGCAGGAGCATGATGCCTCAGGGTAATAATTATGGTGCAAATCTGTCATTGATGATGCAGAGATGAATAACGTATAACTCTGCCTTGAAATCCACTGGCTGAGCTATAGTATGATCTGCCATCCAGAAGTGGCAGGCTGGAGAGGAGGAACCCAAGATGGCTGCCTGTGACACATGATCTCTGACTTCCAGACCCTGCCCCAGTGTAGAAGTGGTGCACTCCATGTCCTCACCTCTGGAAAGCACTTGGTACTTGCTAGTGTTCCTGAATGGAATTCTTTAAAGGTGACATGTGTCAGTGGTGCTTCTTTGTTCTATGACTTTGCAAAAGACCACTTCAAAATAGCACCGTGGTGCTAGTGTTTAGAGCTATTAAAGGGCACAGAAAAGTCTGGAGTGTGTTATTTTGGATTTCCACATGAATTTATGTTAGTCTTTTTGATGCCGGGAATATGGAAGTCCCTCCCTCCTCCTTCCCTCTCTCCTTCCCTCCCTTCCTCCCTCTCTCCTTCCCTCCCTCCCTCCTTCTTTCAGGGCTTCATATGCCAGGCATGTACTTTACCACTGAGCTACTTTATATCCCTAATTTGAGGTGCTATTCTGTGTAGTAATGGTAGTAGAATCCTTACTTTCCTTTTTATGATGAACAGACAATGTTGGAATCAAGGAAAATACTTCTGTTCTGGACTTTATCTTGATGCTTACGTATGTGCCTATAGCTCCTGTTTTGCTGTCTTTTCAAACATTCTATGAAATTGGTCTCTGTCTATGTTGCTTAGGCTGATGTTGAACTGGTGGACTCCATCAGTCCCCCGCCAAGGAAACTAAGCAATATATGTACATTACCTATCTTCCAGACAGCTCTTACCTTTCTCTCAAGCCCTCTTTGACAGTGGACTGGGGAGTGGGTTTCTGTAGCAGCAAACATGGGCTTGTATAATTTCTTCAGGTACAGCATTAGGTGCTGCATACCTGCACACTCAGATGTGTCCTGTTATCTCCATCATGTGCTGCTCTTGTACCCAATGGCCTTTCTAAGTCTCATTTTGACATGTGCTGGTTTTTTTTTTTTCCCCAGAGCTGAGGACCGAACCCAGGGCCTTGCACTTGCTAGGCAAGCACTCTGCCACTGAGCTAAATCCCCAACCCCTGTTCTGATTTTTTGAACATGAAGTTGAACTGATATATGGCTGAATACAGAGGAGATTATTAAAAATTATTTGTTGTTTCTGCTTTTGGCCATTTGGCAGGTGGTTTGATGTACTCCAGAAAGTGTCTGCCCAACTGAAGACAAACCTCACAAGTGTCTCAAAGAACCGTGCAGATAAGGTGAATGGAGCTGCAGCTAGAGATAGCACGTGGGCCATGCCACAGGGATGCAAATGGAGCTCAGCACTTTCTAGATGGGTTTCCAGAAGCTTCTAATTGCAATCATGGTTTCTTTCATTTTTTTTCCCTATAGAATGCTATTCACAATCACATTAGGTTATTTGAGCCTCTTGTTATAAAAGCATTGAAGCAGTACACCACGACGACATCTGTACAGTTGCAGAAGCAGGTTTTGGATTTGCTGGCACAGCTGGTTCAGCTACGGGTCAATTACTGTCTGCTGGATTCGGATCAGGTTTGTCTCTTTGCCTGGTATCACCATACCTATTCCTAACTGAATACAAATTATCCTGGAAAGATACTGTCCCAAGTCTGTACCACACTCCAGTGGGGTTAGGCTTTAGAATCTCTAAGTTTTCCACATCTGCATACCTACTCACAACACCAAAATAAGGTTTTTTTAATTGTAAGATATAATTTAAGTTTTATTCTGGTGGGACAGGGCATTTATGCAAAATTCAGACTTCTTAAAAACTGGTGATCTTCGGCCAGCAGTGGTGGTGGTGGTGGTGGTGGTGGTGGTGGTGGTGCATGTCTTAAATCCCACCACTTGTGAGGCAGAGGCAGAAGGCTCTCTAAGTTCAAGGCCAGCTTGGTCTACAGAGTGAGTTCAAAGACATCCAGGCCTATGTAGAGAAACCCTGTCTCAACAAACCAAAAATAAACAAACAAATAAATAAAAAAAAAATAGGTGATGGTTTTGATCAGAGAAGCGTCTTTTTTCAGTGAGTAGTGGTCAAGTAAGTGGTTGTTGGGTACTCAGACCTAAACAGGACATCTATACCAAGGCTCCTCTCCCCTGTACAGCTCAGAGAACACTGCAGAATGGAGGTGTGGAAAAATGTTAGAGCTGGAGGATTGGGAGGAGTGCTGGATTGCTGTCTCCTAGACAGGGCAGAACTGTTGCAATCACAAACTCAAAGAAGTTGTGGTCACGGCACAAGATCAAACAGTCAACATCCCAGCATAGCTGCAATCTCTTGGCAGCTGGTGGTTGCTGGGGGAGGGGTTGCCATTATTTCTTTGTGGTTAGACAACACTATTTGGACTTGATGGAGTATTAAAAAGATGACAATAAAACAAGCTATCACTTATGGCCAATAATTTCAAGCACTGGTATAATCATCAGGCCCATCACTGAGGGCCTCACTCCTACATCGTATAGGGTTGTGAAACTTGGATCTGAACCCCTTTCCTTAGACTCACTTTGCCTTTTTCATACAATTCTTGTGATCACAAGGTTTCACTAGTCATGGTTTTGTGCGTTTGTTTGTTTTCCTCCTGTGTAGTAGTCTTGGCTCTTGGCTGTTCTGGAACTAACTCACTTTTTAGACCAGGCTGGCCTTAAACTCACAGATATCTGCCTGCCTCTGCTTCCCAAGTGCTCGAATTAAAAAGGGGTGTATCACTATGCCTTGCCCACTTGCCAAGTGTTTAGAATACATATTCTCTTCAGAGAAATCTTATTTCCATGCCTTCTCCAAGAAGAAATTTATCTTTAGGATGTTAAAATTGACCATCATTTTTGTGTTGTGATCTTCGGCTACTCTGTGTGAGTTACAAGATTGTGCCAGTTGGGGAGACTCCTTGGCCCTCATAGGCTCATGGTCATATTACAATGCAAAATGCATTTAGTTCAACTTCAGAAGCCCCCATAGTTTTATAGTCTCAACACTGTTTAAAAGTCCAAAGTCCTGTGAATAAAGGCAGTTTCTTAACTCTACCACCCTTTTGGTTTGTAAAATAAAAAGCAAATTACATACTTCTAATCTACAGTGACATAGAATATACGTTCCCTTTCCAAAATATAGGAATGGGGACACAGTGAGGAAATACTGGCCCAAAGTAAGACCAGAACCCAGCAGGGCAAACATCAAAACCTATAGCTCCATGTCCTCTGTCTGTCCTTTAGTTTTTTAAGGACTTAGATGACTCAGCCCCTTGAGCTTTGCTGCTACAGCATCCATCTCTCTCTCTCTCTCTCTCTCTCCCCCCTCCCTCTCCCTCTCCCTCTCCCCCCCCCCCTTAGATTGCTTTCACTCCCTGTATGTAACTCTTTGCAGATTACTCAGGCTTTGACTTCTTCAACATCTTGGTGTCTTCATCACAATCCAGGCTTTAACTTTCACAGCTTCATGCAAAGGCTTCTTGGAGCCTTCTTGCAAAGACTCCTTTGCCTCATGTTGCCTAGTCTTGACAGCTCTCTGAAACCACAGATGAATCTATGATCCCCTCACTGTTGCATTTTTTCATACCTCTAAAGCCAGTTCTACATGAAAAACTCTTACCAGGTTTGGCCAAGTTTGGTATGGACTTTTGCCCCTTTGACCACACTGTCAACAGCTTTCTTGTTTGAAGCAGTTGCTTTCTAGGAGCAAACAGCCCCTTAGGCATTCTCCTCTCATAAATTAGAAACCTAGCTAGGTGGGGTGTTTAGGGTACCTTCCCACTGTTACAATGCAGATCAGGAAGCCTTTCCCTAATGGCACTAATCTCTCTAGCAGTTACAGCCTCTCTTTCAGCACACATCTAGGGTGGGGAGCAATGTTAAGTTTGCTAGTGCTTTTTCTCTCCAAACTGTACATTTTTTATTTCTTTCTGCCCCAGTTGTTCTTTTTCACTGTAGACCTGCATAGGGGTTATCAGTAATAACCAGTCCATAGACTCAATGAAATTTCCTCCATCAAAGAAGTTAGTCCATTACTTTTTGTTTAGCCTCAAGCAACTTCTTAGGACATGAGCAAAAAGCAACCAGTTTCTTTGCTAAAACATCACAGGAATGGCCTCTAGTCCATTTGGTATTAGAGATCTTGTTGAAACCTCAAGAACCAGGTATTATTCTTGGCACTCTGCATTATTCTTGACATTGTCTCCTAGGCTTCTACTAGAACTGCCCATTAAGCTCTGCTTACAGTATGTAACTTCTTTCCTGTTCCAAAGTTCCAAAGTCTTTTCACATCGCTCCAAAAAACAACAGTGAGGTTCTTTACAAGACCTCACTCTCGTAGGAAGTTCTGAATTAGTTACTTTTTACTGCTTTAATATAAAATACAGTACCAAAAGAAACATATAGAAAACTCATTTTGCTTTATGGTTCCAGAGGAATTAGAGTCTATTGTGGGGACTGGAGAGATGGCTTAGCAGTTAAGGGCACTTGATGCCCTTCTAGAAGATCCAGATTTGATTTCCTAGCACCCACATGGCAGCTCACAACCCTGGGTAACTCCAGTTCTAGGAAATCTGACACCTTCTTCTGTCTTCTGTAGGCAAGACATTAACACATAAAGTCCAAAATAAAAAAGTCCATCCCAGCAGGGAGGCATGGCCACAGACATCTGGAGCAGGAAGTTGAAAGCTCACATCTCCATCCACATTCAGGAAGCAAAGAGAATGAACCAGAAGTAGGGTGAAGCAATAAACTTTCAAAGCCTGCACCCAGTGACAAATACTTTGTTCAGCAAGGTTTTACCTCCCAAACACTATCAGCAGGGGACTATTTAAACCTGAACCTATGAAGGAAATTTCCTATTCAAACCATCCTAGTGTGTTTCCTTCATTTCCATACCCAGACAACCTGGGCTACAGTTGTGGATCATGGGCAGTAGAGGAAGGCTTGGGGTTGTACTTGGAGGATGGATTGCAGCATTTTGGATACATCTTGGATAGAACACCTATAAGTCTACCCCTCTTCTCACTTTCCTACTTCCTACTCAGCAAAGGTAAAAATTGTGGTCTCTATTTGGCCCATCCATCATCGACAGAGAAGTTAACTCACCTGTAGATATGTTAGGTAGACTTGGCTCTCTTACCAAATAGTCATTTCTGTAGTCATTCGATTCTATCCAGTGTTTCCTCTAAAACAGAAAGGTAAGTTTTTTCTTCCTAAAATTGCTGCCTGTTATTTAACATTCAAAATGCTTAGGACTTCCAGATTCTTGTGTGCTGTGTCCATGTCTGTATGTATACCCTTCTCTCTGGGCCTCTGAGCCTCACACCAGCAAAGCTTTTTCACCAACCACTGAGTTTTGTTGTTGTTTTACCATGAGCACTCTGGCGTCCTGTTTGTCCAGTGGCTTTCATCAGTGGATCTTGTAAAGGGATAAATGCAGAAAACTGAGGCACAAACTCAGTTCAGATACCGATCCCCCAAGCATCTGCTGAACGTCTGTGCATGTCCAAGATCTGCAAAGCAATGGGTATAAGTTCTGCAGTTCGTCTGTGGGAGCTTCTGCCAGGGAGATGAAAACTCACAGTGAGAGTGAAATAGACTGACTCTTCAGCCTGGGTGCTGTCTCTGTTCCTGGGGTTGGCCTTTCCTCCTGGCTCCTCTAGTCATTCTGCGCTGCAGGACTCATGCTGTGGGCTCACCACTCTCTGGACACAGAGTCTTCCAGATGTGATTATGAGTAATAGCTGGTGTTACCTGGAATTTATGACTTACTTTCCCAGTGAGGACTCATCTCTGTATTTAGTCACTTCGTTTTGTGAGACAGACAGAGTCCTACCATGTAGCCCAGGCTGACCTAAAACTTCCATCTGCTGGCCTTAGTTTCCCTTGTGCTGGGATTATAGGCCTGTACCAACCTGTCTGCCTTGGCCAGTTCCTGAAGGCATGTCTGGAGGTACTCTGCAGTTACCTGACTTCAGAGTAGCTTTGAGAACATTAGTATAAACAAGCTAATCTGCTGTGTATGTGCTTGTGAGTAGTTCACAGATCAGTAGAAGAAAAGATACCTGGCTTTTACATCATTGTAAGCCTGTGACTGATGGCAGCTTTTCTTTCCCTGATGTAGGTGTTCATCGGCTTTGTCCTGAAGCAGTTTGAGTACATTGAAGTGGGCCAGTTCAGGTACTAATGTTTAGTTACTTCAGTTGTCCTTGTTATGTAGCACATGTAATCCTAGCTCCTTAGTGTGACAGGTGCTTCAATGCTGCTGGTGTCCAGTGGAAGTCTGATTTACATGCTTTGCACTTTTACTCCACTGAACACTTGCTGAAAACCTGTCTCAAGACTGGCTTAGAAACAGTTGTACATCTGATCAGTAGTGTGTTTTCATTTTGCATTCGGAGTATATTATGGTGACAGGGTCACTAAGTGACATCTTACCCAGTGGAACCCTGTCCCTAACGTTAGAAGAAGCAATTTTAGGTCAGAGTTTAGTAAAGGGAGTGATGGTGAACTTTAATTATATTCACTGCAGTTTTCCTTGCTAGACATTAGAGCTTTACTAATCTAGCATATACATATAACGGATTTGTAATTTTTGAAAATCACAGTTCTTAATAAGTAGTTTGTAAAGCACAGCATTGGAGAGTGTTGTGAGAGTCCCTGGGACCTAGAGACCCAGGTCTTGTTCTGATTATGACACCCTGACTCTGTAGTTTGGACCAGGGAACATTTTCTCCTCGGTGTCTGAACTTCTTCAAGAGAGAAAAGGAAAATGAAGGGCTAGGGTGATCTTCCCTGCTGGCGTCTGGTACTTAAGGTGCCTCTCTCCTGCTGCACCTTTACTCTCCTAACCATCAAACTGCCCTGTGGGCAGAGGCAGGAAGCCCTCTGGTGTGGCTGGGGTTAAACCAGGTTGCAGAGTCTGCTCTACCTTAGTACTTTTCCCTGAGGTTGAGTCTTGACTTACATTATGATGTGTATTCAGGTCACTTATCTTAGTTTTTAAAAAGAAATGTCTAAATGGGTGTTTTTGTTTCTAGGGAATCAGAGGCAATTATTCCAAATATATTTTTCTTCCTGGTATTACTGTCTTATGAGCGCTACCATTCAAAACAGATCATTGGAATTCCTAAGATCATCCAGCTGTGTGATGGCATCATGGCCAGTGGAAGGAAAGCTGTTACACATGGTAATGGGATACATGTTTGCTTGTTGTCCTCAGTCTCACCTCCACCCTCTTTGAACTGAACGACATGTGTACATGTGGGGGGCTCGTGCATGCATACAGAGATGTTTGAGAAGGAAAAAAGCACATTGCTTACTCACAGAATTTATAAACTACTTGAGGGAGATAAAAAATAGTGAAATATATAAAAAATAGTGAAAATACAAAAATTGTGACATGATTAAGATATAGATAGATTCTGAAATGTCTCTGTTTAACATTTTAAGTTTGTATTTGCTTTGTTCTTTTTCAAAGAGAAGGCATAGGCCCAAATCTGAGGCCTCATATGCAAAGCACTTTATTCTGATCACACCCCTAGACTCACAAAAAGTTTAAATCTAGCTTGTCATAAATCAAATTTTGACTTTTTTTTAGGGGGGTGGTACAAGTTCTCATATCTCATGCTGACTTGAACCCACTGTGAAACCAAGAATGACCTAGAACTCCTGATACTCTTCCTACCTCCTGAGTGCTAGGATTATAGGCATGATTAATCATTCCCTGTTTGTAAGATGCAGGGATTGAACCTAGGGCTTTGTGCATGCCACTCAAAGCGTCCTACAATTGACCCGCATTCCCAGCTCAAATTCTGATTTCTGTCTTTTTTGGGGGGGGTAGGAGGTGGTTTTGGTTTTTGGTTTTTTGAGACTGTTTCTCTATGTAATAGCCCTGGCTATCCTGGAACTCACTCTGTAGACCAGACTGGCATTGAACTCACAGAGATCTGCCTCCCTCTGCCTCCTAAGTGCTAGGATTAAAGTGTATGCCACCAAACCCAGCTATAAATTCTGATTCCTTTTCTGATGGCTTTGGTGTTGTAGTTGGACATTTCCATGGGGTTTTCTGTTTTGCCACCTTATATTTTAGAAGACAGGCTATTCAGTGTTTAATAAACCACACTTTGAACTCTATATCCATCTATATTTTGTAAGTATGTTATATGTAAGTAAAAGGCTAAGGAATTAGAACTGTGGGGAAATTAAGGTCCTCTTTGAACTTAACCCCTGTACTTCCTCAGGTTGACACCATTACTGCCTGATTATTTTGTTGACACTAAAATAAGAACCATAGCTAATGGTTAGCCATTCAGCTTTCTCTCTTTAGCTGTAAAAGGAGATGTGGTGTGTATTTTAAGAATGTTCTATATCAGTACTTGATGGTGTATGCCTCTGTTAATGGCACTCATGAGTTGGAGGCAGGAGGGCCATGAGTTGCAGCCAGCCTGGGCTGTTCAGCCAGTCCCTGACATTAGCAGCAGTGACCAAAAAGAACGTGTCATGTTTCTTTGACCTTTTAATTTCAGTCTTCCAGCCTTTCCCTGTTGAATTCTCCCTACTCCTTTGCCAAGAGTTTAGAGCAGTGGTTCTCAACCTTCCTAATGCTGCAGCTCTTTTAATACAATTCCTCATATTGTGGTGACCCCACTCATAAATCTATTTTAGTTACTACTGCATAACTCATTTTGCTACTGTTATGAATCATAATGTAAATATCTGATATGCAGGATATCTGGTAGGCAACCCCTGTGAAAGGGTCATTCAAGCCCCCTCCAAAAGGGGTTGAGAACTGCTGGTCTAGAAGCTTTTGACCTTTGGTATGGATGCATCCTAAGAGCTTTGCAGACCCCACAATGGAGAATGGTACTGCCACAGAGAAGTGCTTCCTATCCCCTCTTCAGGGAGCATAGCAGAGGCATGGATAGGCCTCTTCAATCTTCATAAGCTCTCAGCTTTGCCTCTGTCCATGCTCCATCAGAGCACAGATTATGAAATGCTTAGCAATTGGTGGATGATTTAGTTGAAAATGCAAGTGTCAAATACACAGATCTGAAGTAGGAGAGATGGCTTAGAGGTTAAGAGCACTGGCTGCTCTTCCAAAGGACTTGGGTTCAGTTCCAAGCACCCACGTGGTGGCTTACAATGTCCAGTTCCAGGGGATCAGACACCTTTTTTTGGCTTCTGAGGACACTGTGTGTGTGTTGAATAAAACCTATATACATTTAAAAAAATACTAAAGTAAAAATTAGGGGCTGGAGAGATGGCTCAGCAGTTAAGAGCACTGGCTGCTCTTGGGATCAGTTCCAAGTACCTACATAGTGGCTCACAACCCTCTGTAACTCCAGTTCCAAGAGCTCAGAAACTTTCTTCTGGCTTCTGAGGGCACTGAATACATGTGGTACATAGACATACATTCAGGTAAAACACCCATACACATAAAATAAGAATGCGTTTAAAAAAAAATACATGGACCTGAGGTTTCCTGGACTCAGTCATTGGACTGAGAATTAGTGTCAGCCAGCCATTTTACTTCATGCTAGGATGCTTGGTTATCTGGAGGAAATTTAGCAAGCAAGTAAGCATGTTGGGTGGCACCGAGGGTCAGAGTATGTATGTATTTTTACCACAGACCACCAGAGCATGGGTATGTGTGTACACATGTGAGGATCAGAGTGTATGTTTGCACATCTATGTGTACATTTGTATTCATATCACTAAATATTTGTGCATATGTCACTGAGGGTCAGGGTGTTTGTGTTATGAAAATTCAGTATATATAATATATGTGTATCAGCAGGTATCAGTGTGCTGTGTGCCAATTAAAGCCATTTCATTTATCATTTTTTCCTATGTGATACTGTTAAACCAATTAATTTAGTTTGACTCCTATTTTGGGCCAAGATAAGTAAGACCTGAAGAAAATCTTGGTCTAATGAGTCAGTTTTTAACTTAAACAGTATAATAAATAATCGAATACTGTGACTTAATAAATGTATTCAGTAGCCATAATATTTATCATCTTTTTAAGTAAATCAGGTAGATGATGCGTAGAGTAGGGAGGTTACTATTTTCGTTATTTGGAATGTTTTCTTATTTTCAAATTGACTTTGGTCTCAGTCACTTTTTGTCAGAAGTGACACTGCATTTGATATAAAACCTATGGTTTTTATTGGTATTCGAAGCCTTCACAAGCTGTCAGTCATTGTTGAGAGGAAGAACTTTGGCCTTTTATGGTGGCATGGTGGTGATTTCAAATACACTTTACCAATCCTAGTCAGCCCTTTCTGTAAGCCACGCACCAGCTAATGAGTTGTTTAGTTCTTAGAAGTACTTTGACAGTCTTGATAGTTGTCTCCCAAGTGTCATTTCTATATGTGGCCTTATTTGCTCACTCTTTTGTACCCACAGCCATACCTGCTCTGCAGCCCATTGTCCACGATCTCTTTGTGTTAAGAGGAACAAATAAAGCTGATGCAGGGAAGGAGCTTGAAACCCAGAAAGAGGTGGTGGTGTCGATGCTCTTAAGACTCATCCAGTACCATCAGGTAGGGGAGGAAGGTACAGCGATAATCACATCATCAACATGGATAGGCATGCCGTAGCCGTGAGGTCCTATGTGGTGAACAGGAGCAGTGGGTTCTCTGGGACCTAAAGAAAAGGCGGTAAAAGGAGAAAATGCACTAGGTTTAGAGCTGGCACAGACTTTACCACGGTTCAAGCGTTGATTAATTGATAGTGTTGATCTAAACCATTTTTTAAAAAATACTGGAAATTTTAAATCTGAAATAAAGTAAATGGGTATTTCCTTATCTTGAATCAGTCACATTCTTTTCATTTGTGCTAATTTCTAGTTTTGTTTCCCTTAAGCTAGAACATGGATTTTAAATGCTTTGAGTCAGCCCATGTATGAAAATCTAATTTTCTTATTTTTTGTCCCTTTTAAACTTGTACTTTTGCCTGTCCCTCTCTTATTTTGTTAGTGACTTTCAGCTGCCTGTCTCTGAATCTTCATAAACCACAAGCCTTTCTCATAGAAACAGCACTTTCTTTGTTACAGTTATGTTTTGATCAATCTTTGTAATATTTAATCAAATATTTAATGCTTAGTTAAGTCACATGACTACAGTAAAAAATTCAAGAAGCATAAAGTGTTTGAGAGTAAGCAGATGACCTCGGCAAGCATGGCAGGGCTGGTAGAGCCTTGGGCAAGAGTGCTTGTGCATGTTCAGCAGGGTCTCAGCAGACCTCCTGGAGATCCTTGACTACCCATGAAATAAAGGGAGGTGAGGTTCTTGTATAGATAAGCACTGCTTATGGACCTTGAAGACAGCAGCTTTGGGGATGCAGTAGTTGGGTTAGGCTTTATATTGTCCCTGAGGTGGTACGCATCTTTTCTAGCAGTCACATTTTATAACTTGGTTTAGCAGACTCTTTTCTGTAACCCATAAACTAGACAGCATTGCAAGCTTTGTGGCCTTCCTGGTCTGTTGTAGCATGAAAGTGGATTCAGGCAGTGTGTATACAGATGGCATGGCTGTGTTCCAGTAAGACTTTATCTACAAAACGGGCAGTGGGCCAGGCGCCTCTGTTACAAACAGATATATCTATTAGAATGACCAAAATGACCACCAATAAACTCATGCTCAGCTTTGTAGGACTCTTTTGAGGGCCAGTCGAAATAGATTGATTGCCTTTGCAAAGAGCGCTGAGGTGAATTTTAAGTACATAGTTATTTAGGTAAGTTTGATTTTCACTTGATCCCTTCTTTGTTCATGAGATGTTATAATGCCGTAGAAATAATACTGATCGTGGGTCTTTCTGAGCCCAGCATGGCTCACCTATGCCCTTGGAGCTTACTGCATCTCTTCTTAGGGGTTTTTGTTTTTGTTTTTTGTTTTTTGTTTTTGTTTGTTTGTTTGTTTGTTTTTTGTCTGCTTCACATTCACATTTCACAGGGTAAAGATTGTGTGACTTTCTAGGTCTTCACTGGGGATTATATCTCTTTCAACCCTAGAGTTGCCCAGCTGAGCTGGGACCAGTGTAGGACATGGGAAGGTCGAGTGCCCTGGCCAGGAAGTACTCTGACCCTACTCAAACATTCTTGCAGGTGCTGGAGATGTTCATCCTTGTCTTACAACAGTGCCACAAGGAGAATGAGGACAAATGGAAACGGCTGTCTCGGCAGGTTGCAGACATCATCCTGCCCATGTTAGCCAAGCAGCAGGTTTGTCTCCACGCCCTGGTTGCCATCCTGTAGTGTGACTTGTTCAGAATGGACTGAGATGCTTATGATGATTGCTTGTGATCATTATATCCTGACAGGTTCTTGCTTTGAAAACTGTCCTTATTGCTGGTCATGGGGCAGGTGGCTTCTTTTATTCCCATTACCCTTTGAGGTTGAAATTACCTTCTCACTTTATAAGTCAGGGAACTAAGGGTCAGAGAGGTTATTGAGATTTTTCCATCCTCACAGAGCTTGAGGGTGTGGAGCCTGCAGTTGATTGGCCCAGTTCTGACTTAAAAACGGAGTCCTTTCTTACTTTATTACTTTGACTCTTTTATTCTAGTCAGTCAGATATTTCATTTGACCTTTAGCTTTCTTTATGAGTTTTCATTTGTTTATTCATCACTTACTCAGAAATTCAGTATTCAGGCAGCATTACTAGTTAATTCAGAAAATGCAGTGGTCTGACTGTTCTACATCCTGTGGAAACAATCAGCCCTGGCTCCTGGACCATGTGGGCCTCAAAGCACAGACATCTGTGTGGCTTTCACCTAGCACCATTACAATAGAAGATTGAGTGTAGACAGCCCTATCAGAAAGGCCGAGCAGCTCTCAGATGAAGCTCTGGCCATGCTTTGACCCCCTGTCATATGGCAAGGTACTGCTTTTGAAATAGGGTCTGTAGAAAGTGCAAAATGACCATGGTTCTCCTTATTTCATAAACACTTGTGAGTATATAGTAGTTACTGTCTTCATATGCTAGGCTGATAGAAAATTAGGGACTGATAGAAAATACTTCACTGAACAAAATGTATTGAAAAGCAGTGCTCTCCCACCTTACAGTGAAGCTTTCATTGAGACCGAATAATAATAACGCAGATAACTAAGGAATACATTATTGAAGTGTATAAAATATCAGAGGATAGTAGTTATCTGTGGCAAAGCGGGGTTAGTATCAGGGTAGGAGCATGCAGTCATTGTTTAGTCACTGACAAAAAAAGAAAGGCTTGCATAGGAGGTGGCATCTGAGTAGACGTGAAGGAAGGAACAGGGCGATCTGACAGATACCTTCAGGAGAATGCTGAGATTGTAGCATTCCAGGTGGATACAAGAAGCTAGTCACAGGGAAAGGAAGGATGGGGAGGGCTGGAATGGAGACAGTGAATGAAGCTTTGTTGGGGTTATTGCTGAAAGTGGAGTGCAGCTGATAGATTGCCCTGAAAATAGGGTTACTGCTGAAAGTCATGCTTTTAACTTGTAACTGAGAGGACATGATAGGGATGGTGATTGTGTGCCCTTGAGGTGCAGGAATGATGTGTGTGAAGCTGGCATTTCCATCAGGTTGTACGGACATGTCTGTGGTGCTTAATTCCACAGATGCACATTGATTCTCATGAAGCCCTTGGAGTGTTAAACACCTTGTTTGAGATTTTGGCTCCTTCCTCCCTGCGTCCTGTGGACATGCTTTTGCGGAGTCTGTTCGTCACTCCAAGCACAATGGTGAGTCTCACCAGACAGTGCTAATGCATTGGAGGGCAGGTTCCAGCCCAGATTTGCCGCAGCTGGTGAGTGGAACTTAAAAATTAGCATTTTTCCAGTTCTTCAACTGAGCATGATCCTGCTTCCAATAGGACCGACCATACCTGGGACCAGTGCTGTAGGGACTTTGTGGTAAAGAAGTAAATTGGAGTGATTTTCTTCCATGGAATTGGCAACAAGGGGAAATTTAATCATCTTTTCTTAGCTTTAGCGTATGTATTTTCTTTTTTCTTTTCTTTTTTTAGGCATCTGTAAGCACTGTGCAGCTGTGGATATCTGGAATCCTAGCCATTCTGAGGGTTCTCATTTCCCAGTCAACTGAAGATATTGTTCTTTCTCGTATTCAGGAACTCTCCTTCTCTCCATATTTAATCTCCTGTCCAGTAATTAGCAGGTTAAGGGATGGAGACAGTAATTCAACACTAGGAGAACGCAGTGAAGGGAAACAAACAAAGAATTTGCCAGAAGAAACATTCTCAAGGTATGCTTTCTTTCTAAACCTGTAAACTGACCTGAGTCTTTTGACTGATCTTGCGGTGTCTTAGCAGCAGCAGCCAACAATATCTGCTGGTCTTGCTTTGAATCTTCCTTTTGTTTTTTTTAGGTTTATTTCTTTTTATTAAATGTATATGAGTGTTTTGCCTATGTGTAAGTAAGTATACTGAGTGTGCATGGAGGCTGGAAGAGGGCATTGGATCCCCTGGAACTGGAGTTTCAGACAGTTGGAAGCTATCACATAGCTTCTAGGAACTGAACCTGGGTCCTCTGCCAGAGCAGCAGGTTCTCTTGAACCTCAGTCCATCTCTCCAGCTCCCTTAGCCAAGTTTTATCCCACCTCCCTCACCAATGGCCTTGCTTCACACTTTTCGTGGAGAAGTGTCTGCCCCTCCTGGAGTATTCACTACGTTAGAGCTGCAAACAAGCTCCTTAAGACCTCCCATATTTTCAGAGGGAGACACCTGTGGTATCTCTAAACCCACACACTGCTTTTTTGTTTATAGGTTCAATGGCAGCCCATTATCTTCCCTCTGTTAAGTTGAAGGAGTGGGTAAAACTGATGTTAACTAAATTCCTGTGGTGAATTACCAGCTTGTATTTATGAAACATTTCATAGCTGATAAAGCTTTAAAAGAAATAACCACTTGTCATTTTGTTTGGATGGCTCTTTGAAGGTGGTGTGATTATATTTGAGAAAGGTAATATAGAGGAGAGCAGAGACTCAGGCCACAGTGATGGTCTGAAGCATTTAATTTTCCCTTTGTTTAAGTTACTGTCTTTGTGGGTTTTTTACTTTGCACGAGCTGATGGTCTTTATTTCACACTTGTGCTTGGCATAAGCTCACTGAAGTGACCTAATAGGCTGTTACATACTCCCTTTCTTGGCAGGTTTCTTTTACAGCTGGTTGGTATTCTTTTAGAAGACATTGTTACAAAACAGCTCAAAGTGGAAATGAGTGAACAGCAGCATACATTCTACTGCCAAGAGCTAGGCACACTGCTCATGTGTCTGATCCACATCTTCAAATCTGGTGAGTCAGTCCCATTAGACTTTGCAGTGGTTCCTGTTCCCTGTCTCCAGCAGAGCCGTCTTTTCTGGTAGCTGTTCTCCATCCTCCTCGTGCCTGTGAGAACATGATGATAGGAGCGAACCTGATACATAAGGTCCAGCAGTTGCGTTGATAGGCAGATATCTGAAAGAATGGGGAGCAGAGTGCTTGGAAGATAGCTGTCTACTAGTCTTCATGACAGCATTCATTATGTAGCTAAGATGTAGAAGCAGGGCTGGCAGCTGTTGGTGGGCTGGTTGATAAGCCACATATGGCATATGCGTAGTTATAGAGTCAAATGTGTCTATGTAGGGAATATTTTTCAGCCTGGAAAAGTGAAATAATTCTGCTATAAGAAACAACATGGGGTAATTGAGATAGCTTAGCAGTTAAGAGTATTTTCTATTCTTTCAGAGGACCCACATTTGTTTCCCAGTGTATCATAGAGGCTCACAAACATCTGTAACCCCAGTTCTAGGAGATCTGATGCCCTCTTCTAGACTTCACCAGCAGCAGGCATGCACAAGGTGCACATACATACACATACATACATACATACATACATACATGCAGGCAAAACACTCATACATAAAGTAAAATTAAAAAGCCAGTGTAGGTGACCCTTGAAGACATTGTGTTAAACAAATAAGCCAGACACAAAAAGACAGACACTGTGATTCATGTGTATGAGATACTCAGAGACCAAAATGGTATAGTTGCTAAGGGCTTCAGGGGAGGGATTTAATGACTTTAGAGTTTCGGTTTTACAAGATGAAAAGAATTATAAATAGATGATAATGATGATGATGATGTTGCATAACATAAATGCATTCAATACCAAAGATGTATATTTAAAAATTATCAAGGTGGGGCTGGAGAGGTGGCTCAGAGGTTAAGAGCACTGGCTGTTCTTCCACAGGTCCCAGTTCAATCCCCAGCAACCATATGGTAGCTCACAACCATCTATAATGAGACCTGGTGCCCTCTTCTGGCATGTAGACAGAACATTGTATGTGGAATAAATCTTTTTAAAAAAAAAATCAAGGTGGTAAATTTTATGTTATATGTATTTTACCACAATAAAAAATAATTGGAGGCCATTAAAATGGCTTAGTAGATACAGGTGTTTGCAATCAACTCTGACAACCTGTGTAGAGAATCAATGACTTCAAGTTATTTTTTGACCTCTACATACATGCTATGGCACATGTGCACTCCCTCACCAATAACAAATAAATGTAAAAATGAGGCAAAACCTAAAGACTCATGTTGGGAATGTAGGTCCATTAAACCAACACATACAAACCCCTGGTTTTGATCCCTACCTAACTTAAGCATGTTGATACACACCTGTAATCTCAGTACTTGGCTGTAATCCCAGCAACCAGGAAACAGTAGAATTAGAAGTTTAAGTCATCCTCAGTTACATAGAGAGTTTGAGGTAGGCCTAAACACAAAAACAAAAAAAACAACTACAAAACAGAAACAAAAACAAAACAAAACAACAACAACAACATAGTTTGTTTGTTTAATTGGGGGTGGGGGCAGATTGTGACATGGTGATTTCATCCTGTTGCCCTATGGCGTATTTCCATGTCTCAGCTATGTTTTCTATCTTGGCTTTGCTCTCTGATGGACTCATTTCATGTGGGAGAATGTTGGCCTCTTGCCATGGTGGTCTGAGCCTCCAAAGTATGCTAATTGACCTTCCGTAATTCCTGTAGGCAGTCATGAGCTTCTGGCTGCTTTGACTGGCTTGGACAGCCTTCCCTTGAGGGTGTGGGTCGCTTTGTGAAAGGAAGAGAAACAAGTGAGGGACTTAATAGTTTGCTTCCAGTGAAAACAGCTTATCAGTTGGAACTCTGGAACGTCTAGAACCCAAGCCAGAAGTGACAGGAAGTGGAAGCAGGGTGTGTCTCCAGTTAAAAGGTGTTTTCTATGTTTGAATTTCTGTGTGCATTTTCTTAAAGATTTATTTATTTTATGTATATGAGTGCTTTATCTGCAAGTATGACTTTATGCCAGAAGAGGGCATCCGATCCCGCTATAGATGGTTGTGAGCCACCATATGGTTGCTGGGAATTGAACTCAGAACCTCTGGAAGAGCAGCCAGTGCTCTTAACCTCTGAGCCATCTCTCTAGCCCCTTCTATCTGCATTTTAAGTATGTGCATTTTATGTACATCCCTTAGAGTAAAAGGTAGTTACTGTCCTTAGCCTTCATTCAATAGGACTTCTATTCTGACCTATACTGGGCTCTGCTGTCATGGGGTCACACAAGCAGATGTGCTTCATGCCTTTGTGGAGCTTCACAGCCAGTGGGGAAGATGGTACACAACCACTGACCTAAGAAGATATATGAGCAGTGTATTGATAAACAATTTCTGAGGGTGCCTGGTAAACTCACTTGAAATGATTTATTTACTTATTTGTTTTGTGTGTATAGGAGAGAGTGACAGAGACAGGCAGAGACAGGTCATGTGCATGCCAGGGTGTGCATATGGAGGTTAGAGGGCAACTTCTCAGGAGTCTGTCCTCTCTCTTTCCACCTTGTTTTGAGGCAGGCTCTTGTTTCTGCCTTCACTGCCAATGAGAGCTTTTCGCCGGTCCCCCAGTCTCTGTCTCCCATCCTGCTGTAGGAATTAGACACACACACATTAGACATTCTAAATGGGTTCTGGGGATGGAGATCAATCAACATACTTATGTGGCAAGGGTTTTCACCCACTAAGCCACTGCTCTGGCCCTTAAATATCTTTTGATTTATGCTTCACTGACCACTGTGGCAAATAAAATCAAGAAAGTATGCCTGTCTATGAGTAGTAGATTGTTTTTAGTATGTTGGTCATTTAATATTTTCAGTCCAGTCAATGGATTGGTTTTGATCTGATACCTGAAGAGCTTTCTCTTGCCTTCTTTGGATGGCAGATGTCTCTGCTGGGTCCTGCTCACCCAGTGGGCTAACATGTGGTTTGGGTACTTAACCTCCAGTTGCTGTAGCTTCCCCTTCTTCCTTTCTCCAAAAACCCCAAGGAAGTAAAAACACTTAAGGGAGTATTTTTACTGTGTGTTGTGTGTCAGTTTTGTCCAGCAAAACTCGCAGTGAAATACGTGTGCATCATGTCTGCCTGTGTGACTGGATAACTAAAATGCAGGTGACACACCTGAGGTCCTTTGTATGTGGTTTTGTTCAACTTTAATTAACTTAAGTGGCTTCATATGGTCAGTGGCTTACCTTTTGATACAGCATGTGTATACTCTTCTGGTTAAACATGCAGGCTTTGCCATAATGCCGTTAAGATGTATATAAATGTTTGTTTTCTCTTGTCTATGTGACACTAGGTGGCAGAATTACTGTGTTTGGGTGTTTGGTTAGTTAGTCTCAAGAAATAGATCAGCTATACTTTTATGAAGATATATTTAGCTCTCTTGACAGTTTTCCTGTTTGCAGCCTCTTGTGTTTCTGTCCCTTGATTCTCAGCCAGCCAAAGAGTTGTAGGATGCCATTTTGTCTGCTGATAGTGGCTCAGTTCTGTCCCAACTGTGGCCTGAATCCTTTGCCCCTATGTTGGTTGATTCTTTCTGGCCACCTGTGTTCAGGCTTCCGCAGCAGCTGTTTTGGGGCTCCTAGAGAATGAGGCAATGCCAATCAGCAGAGGGGCATAAAGCGACCTGACTTATTAAATAAGTTTCATGTCTGTCTCTGGTTAGAAAAGTTGGAGTTTGGATCTGGGGAAAAGGCTTATCAGTGAAGTGCTTGCTGTGCAGGGTGTGAGGACCTGAGCTCAGATTCTCAGCACCTGTGTAAAAGCCAGGCAGGGCTTTTATAATCCTAGCAGACAGCCATAGATACCAAGATCTGTAAGGCTCACTGGCAGCTGGTCTGTCTAATCAGTGAGCTAAGGTTCAGTAAGAGACTTTGTCTCAAAAAATAAGTGGAGAGGCAATATTGACCCTACATCAACCTCTGACATCAACACATATGTACCTAGGTATACACATGCACCCACACATACACACGAACACATGCACACACACAAAAGTCACAATTCTCAAAGTGCCAAGTGCTGTAAACACGTAAGTGTGGAAAATTACTATGACTAGCTACCTGGTACTGGATCATGATGAACAGTAGAAGCACTCCCCTATAATCTGTTTTACTTATTTTTGTTGGATTCTAGGAATGTTCCGGAGAATCACAGCAGCTGCCACTAGACTCTTCACCAGTGATGGCTGTGAAGGCAGCTTCTATACTCTAGAGAGCCTGAATGCACGGGTGCGATCCATGGTGCCTACTCACCCAGCCCTGGTACTGCTCTGGTGTCAGATCCTACTGCTCATCAACCACACTGACCACCGATGGTGGGCAGAGGTGCAGCAGACACCCAAGTAGGTACACAGCTTCCCAGGCCCAGGCACCAGCCATGTTTGGCCTGAGGCTTGGCTGCTATGAGGGCATTTTTGTTTTTCATTCTTCATGAGGCTTTGTAAAATTTTGGCTTCATATTAATCTTTCTTTCTTGGGTACTGTTTTGTAGGGAAATGTGGTCTGGCTACAGGCATTCAAACTAAGCAGCTGCTTTTCCTCTGTACTTTTCTTGGAGAAACTCTTTGACACTGTTCCATCGTGTGGTCTCTGCTTGTCAGGCTCTATCCCTCCTGCCACGTACTATGGCTTTCATTGGTTCCACAGCCAGACATGTTGCAATGTCTTAACTTTGTTATGATTAAATGTGCTCTGGGTATTCTTAGATAATGAAGAAATTATTTAGCAAATTTCGAAACTGATTGGAAGTATTTTATTAATTTATTTTTATTATTCAGATAGACTGTTTTCTGGTTGTGGGTGGCCCTCTTTTTTCCAAAGGTTTTTTTAGGCTTAAATCTTAGTGTCCAGGTACTTACTCACTCAAATATCTGAACATGTTTGGAAGTAAAAAGCTGTGAGCCCTGATGAATCAGTCCTCAGTGTAGTTTCAGGACAACTTATGAGCCTTAGTGGGGAAAAATTCCTTAAGGAAGAGTATAGGGGAGGTTTGCTCCTCAGCTTGGTGAAAGGAGACCAGGGGCTCTCATCCAGACCCAACTTTTTCATATCCCTCTTGGGATCATTATTCCTATCTGCTATGTGCTCCTTGTAATGGTGTCTGCAAAGGAAATAGAAATGCTACTTTCTACCCCCACGTGGGATCACTTGAGGAGGCACCCACAGCATCATTGAAATGGTTACAGGATCTCTTAGGCCTGACACAGTACTGAGCCTTGAAACTGTTTAAAATATTTCAATGCAGGAAGCTTGCTAGGGGTTAGAAATGTGTATATGTTCCAAGCCCCTGCTGCTACCAATGCTGCTGCTTCACAGACTGCTCTGAGCACAGGGGTGTCTCAGCACCGTGAGTGTGCCTTCCTTTCTTCTTTCTTTTTTTTTGTTTTTGTTTTTGTTTTGTTTGTTTGTTTGTTTGTTTGTTTTTCGAGACAGGGTTTCTCTGTAGCTTTGCACCTTTCCTGGAACTCGCTTTGGAGACCAGGCTGACCTCGAACTCACAAAGATCCTCCTGCCTCTGCCTCCCGAGTGTTGGGATTAAAGGCGTGTGCCACCACCGCCGGGCCTCTTCTTTCTTTATTTTGCATTTTTTCCTGTTTATTTTTTGTTTAAAAAAAGTTCTTAAATTGAAATAGAATCACATCGTTTTCCTGCTTCTAACTGCCCTCCCTCAAGCCCCCCCCCCCACTCTCATTCTCACAGTCACGGCTTCTCTTCTTAGATTACATTGTTTCATGACTGTATGTGTGTATGTGTGTGCACAAGTATATGTAAACACAACCTGTGTGTCCAGTTTGGGTATTTGTGTATGTATGGATTCAAGGTTGACTACTCTGTGTTAGACAGCCATAAGGGAGCTCACCCCTAGGAAAGGCTATTTCTCTTCCCAGCAGTTATTAGCTACCTATAGTTCTTTGTCTAGGGATGAAATCCTGTGAAATTTTCCCCATTCACATTAATATATATATATATATATGGATACTGCCTTTGTTGTGGTCTTGTTTATGCATCCATTTCTCTCTTAGACTGCTTCACATCAGACTTTCCAGTATTCTGGCTCTTACATCTTTCTGCCTCCTCTTCCATAATGTTCCTTGAGCCACAGATGCAGAAGCTGTAATGTAGATGTATCCAGTGAGACTAGGCTTCCCCACAATCCATTGATCTCTCTCTCTGCATTGTGTCCAGTTGTGGTTTTCTATGATTATCTCCATTTGTGGTAAAGAGAAGCTTCTTTGATGGGGTTGGTAGCTGCAAATTGAAGCTCACAGCTGGATATGGTGGAGGTATATCTTTAATCTCAACCCTCAGGAGGCAGAGGCAGGTAAACCTCTGTGAATTCAAGGCCAATCTGGTCTACATAGCAAGTTCTAGACCAGGGCCACACAGTAAAAACTTGTCTTAAAAACAAAACAAAACTGCCAGCTCTGAGAAAAGGTACTTGCTGCTAAGCCTAAAGACTTGAGTTCAATCCCTAAGACCCTCTGACATCCATAGGCACACTGCAGTGCATCTATATAATTTGTTTAAAGACTTAGAAATCAAAAAGAATTGGAGCCCTGAGAACTTGTGTGCAGTAAGTTCTCAGGAGAGTCTAATGGATTCCTAAGAGTGGGTTGTGCTGGGTAAGACACAGGTTATGGAGCCTAAGTTAATTATGGATGAGCAAAGAAGGCAGAAGGAAAGTAAGAATGACTCCAGCCTGCTCTAAACCATAGTTCTTAGCAATATCTGCTCACCCCATTAGTGTACAATAGTGTTGAGGATTAAAAGCCATGCTATTGTTTGTATAAGAGGAGATTACCTTTAGCTGATGGTAGAGGCCATCTTCTGCCAAGCTGCTCACTGGACACACCGAAACATTTGTCTTAAAAGACAAAAGTGTTACATTAACTAGAAGAAAACTAATAGGATGGGTGAATTTACTTTAGAATCTTTGATTGTGTTCTGGATCTGAATATGAGACTGCTAGAATAATCATTATTGGGTAGTTGGAAATGTAAGGATGAGCTTGGTGTGAGTGGTGGATTTGTAGCTATAAGCATGTTCAGAAGATAACTGCTGTAGTATTTGTAGTGAAATGTACTCTAGAATCACTCTTCCAGGTGCAGCCAAAGAAGCTTGCATGTGCAAGTATTCAGACTGTGTGTAATAGAGTTTCATGTGAGTGTGTAGTGTGTGTTCATGTTGAGTATGTAGCATGTACTGAGTTGCATGTGCAAAGTATGTACATGAACGGAAAGGTAACAAATATTAATAGTTGAATGTAGGCAAAAGGCATGGGGCTGTTTGTTAAATTGTTCTTTCAGCTTTTCTGTTGGTTTGACATTTTCAGTAAAAACTAAGAGGAAAATATGATGGAAGAGACAGCAATTGGAGACAGCTCTTAGGAGAAGGCTTCCTATAGGGGGACTTAGAGCTATAAGAAATGGAGTCATAGATATTTTCTCTTCATTTTTATTCGTGATGTGTGTGTGCCTGTGCATGTCTGTCTGTCTGTCTCTCTATCTGTGTCTGTGTCTGTGTGTGTGCCTGCCTTAGCTCACATGTGGAAGTCATAGGACAACTCGGAAAAGCCAGTCCTCTCCATCCATTGTGGAACGCAAGGACCAGACTCAGGTTGTCAGGCTTGTGCAGTGAGTGCTTTACTTGCCGAGCCGTCTCGCCAGCTGGGGGGGGGGGGGGCTTTCTAATGATAGAAATGATGGCCCACTCACCCAAAAGGGCTACAGAGTTGAGTGTACTGAAGAAGCATTTCTTGAGTTGGTGAGTGTGGGATTTGGCCCCCAAAATTGGTTTTATTGTAGTATAGTTATTGGTAGTCTTTCAAAGTTGAATTATAGATTCTTTTTTTAAATTTATTCTTATTTTATGTGTGTTGGTGTTTTCCCTGCATATATGTCTGTGTGAGAGTGTAAGATCCCTGGGAACTGGAGTTATAGGCAGTTGTGAGCTGCACGTGGTGCTTGGAATTGAATCCATGTCTTCTGAAAGAGCAGCCAATGCTCTTAACTACTAAGGCATCTCTCCAGCTCTGAAATTACAGTTTATTTCTTCCCCCCTCCCTAACCCCAACCCATGTATTAAAATGAGAAGGCCATCACTTCTGGATTCTCATCGAAGTGTTCTTCAGAGGAGTCTCCTCTGGCTTTTTTTCATTTGGTTAGATCTTGAGATCTGCGCCTAGGTAGCTTCTGCTCCAGTGGCAAGTGGCAAAGCCATAGTTGAGCATTATTTGTGTGATGATTTGATTAATATCTATCTCTTTGTATGTTTGCTGTTATATTCCAATCAAGACATTTCATATTTAAACTATAACGGTGTCTCCTAATTTCTTAACTGCAAATTCCACCTATTATCTGAAGGTTTTTTGCTCTGCTTGTAGCTGTGAGTGTAAGTTACAAAGCTCCAACTGAGAAAGGGCAGGTGTTCTGTCCTTAACTGACATAGGATACTTGGTAAAATACCTTTTGTACATCTGTAGTCAGATACAAACAGTACCATCATCCCAGGCAGCTCCCTCTTGTCCTTTAGCCATCCCTCCTCCTGTCCATGATCAGTACTGATCCATGCATACTCTGTGCCCAGAGCAGAATTCTATGGAAATGAACTCTGCATCTGGTTATTCACCAGCACCATGTGTTTAAACTTTATTCCTGTGGTAGTAGTAATCTGTGATCTATTCCTTGGACTTGCTGAGTAGTAGCCTATTGTAGATGCACTAGTTTGCTCATCCATTCACTAGTTGAGGAGCAGAAATGTTTGGCTGCTTTAACAAAACTTTATCCTGCCAGGCGATGGTGGTGCACGCCTTTAATCCCAGAACTCGGGAGGCAGAGGCAGGCGGATCTCTGTGAGTTCGAGGCCAGCCTGGTCTACAAAGTGAGTTCCAAGAAAGGCGCAAAGCTACACAGAGAAACCCTGTCTCGAAAAACAAAACAAAACAAAAAACAAAACTTCATCCTATAGAATATTTTATCAGTTGTCTTTTAGTACTGAGGAGTTATAGGATTGGTCAACATATTTCAAATGTGCTTGCCCTCATATGACCTCTGTCCCTACTGAGACTGAACAAAACCCGGAAGGGTGGGGCGGGAGTGTGTCAGACATTGCATTTTAAATATTTGGCTATAATCAAGAGTCTCCAGAGATATATTTAGAAAGAAGAAAGACTCAGGGAGAAAGGAGTACCAAGTGGAGTAACAGCTTTAGTGGGGAAGAAGCACTTTGGACAGTAATTCCACTGCTGGGACCTGCTCAGTAATGTGTTTGAAAATGAGTAGGGAAGTATGGAGTGGGGCTCTTCTCTGGCACCTGACAGTGTTTGTAGAACCTGTGGGATTTAAAAAACAACTGCTCCATTATCAAACATGGCCAATATCGGTTCTAGAACGGACATGGCAATTGGAATTGCAGCTCTATAGTGGCTGTGCTCGTCAGTCCAGCACTGGAATCATCTGCCCGCTAAATGCTCTTGTGTCTTTTAGTGTTTTCTAGGGACAGAAGTCTGAGGTGCTTAAACACAACAGCAGTCTGATGTAGAATGTTCGGAATAACCTGTGGGTTTGAGAAGAGAAATCAAGCCTAGCCTTGTTCAGTATTGTGTGTGTAAACTCACTGCTCTCCCAGACACATCCTCATTGCATCTTTCCCTCCTTGTAGAAGGCACAGTCTGTCCTGCACGAAGTCACTCAGCCCCCAGATGTCTGGTGAAGAGGAGGATTCTGGCTCAGCGGCTCAGCTTGGAATGTGCAATAGAGAAATAGTGCGAAGAGGAGCCCTGATTCTCTTCTGTGATTATGTCGTAAGTGTGATAAATGTCCACGAGGCTTGGTAAGGAGGAGAGGACACACAGAGGCTGCTTGTGTGCACTTGCTGGGCAGCCAGGCTGTCCGCTGCCCCACAGGAGAGGGACCAATGTTTGATTTACTCTGGGGTTTAATTAGAACAGCCTGGCCCATCCTCTCTTAAATTTCTAAGTTGATCTTCAAAGGCTTTCATTCAGACGTCACTAGTTTATTACCTTCTCAGGACCTTAGTGCCTGGCATAAAGCTGGGCAGTTTTTGGTCTCGAGGTGTCGTTCAGGCTGGCTTGAAACTCACAGTGGAGAGCTGGCTAGTCTCAAACTCAGAGATTCCATACCCCTCCTTCTCTCTCCTGAGTGTTTGGATTAAAGATGCATACCACCATGCCCAGCAAACACTACATGATTTTAACAAAGCTAAAGGCACTGACTGGTGTGGGGTTTGGGCTAATTTTTTTCCCAGTTATTTTGTAGGAAACATGTTAAATATTTATTGTTGGGTTTCAAAGTAGATTTTCTTTTGACTACCACTTTATTAAAAGAATCACTTTTGTGGAATTTTTAACTTAACAATTAGCATCACCTGTTTGATTTATAAAAGCAAGTCTTCTATAATCATATTGGTCTAAAATGAATTACAGTTTCATTTTAACCTGGATTTGATGCTTTTTTTTAAAAAAAAAAAAAAACTAACTAACTTGGTATCACATATACAGTGCTATCATAGAGCAGAATGGTTTTTAAAAGTCTGAACCAGACAGGCGGTAGTGGCACATGCCTTTAATCCCAGTACTCAGGAGGCAGAGGCAAGTTTATCTCTGTGAGTTCAAGGCCAGCCTATTCTACAAAGCTGGTCCAGGACAGCCAGAGCTGTTATACAAAGAAATCATATCTCAAAAAACAAAGAGATAAACAAAAAAAGAAGTCTGAACCAGAGGAAAAAAATACCTGAGCCAGCTGTGAGTAGAGGCAGTCTTATGACATTTTACTCATGTTCACTGTGTGTTTTTGAGCCAATGCACTGTACAGAACAGGCTACGTGTTCATAATCCTCCCACCTCAACCTCCTGAGTATTAGGATTGTAGGCGTGTGCCATGATGTACAGCTTAATATTCACTTTTTATTAGACATTCCCAATATTGAAATAGTTTTTATATTTTGTTCCACTTTTGAGAAATAATATGATATAATGGTGTTTTTCAAAAAAGTATAAGAATAATTTCAAAAGTTAATACTATCAAATGGTTCCAAATGGAAAAATATTATCATTAACCAGATATCAATTGATCAAGTTTGACTTTTTTTTTTAAATGAGTATGTACTCTTTTTTTTAAAAAAAAAGATTTATTTATTTATTTTGTATACAGCATGTATGATTGCAGGCCAGAAGAGGGCGCCAGATCTCATTACAGATGGTTGTGACCCACCATGTGGTTGCTGGGAATTGAACTCAGGACCTCTGGAAGAGCAGTCAGTGCTCTTAACCTCTGAGCCATCTCTCCAGCCCCAAGTTTGACTTTTGTTTAGGATTGTGAATTAAGGTGGAAATGCTACATGTGTTTTTTTGAAATGTTGGTATTATTTATTTAATTTTTTAAATTTCAAGTGAAATTTCTCCCATGTACTAGGGAGATCTAGTTCTTGATTCAGAAATTCTGTCAGCTCTGTGGCAGTTAGTGGCTATTTTCTCCACTAACCATTAGAGATAGAGTAGGTATGGAGCAGCCATGCTAGGCTGGCCTGCAGCCTGATAGCAAACTCAGTTACTGCAACATGGGGCTTCCTTTGTTCCCATGCATGCAAGGTCCAGGCCAGACTGCCCACCTTGCCCCTGTGGGCAGCCACTTGTTGACTTGTTCATTCTGATGTGGAGCCATTTGCTAGTGTCTCTGGGAGCTGGACATTGATTGCCACTGAAGCTTGGCTTCCTGTGGTCTCTACCACATGAGATCAGAGGTACAAGGCCCTGTTTCCTTCCTCTCTCTCTTTTGCTGGTACTTAGACACTGCCTTTACTGAAGCAAAGTTTATATTTAGAATTTGTTTTTTCTTACTCTTTTAGCCTCCTTGTCTACTTGAAGCAAATCTTTTATTATATCTTCTCTAGTGTCAGAATCTCCATGACTCAGAACACCTAACGTGGCTCATTGTGAATCACATTCAAGATCTGATCAGCCTTTCCCATGAGCCTCCGGTACAAGACTTTATTAGTGCCATTCATCGTAATTCTGCGGCTAGTGGCCTTTTCATCCAGGCAATTCAGTCTCGTTGTGAAAATCTTTCAACTGTAAGTCTTTAGCCTGCCAGTTTGCTTTCTCTGCCTTAAAAATGGAGTACTGGAATTTTGTCAGCAACAATTACCAGTCTGAGAAAAATAAATCCTTGTTCCTTCTCAACATTAGCCAACCACTCTGAAGAAAACACTTCAGTGCTTGGAAGGCATCCATCTCAGCCAGTCTGGTGCTGTGCTTACGCTGTATGTGGACAGGCTCCTGGGCACTCCCTTCCGTGCGCTGGCTCACATGGTCGACACTCTGGCATGTCGCCGGGTAGAAATGCTTTTGGCTGCAAATTTACAGGTACTGACAGATGGTGATTTCTATAAAAACTTAGCAAGTCAATCAAAGCATTTAGTCTATGGACCTTATGGACCTAATCTTGATTGGTCACTGATAGGAGCATGTATCCATGTTTGTTATTCATGTGTTTGACCAGCGGCTTCTAGTCTGCTCTTACCAGATAGATACATTGTGCATGCCAGTTTATCGTTTTAAAGTGGGTGTGAGGTTATATGTCACAAAATCCCTAATGTGTTCTTGTCTGTGTAGAGCAGCATGGCCCAGTTGCCAGTGGAGGAACTGAACAGAATCCAGGAGCACCTCCAGAATAGTGGGCTTGCACAAAGGTAAGGCTGCACTGTGGGGTACTGACGTTTGGGCAACCAGGGTACAAAGACTTAGGTATGTACAGGAACAAATAGACAGGAAAGGAATTAGTGTTCTGTGTAGGTTAGTTCACTGTAGCAGTATTATAATAGAAAGGGCTTTCTAGTTGGTGGGGGTGGCGCACACCTTCATCCCAGCACTCAGGAGGCAGTGCCAGGTGGATCTCTGTGAGTTCAAGGACAGCCTGGTTTACAGAGTGAGATCCAGGACAGGCACCAAAACTACAGAGAAACCCTGTCTCGAAAAAACCAGAGAGAGAGAGAGAGAGAGAGAGAGAGAGAGAGCGCGCGCGAGAGAGCGAGCGAGCGGGCTTCCTAAATGTCAGGAAAGAGTCTCATGCTAGTAGAAATGAAGAAGTGGCCATCAAACTCCTGAACCTTATGGCTGTTGAAGGGATAGAGGTGTGTCTGTTGTCTCTGCTCCTGGACCCTTGATGAATGAGAATAAACACAGAACCTAATAGCTAGGTTAGAAGGATTCAGTCTGAGAGTACTACCTGGCTCTTGGCATGTGCACATTATGTCTTGTTAAGTGCCATCTCTTTATAGCTATTCATTTACTTAATTGTTTGAAAGTCTTTAGAAGCCTTTATTAGAAATGTTTCCATCTGTAGTGTGAGCATAGTTCCTCGACTACAAGATAAATTAAGAAAAGCTTTTATCTCTTTTCTTCCACTGCAGATTGGGGTGGGAGCACATACATGTACCTCAGAGAGGGTGATTCCTCATAATTTTAGTCTTTAGAGGGGTTTTATGGTGGTGTTTCTTAATGGGACAGAGTATAGTCTGGATGGTTTTTCAGTCTTCAGCCACACGATGTCATTTGACATATGAAGTATCGCGTTGGCTTCAGATGGTAAGAGAGCAAATTGTCATTGTGTTTGACTATAGACACAGTCATACACCAAGATGAGGAAGATTATAACAATAATACTTTGGACCAGATGGAATGATTCTTTTGTGAAATGACATTCCTGACGGAATAAATTGTGTCATTATGGAGAATTAAATAGTTTGTACACTTGGATCTTAGAAGAATTTATCTGTTTGCATATATTACAAATACATTGCTAGGGATATATAGCTCATTGGAAGAGCACTTGTCTAGCATGCACAAGCCTCTGAGTTCAATCTCCAATACTGTCAAGAAAAGAAAGAATAGAATAGCTTTGTTAGCTGTTACATAGTACATTGCCTAATGGAATGTTGAGCATAAATGAAATCTAGAAAATATCAACGAGGTATAAATTATGGTAATTTGAAGTAACTAGGACTTACAGGTGCATCAGGACTTTAGAATGTTGAAAGGAAAGTTTACAACATGTTGTATCTTGTTTTCAAGAAGCTACTTCTGTTCATTGGTGTTACATGTTTCTAGGACCCATCTTTGCAAAATTGAGATTTCAAACTAAAGCTCAAACTGCTCTGTGGTTTCATTTGTGTTTCAGACACCAAAGGCTCTATTCCCTGCTGGACAGGTTCCGACTCTCTACCGTGCAGGACTCACTTAGCCCCTTGCCCCCAGTCACTTCCCACCCTCTGGATGGGGATGGGCACACATCTCTGGAAACAGTGAGTCCAGACAAAGTAAGTGTCCTCTATCTAAGTGTGATGGCCAGGGACCATGTGGAGACAAGACAGGCTCTGTCTAGAATGAGGGTAAGGGTAGGTGTCAGTACACACAGGGCCCCTGACCCTCAGCTCAGGTCATTAGCAACTCTGCTTGGGGATTTGAGTAGAGTATGGAGGCCTTGAGGTCCTGATGAGAAAAGGTGTGCTGATGTGTAACTCTGGTGGAGGAGTGTGGAGTCAGGGGCAGGTGGCTAGTTGGCAAGTCAAGAGAAATTGGTTGTGGCCCAGGGCCTATGATTGCAAATACTGTCCAGCACATGCTGACAAACGTGGCCTAACTCCCTCCCACTGAACCTTCTGCCTCCTATGAAGTGTTGCACCTACTGCCACCAGGTATCACGTGTTGTCACCTTCACCGTTCATACTTGAGATTAGAGACTGTTAGAGCCTTGGGGGAGAGGAGATTCGATTTTAGAAACCTGCAGCTCATGGAAGAGAGCATACATTTGCCCCAGGCTTGTTCTGGCTGCTGAGGAAGATGAGGGAGGTGCACACTTCAGTAGAGTGTCGATGGTGCAGTATCTAGGGAACGGATGAGGAAAGGCTGCTAACCCTCAGAACTTTGCTGAGTTTGCAAGGACTGCTGGAAGTTACACAGGTGGAAAAGAAGAGGGCATTCAGGCACAGAACAGCAGAGAGAAGACTTGTGAGCTGTAAGCCCAGGGTGTGTCAGCCTGTACAGCCAGCCAGAGTCCTGGTGCTATAGTCACAACCCAGAGGAGCAGCCAAAGTGCCTACTCAATCACATTCCCTTTTTCTTTTTCTTCTTTCCAGGACTGGTACCTCCAGCTTGTAAGATCCCAGTGTTGGACCAAATCAGATTCTGCGCTGCTGGAAGGTGCAGAGTTGGTGAATCGCATCCCTGCTGAAGACATGAATGACTTCATGATGAGCTCGGTAGGGCAACAGTGAGCAGCCAGGGAATCTCCAGCTCTGCTTGTCTTTTTTAATTTTACTTGTGTCTCAGTTAGGGTTTCTATTGCTGCAATGACAGACCATGACCAAAAAGCAAGTTGGGGAAGGGAGGGTTTCTTTGGCTCACACTTCCGCGGTGTAGTCCATATTGAAGGAAGTTGGGACAGGAACTCAAACAGGGCAGGAACCTGGAGGCAGGAGCTGATGCAGGGGCCCTGGGGGAGCTGCTTACTGGCTTGTTCCTCATGGCTTGCTCAGCCTGCTTTCTTATAGAACCCAAAACTCCAGCCAAGGCATGGCACCACCCTCAATAGGCTGGGCCCACCCTCATCCATCACTAATTAAGAAAATGCCCATCTGGATGAGCTTATCATTTTCAGGCATTTCCATACCTATCTCATTTTAAAACTGAGCTACATAAGTCTGAAGAAAAAATTTATTTGGCATACAGATTGTTTAAAAATAATCCAATCTGATGAGATTCTAACAAGACTGATTGCAGGCGGTGGCAGTGGGGGGCGGAGGGGGCAGGGACAAAACACAAGCAAGAATAAAAGAAGTAAAGTAACCTTCCTATACATTCCAGACTTAAAAAGATAATGATGGTCATTTAGGAACTTCATGACAATAAAGTCAACAATCTACATGGAACGAAATACACCAACTACCAATGTTTCTTCAAGGGAAAAAAATCATCTGAATTGGCTTATGTGGTAAATTATTTGAATGTGCTGTTTAAAAAAAAAAAAAAAACTTTCTATAAATAAAACTACCCCTTGACAAATTCTAAAAAAAAAAAAAAAATTCTAGTAGCTCTAGCATTAGAGAGGATAGAGAGATGGCTCAGCAGTTAAGAATATATAGTGCTCTTATAGAGGACTGAAGTTCAAGTCCAGCACCACATCAGGTGGCTTACAACTGCTGTAATTTCAGCTGCAGAGGATCTTACACCTCTGGCCTCCACCAGTCCCTGTATTCACATGTACATACCCTACACACAATTAAAAATAATAAAAATAGCCTGGCAATTGGTAGCACACACCTTTAATCTCAGCACTTGGAAGGCAGAGCCAGGCGGATCTCTGAGTTTGAGGCTAGCCTGGGCTACAGAGTGTGTTCCAGAACAGCAAGGACTAAGCAGAGAAACCTTGTCTTGAAAAACCACAAATAAATGAATGAATAAATAAATAATAAAAATAGCAGCTTAAATGGGATGGGAAAAAAAAAAAGAAAATGAAAGAAAATGCCCTATAAGCCTGCCCATAACCCAGTCTTATGGAGGCATTTTCTTAATTGAGGTCCCCTCTCAGATGACTCTAGCTTGTGTCAAGTTGACATAAACTATCCAGCACAATTTGTCTCATCTTTGTGTGATTAATGTATGGCAGCATATGGGAGACTTGCGTCTAGCAAGGACAGCATAGGCAAAGCACATGGGAGGCTCTAACAAAAACATGGCCCATGAAAGCTATACTCCAGAATAGCCAGCCCATGGGATGTGAATAGGATGCCATTTCAACCACATTGGAATCCTAAAGAGGAAAGTTGTTTTAATTCCATCTTTCATGCACTTAAAGAAAATGTGTGGCCATAGGTTATATAGTCAGTCTATCATCACTCATTTCACGACTGCAAGAAAGTGTATCATATATTCATTGTATTCTGGAAATTGTTCTTTAATAGCCCCTTTGTCTTAGTTAGGGTTTCTGTTGCTGTGAAGAGATACCATTACCATGGCAACTCTTATACAGGACCAGTGGGTTAGATTTTTCCAAGTTGCTAAGTGGGCTATTAACAACTATGAAAGTTCTAGCTTGTGATCACAGGAATGTTTGATTTGGGAGTACTAATGATGAAATACAGGTTTGGTTTTTTTGTTTGTTTGTTTAGTTCGTTTTGCTTTATGTTTTTTCGAGACAAGGTTTCTCTGTGTAGCTTTGCGCCTTTCCTGGAACTCGCTTTGGAGACCAGGCTGGCCTTGAACTCACAGAGATCCGCCTGGCTTTGCCTCCCGATTGCTGGGATTACAAGCGTGCGCCACTACTGCCTGGCGAAATACAGGTTTTTAATATTAAAGCTTGATGTTCTACTTGGAAAAATTATTGTCCTCCCTCTAACTCCTTAAATGACTAAAAGGTTGACAAAACATAATAAAAACTATCATATGAGGCCAGGCATGATGGCACATGCCCTTAATTCCAACACTTGGGAGGAGGAGCTAGGAGGATCTTGGTCTGTGGGCCTGTTGGTCTCCATCCAGGCCATCCAGGGCTATACAGTGAGACCCTATCTCCAAATAAATAAATGAATAAATAAAATTTAAAAGTTTTGTCATGTGAAATGCTGATTTTCCAAGCAGATTATTGTCACACATAAGACCACTTTCTCTTGTTCCAGGTGATGTGATGCCTTCTCAGGCTTCAGCAATGCTTGGCACATTAGCCTTGGTGCACAGTTTATATCAATTAAAATTTATCATTCTAGAATTATTTCAGAGAAATATAGGATCATAAAAATAAAAATACTACTTTAAAATTCAAGTATGACAAAGAGACTAGAAGTATTTACTGAACATATGTTAAATGGGATTGTTGATATATTTATTTTTTTATGTATATAATATAGGATATACTTTTTTATTTTTTTGAGCTGAGGATCGAACCCAGGGCCTTGTGCTTGCTAGGCAAACGCTCTACCACTGAGCTAAATCCCCAACCCAGGGTATACTGTTTTAAATAGAGAATTCGGCTTTGTTTTCTCTTTTATCTATTTGTAGTCTGAATAAGAGCTTTTCTAGAGTGTATTTTCCTATTTTTAATACTGTAACAAATAACTTGAGGCAAGCTGCTTCATAAGGAAAAGAGGATTGTTTTGACTGATAGTTCTACAGATACAAGGTCCAAGGGCTCAACTGGTGGTAGCCTTCTTGCTCTCAGAGTGACAGTGTGGTGCTGAGTCTCCCATGGCAAAAAGTAAGGAGCTTGAATGTCCATGTGTCTAGAATATTCTCACAACATTCCTTACAGTACTCTAGTCTAGATTATCTCTGAAACAGATGCTTATTGCATTAGTTATGTGTATTGCAGCTTACCATTTTTGCTGTTATTTGTCTGGCCTGTAATGTTCTGACCCAGGAGTTCAACCTAAGCCTTTTGGCTCCCTGCTTAAGCCTTGGCATCAGTAAGATTGCTACTGGCCAGAAGAGTCCCCTTTTTGAAGCAGCCCGTGGGGTGACTCTGGACCGGGTGACCAGTGTTGTTGAGCAGCTTCCTGCTGTCCATCAAGTCTTCCAGCCTTTCCTGCCTACAGAGCCCACAGCCTACTGGAGCAAGTTGAATGATCTGCTTGGTAATTTAAATATGGTTCCCTTAGATGTTTATCTGTCTCTGTCTGTCTGTCTCTCTCTCTCTCTGGGGTGATGGGAATGGTGGTAGCAGAATGTGCAAACCAGAGGGAGATAGGGTCTCTCACTGAACCTAGAGTTGCCATCTGCGCTTGATTCACTGACTAACAAGCCTCTGGGATCCTGTCTCAGCTGAGGTTACAGGTGCATAACCCACGACTGGTTTTTACATGAGTACTAGGATTCCAAACTCAAGTCCTCACGCAGTGCAGCAAACACTTTATCCACTAAACCATTTTCTCAGCTCAAATTACCTTAGTTTTTAAATTATTTTATTCTGTGTGTATAGGTGTTTTACCTGCATATGTGTCTGCACCACATGCGTGCAGTGCCCATGGAGCCAGAAGTTGGCATCAGATCTCATGGGAATGGATGTGGTTGTGAGCTTCTGTGTGGCAGCTGGGGATTGAATTTAGGTCCTCTGGGAGAGCAGCCCATCTCTCAACTCTTGAACTCCCTCTCTAATCCCAAGTTGTCATAATTTTAAAAAGGATTACGGATACAGCACAGTGCTTTGTCCCAAGCACATGTATGGTCAGGGCTATTGATCTAAAACACAGAAGGCTGACAAAAGTAACTGAGGAACTGCACCAGATCCTTAGCTCTAAACTTCTTTCTTTGTTTCTTGGCTACTCTTGGACATAGATAGTCAGGGCTCTAAGCCCTTCAGGAACACTGGCTTAGACTCAGGGCAAACCAGGTTCAGATCGTATGCATCCACATATGGGTACATATGTGCTTTCTTGGTCTTGGCATCTTTAAATCCACATAGCCCTGTGGCGGCTTCTGGAGGGGAAGGGCCTATGCTCACAGTCAAAGTCACTCACTTATGCCAGTCTCACATCTCAGGTGATGCTACGTCATACCAGTCTCTGACCACACTTGCCCGTGCCCTGGCACAATACCTGGTGGTGGTCTCCAAAGTGCCTGCTCATTTGCACCTTCCCCCTGAAAAAGAGGAGGACACAGTGAAGTTTGTGGTAATGACACTTGAGGTAAGAGCTCTGAAATGCTGTGTCTCTGTGAGGATAGGATATATGAGTAGCAGGAAGATGGAAGTCCTTGAAAACCAACAGGTGACTGAGTATGGTAGTGCACACCTGTTAGCCCAGCTACTTTGGAGGTAGAATTGTGGGTTCCCGGCTTGTAAGGATGTGCCTAGGTACATAGCTAGACCCTGTTTCAATAAACCTCAGGCAGGAAGGGAATGCCTGTTATCAAGGTCTGATTCACCTGACTGTACTGAGCCTTTCGCCCTCACCACGCCACCCACAGGGAACCAGGGAGGTCTGTAAGACATCCTCTTGTCCCCACACTACAATCCTAACGTGGATCCTAATTACAGTCTAGGCAGTGTTGTGTTTTAAGTTGGGTATTAACTTGGGCGCTTCACCTGAGGGAAATTGAACACTTGGCCCCTCACAGTATGCATACACATGCACTACAGTTTTGTCACCTTGCCATGTGACTTCTGGAAAAGAGCCTCCCTCAGCTATGCCAGAGCTGTGCTGCCCATCCTGAGCAAGGGTTGACACCTTATACTAAGAAAAGAAAGTCTCCCGAGGGTGTATGCTACAGAGGCCCCAGCTGAACCAGGCTGAGTTAGGTAGTCTTCAGCTTGTCTTAGCCCCGTGGAGAAGATTGGAAAGCAAATGTATGTGTAAAGTACTGAGTCATAGCCTGAGCTGCACAGGCAGTGTCATGGTACTTGGTTTCCACAACAGCTCTACAGGGTGAACTCTCTGTTCCTATTTCACACACAGGGAAAGAAGCTCAGAGAGCTTCAGAGACTTGTTAGAAGTCACTAGTCATAAATAATACTCCCAAACTCAGCTTTGTACCTGAGATTTAAAAAAAAAAATCCTGTTACAGGAGCCCTTGAGAAAAGCCTCTGACCAGAGGCTATGTGGCTCAGGACAAGTTTCTCTAGACACTATGGTTCTAAAGAAAAAAGATATCTGAGGTAGTTGGGTCTTCTGACAGAGGTAAGGCTGGAACTTTGGAGCATAGCTGAACCAGGACTAAATATTAAGAAAGCTAGGCATGACCACCTAGAAACCTGGGTCAGAGGCATCCTTCTGGAAGGAAGTTGGCTGATCGCTTGGCCTCTCCATCTTTCCATGGTCTCCCATAGCTTTTAGTGCTGCTGCTTCGCTAGAGGTCCCTGAGACACAGAGTTCTGGATGAGCATTCTAACACAGTGCTTTCCTTTAGGCCTTGTCATGGCATTTGATCCATGAGCAGATCCCACTGAGTCTGGACCTCCAAGCCGGCCTAGACTGCTGCTGCCTGGCACTACAGGTGCCTGGGCTCTGGGGGGTGCTGTCCTCCCCAGAGTATGTGACCCATGCCTGCTCCCTCATCCATTGTGTGCGATTCATCCTGGAAGCCAGTAAGTCCCTGTCTAACTTTCTTGACTTCATGAATCTAAACTGATAATCAACAATACATATCAGTCATTAACATTTTTCCTTCTTGTCTCCTGTTTCCCAAGAACCAGTAAGGACTTGGGGTGGAATGGAGAGGTTATAGGTGCTGCCTTCAGAAGGCCCCATCTGTCCACCCCAAGACATTACACTAGAGCTTAATTGGAATTTACTTTTCTAGTTATTTGTTTAGAGTTTGAGTTCCAGTTTTTAAAAAAATACTTTTTTAAGTTTTATCCCTTTGATCTTTAGTCTTAGTTGACTATTTGATGTTCTTAGTCCTAAATGATTATAAGATTAACAAGATTACATTCAATAGATGACTTCTGTTAGAGTTGAAGTGTGTGCTTGCGTACTGCATTGTAATGCTAATATGTTGTAAAATAAAAGGGATTCATTCTTTTCAAGGAACAGTGTCCTCAGCAAGGGTCATTAGCTAAAAATTTTTAAAAATTGGACATTATATTTACATGTTAGAGGATGTTTTGAAGTTTTATGTTTTCAAATTAAACATTATAGAGTGGTGTTTTGATCTTTCCTTGTTTAAATTGTTTTCATCTGTGCATTTGTAGTCAACTTGGAAACAAAGTTGATCCAGGGATTAATTTTAAAAAGCTAAGCTTCTTGGTCATAGTGATGCTTTTAGCAGTATTGAGTTGTGAATAGTCTGATAAAAATGCTCAGGGTGGAGATGGCGGACAGTGCACTTAGAAGCCTAAACGTGGAAGCATGAGTCTGTGTGTGTTCATGATTAGCCAAAACGCTGGTGCCTGCATTTAGTGTTAGCCAGTGCTTTTCGGTTTTACTGAAATTAGCTCTAAAAATGTAGCTCTCAGTTGACATAGCTGCCATCGTAAGTTTCTATAAGGCTGCACAGGTATGAAGACTTAAGTAGAAAGGTTAAAGTATATGTTCTGCTGTGATACAGTTGCAGTGCAGCCTGGGGACCAGCTTCTCGGCCCAGAAAGCAGGTCAGATACTCCAAGGACCATCAGAAAGGACGAAGTGGACTCAAACATACAAAGTAAGTCTTAGGACCCATTTTTCTGTGTTTCTCTGGAGCCTTCAAATTCATTCACAAAAGAAACTTGTGGAGTGGTGCTGTGGGCTCTAGGAAACCTACTTCTCTTGCTGTCCTCTAGGACTCATCCAGAGAGTTAAGGGTTTTCTGACTGGATGCATACACATTTCCTGTCTTTTCATGCCGTTTTTCTCGTAAAGACTCCCTTTCCCCAACCAGTTGGTCCAGTTATCCTGCATCTTTCCCACAGCCTGGATGTGCACCTCTTCTCTGGGAAGCCTCCCATCTTAGTCCTCAGCACTGAGCACATGATTTCTACTTTAGGGTGGAGAATATGTTTTCTTTGTGCTCCCAAAATTAGTGCTTGGCCTGTTGTAAGGGACTGGCAAATGTGTATTAAATTTTGAATAAATATGCTGGGCGGTGGTGGTGCACGCCTTTAATCCCAGCACTTGGGAGGCAGAGGCAGGCAGATCTCTGTGAGTTTGAGGCCAGCCTGGTCTATAGAGTGAGATCCAGGAAAGGCGCAAAGCTACACTGAGAAACCCTATCTCAAACAAACAAACAAAACAAAACAAATTTTTTGAATAAATAACTCAAAACTCTAAGGAATTTTAAGTTAGTGTAGATATTTACATGATATATTATAACCTTAATGACTGTTTTGGTAGGAGTTGGTGACTTGTATGTTTTGTGACAGGGTGTCCCTCTGTAGCCCAGGCTAGCAATGAATTCATGACCTTCCTGCCTCAACCTCCTAAGTAGTAGATGCTGCCATTACTTTGAAAAAACCAAAAAACAAAAAACTAAACTCCCCATCATTTAAAACTGTTGTAGACTTAGGCACATACATTGTCTTCCTCATTGATTCTAGGATAGCTGTCTTACTGTGACAGTCGTGGAAAGGCAAAGCATATTTTGACCAACTAAATCCTTGCCTCCTAACCTCCAGGCTTCTAGAACCAGTTCAGTTCCTTGACCCCAGAGGCTCAAATGGTAGGAATGTTACCTATAGCTGCAGCCCCGCTCCCACAGGTGGGAGGGCAGGTGTCGCCAGGGTCACCAGGAGCCTTAGCCCTGCTCTGTGGCTCCAGAAATATGCCTTTGTAATCATAGGTATAGAGAAATGCCTAGTCACAGCCCAGCATCCTGACATGAGCCTGTCACAATGTAGCACTAAGGAGGGTCATGAATTTGAGTCCATCCTGAGCTGTATAGTGAGAGAAACCATTTTAAAAGATGGGGCTACTTATAGACAGAGTTTCCTTGTCTGTAGTCTTCCAGCTCCTATTCCAAAATTTTAGGGTTGCATAGTGGCCCATAAGCGATGCCATTTTAGTATATCCTGAGTTTTCACTTTGTTTCTGTCTTGAGCAATCGAGTTGTGATACCTGCAAAGTGAGGAAACCTCTACCTCACAGCTTGAGGTGTTTTTCTTGTTTTTCTTTTTTTTTTTTAAGCTGAGTAGCAACTCAGGTTATTCTGTGCTTCTGTTGTAATGGTATGATGTAAGTAAGAAAAGCAGACCATGTGAAGCTCTGGGGCAAATGTCCACCATCATGAGAGTAGGCAGCCTGGCCCAGTGGCAGGAGATGACTTAATTCAGGCTGATGTAATTTTGCTCATCCTCTGTGTCTCTCTTGAGGTCAGTTAATGAAATTCTGGTCAGAAGTAACTCGGGTTTTATTAAGTTTTTTAAGTCACCTCTGGTTAGTCCTTTTTGTTTAATTTTATGTGTGAGGGTGTTTTCTGCATGTATGCCTGCACCACATGCATGCATTGCCCAAGGAGGCCAGAAGAAAGTGCCGGATCCCGTGGGAGTAGAGTTATAGATAGTTATGAGCTACTGTGTGGGTGCTGGGGATCGAACTCAGGTCCTCTGAAAGAGCAACCAGTGCTCTTAACCGCTCAGCCATCTCTCCCATCCTAGTTGTAACTACTTAAAGTTAGTCTGATATGCATTATTTCTTTTAGATTGGGGCTTAATTCCTTAAGCTCAATAAGGATCCTTTTTCTATACTAGGAAATTGCCTAAATTGTTGAATCTCATGGACAAGGGTAACTATCTGTCATTTTACCCACTCAACGAGTGGTTTTTTTAATTCTATGCTGTATCCAGACTCAGGTAATATGAGCAGTTCCTGCCCTCAAGACTCTGACAGGACAGATTGGCTCTGGAATTTTCATCCTCACTCTGCCTTTAAAATTTCCATCCATCTAAGGCTGAAACTCAGGTTCAAGACTATTACTTTATTCCCCACAGAAATGAAAAGAATTGCAGGGGTTGGATGCATACTCAGGAGGTCATAAGTGAGCAGCCCAAAGTCTTGGTAGACTGGACAGGGGTTGATAAGCTTGGTACTCTCTTCCCAGTGGGCATACAGAGGAAGGGTGGCAGGATTCAGTGTGTTTTGACGACACTGCTCTCTTGATCACCATTGCCTATGCAGATCCCAGTTACATCACTTCGGCCTGCGAGATGGTGGCAGAGATGGTGGAATCCCTGCAGTCAGTGCTGGCCTTGGGCCACAAGAGGAACAGCACCCTGCCTTCATTTCTCACAGCAGTGCTAAAGAATATTGTCATCAGTCTGGCGCGTCTCCCCCTAGTCAACAGCTATACGCGTGTGCCCCCTCTGGTAAGTCCAGTCACTCCTTTGCTGAAATGGGATAAGTGGTGTGTATGGTAGCCTCAGGGTGGGGTGATCCTAAGACTGAAGTAGAGTCTTTGGGGAGGATTCAGAAGCAGGGGGACAGAGACTGGAATCTTGTGCATGCTCTACCACTATGGTACATTTCCAACCCTTGGTTTTTGTTTTGTTTTGTATTTGAGATTATAATTTAATTGTATTTCTCCCTTCCCTTTCCTCCCTTTTAGCCTTCCTATATGCTCTCCTGATCTTCAAATTCATGGCCTTTTTATTCACTAATTGTTACTGTATGAGAGAGAGAGAGAGAGAGAGAGAGAGAGAGAGAGAGAGAGAGAGAGAGAGAGAGTGTGAGTGTGTGTGTGTGTGTGTGTGTGTGTGTGTGTGTGTGTGTGTTCTTAAATATAACCTGATCAGTCTGTATAATCCTACCTGTATGTATGTTTTCAGGGCTGAACAACCAATTGGTATGTTCTTCCCTGGGTAAGGCCACCTCTCCTGTTTCCAGCTTTCCTCAGTTGCCTATAGTTCTTTGTGTAGGGTGAGGCCTCATGCAGACCTTGGTTTTTTGAGAGGATCTTGCTCAATTTGATATGTAACCAGGGCTGCCCTCAAACTTGAGATCCTCCTCTCTACCTCTCTAATGCTAGAATTAGTTATAGGCATACATGCCCACTTATCACACAGTCTTTGTTGCTGTTACACTCTCTGTGGTAGTTCCAGCATTTTGCATGTGGATGGTTGTGACACCTATGTTGTCCCCCAAGCATTCTGTGTAGTGGTTATTAGTAAAAATACTAGGTTTTCAAAAATGAGCTAAATTTATCTCCACTGATGTATTCTTGTTGGATGTGATTCTGAAGTGATTAGACTAACTAATTAATGGTGAGCCAGAAATTTCACTCTTCACCTTTGAAGAGATTCATACAAAGCTGGACATAGTGGTGCATGCAGAGACAAGCAGATCTCTGAGTTCTAGGCCAGCCTGGTCTACATAGTTCTAGTATAGCCAGAGCTACAAAGGTGGGGGGAGAGATTGATTCATACATGTAGGGACAACCACTATTGTGGGTATTCTCTTGAAATGTTCTTCACATATCAGCTTAAAATAGGCAGGTTCTTGATTCAGTAAGAGCTTAATATGGGAAGAGGGTTAACAGCAGCTAGGCTGACCTAAGTCTGCTAAAATAGCACACTATCCTTTTCTACAAAAATCCTCAGCAAGAAAGCAAAGCTGGTACACAGCGGACTTGAACCAGAACACAGAGCCAGGCATAGAATAGGGCATGTGCCTACTGCTGGGCTACAATATCTGCGTGTGTGTGTTTGCATGTAAGATCCTGGAGAAATTTACACTTAGAAAGTGACATTCATTGGACATTAGAGTTGCAGGGACCCATTTTGAGTGCTGTGTCCTTGCTGTGCTAGAAGTGCTTATAGAACAGAGAGCTGTGGACATTGGGAAGAGCCCAATAGAAATCGAAATAGAAATAAATAGAAATAGAAAAGAGATCATCCAACATTGCTGCATGGGGTTCAGCCCTGGGCAGGAGCATTCCTAGTAGAGACTGCAAGAAGGCAGTGTAGCAGTCATGGAAGACTGTAGGGATCTGCCTACATAAGCTGTGTGCTGTAGGTAAAACTCCATCAAGTGCTTTTAATCCTCTCCCTTGAATGCCCAGGGTAGGGAGGCAGCTATAGCAAGCACTGCAGAATGCCCCCTGGGCATGCCTCAGAGACTTTCATGGGTGGTAGAAGAGATTTATAGAAGGCTTTCCCATGATAAAGAGAGCTTGGTTGTAGGAATCTGGGGAGGCTCCTTTAGGTCCTCATGGCTTCACTGAGGCACATAGCTGAGCTAGCAAGATGGTCCTGTTACTGGAACAGCAAAGGTTGTGCCTCAGGGTTCCCTTTTGTGCATGATGCTTATCCAGATATCTAATGGCAGAACTCAACTTCTCAGAGTTGATAGAAATGAACAGTGGGGTTGGCCTTGTGGCTGCTTGCCAATGCATATGTATATATGAGACTGAACTTCATTAGTGTTTGCCTTTTTTCTGACATACTTTCGATATTTGTGGGTGCCAGCGTCTCAAGATCCACAAGGAGTCTAGCTTGTATACAGCCAGTCTGAGGGGGCAGAACAAGAACGTAAAGGACTGGCCTTGGGAAGGCAGGGCAGAGTGGTGGGAGTCAAGCTTGGCCTTGAACGTTCTAGGCAAAGGGGTGGGAGCCTCTTGTGGGACGGGACTGGCTCTGGAAAAGTCTGTGAGTAGTGAGGTGGGAACAGCAGGCTCAGCAGGGAGACTAGTTGAGAGAAAGAATGGGGGGCACCTCTCATTTTCTCTCTTTTCATCTTCTCAGGTATGGAAACTTGGGTGGTCACCCAAGCCTGGAGGGGATTTTGGCACAGTGTTCCCTGAGATCCCTGTGGAATTCCTCCAGGAGAAGGAGATCCTCAAAGAGTTCATCTATCGAATCAACACCCTAGGTAACCCACAGTCCTCCTCAGTCTCCATATACCACACACATGCATGAAGCTCCAGGGAAGGGCCACCATCTCCCTTGGCAACTGGAAAGGTTCTGGGGTGGTGATGGAACAAGCCTTCGTCACACCTTTTGAAGTATATGGAATTATGGTGAGAATATAGACCTAGGTGCACATAGACGAGGCAGTTGTGTGGGGTTGCATACCAGGCTTCTTTGAACAAAGGGAAATGCACATGTAACTATCTCAGGAAGCCAGATCCGGTCTTCATATTATGCATTCAGACTAAACTGTGCAAGTGGGCTGGGATTATGGCTCACTGTAGTGTTTGCCTAACACCATGAAGCCCAGGGTGCAGTTTCCAGGGCTACAGCAACAGCAGACTGTAAGGAATGGAGTGATTTCCTCTCTGCTACTTTGACCTCGGGTTCTCACTTAGGTCGTTTTTCTCATGTGTAGAATGAGCAGCTTGGGGAACAAGGTAAACTAAGTGTCACAGGAGCCAGGGTGGTAGAATGAGGGAAGTTAGATTTGGCCAGACAGCCCTGCTCATCCCTTGGCTTCAGTGTGGGACCCTCAGTGCAATGGCCCATAAAATGGGGATTGTGTCCATTTCATGTATTTGCTACAGATGTGAACATGAATATACTCAGTGTCTTAGTCAGCAGTAGCAGGAGAAGTTCTCCTGTCAGGACTCTCCTGCTTTCTGAAGCACAATCTAAATTGCTCCCCTACCCCTGTTTTCTGATGAGGGTGTGTCTTAGTCACTGTTACATTGCTGTGAAGAGGCACCGTGACCAAGGCAACTCTTAGGAAACAAAGCATTTAGTTGGAGGCTTGCTTATAGTTTCAGAAGGCTAGTCCATTATCATCATGGTGGCAAGTAGACAAGCATGTTGGTAGAGCAGTAGCTGAGAGCTTTACATCTTGATTCATAAGCAGCAGGCAGGGGAAAAGAGGGAGGCGGGGCATACAGGGCCTGGTGTGAGCTTTTCAAACCTCAAAGCCCACTCACAGTGACATATCTCCTCCAACAAGACCACACCTCCTAATGCTTTTCAAACAGTTTATCACCTAGGGTCTAAGTATGCAAATATGGGGGCCAATCTCATTCAAACACCACAGGGTGTGATCGGGTAATGTGATTATAATCCTCATAGCCTTTCTATGCTCCTAGAAAAGCCTGGGTACCTGATCCATGGCCTGACCAGTGAAGTTCCCTTAGGCTTCTTCAAGTTTTCTTATTCAGCTCTCAATATCCTACTTCAACTTCCTATGTCCATAAATTGAATAATTCATCGCTATTCCAGTAACTTCTGAGTAAGAATCAGGCAGCTCCCATGAGGAGCTTTTTTCCTGCCTGCCTTACTTACTTTCCTGTTGCTATGATAAACACCATGACCAAAAGCAACATGGGGAAGAAAGGGTTTATTTCTCCTTATATAGCTTGTAAGTCTATCACTGAAGGAAGCCAAGGCAGGAACACAGGACAGGAACCTTGAAGCAGAAACAAGAGTAGAGGCCAGCTTGCTCACCAAGGCCTACTCAGCCTGCTTTATCAAAGCATGCAGGGCCACTACCCTCAGGGTGGTACCACCTACATGGGCTGGGCCCTACCATCCAATCACTAATTCAGAAAAGTCCCCTGCCTACAGGCCAATCTTACGGAGACATTTTTTCAGCTAGAGTCCCTCTTTGTAAATGACTCTTGTTTGTGTCAATGTGATTGTGTCAATGTATGCCTTCCTTGGACAATTATCACCTGAGCCTGTCTCCTGGTGTTGGTATTCACTTGAGTCTGACTCATTCCCCATATTCCAGAAGGTCCTAGCACTTGATGCTCTACTTTTCTAGTCTTCTTCGCTCTGTCCTTGCCTTACAAATGCTGTAGATCTTTACTCTGATGTAGCTCTTTAGTGAACCTGAAGAATGGCATCCTAGATTGCCTTTGCTGCTTGCTGGCATGCTCCCAGCCCAATGCCATGCTTTTCTGATCTGTTTACATTTATTTACTTTATGGAGGCAGGACATGCACATGGAGGGCACAGGATAGTTGGCAGGAATTGGTTTTCTCCTTCAGTGTGGATCTTGGGAATTAGACTTAGATTGTCAGCCATCTTGCTAACACTGTTTAATCTCCCCAGCTTCCTAGAGACAGAATTAGCATGCATGTGTTCTGTGGTCAGACTTAAGGTGAGACTTGTAAAAATGCTTAGTAGGCAGGAAGAGCCTGGCCTGCTTGAGTGAAGCCTGTGTGGACACCTTGTCACTGTACCACACAATGGGATTGATGGGCAATCCGGGCTGCTGAACTTGGCCTGTGCCTCTTGGCCTTGATAGCATAACTAACTTCCATGTGTGTAGGTTAAATCAGTGCTGCTTGTGGCTGGCTGCTGTCCGCGGCAGCCATGCCAACGGAGGAGAGTGCTAGAGGAAAGTCATGAGCCATAGTTACCTTTTAGAGATTTATTGGTGGGGCGGGGAGGAAGAGAGAGGAAGACAGGGAGAGGATGGGGGGAGAGGGAGAGAGAGGACCAGAGAAACAGAGAGACCGCATGGAGGAAAGAGAGCAGAAAGAGAAAAAGGAGACACACAGAGGGCCCATCCGCTTTTTAGGCTGGGCCGCCGTCCCAGGCTGATGATGTAATTAAGGACAGAATCCTTACATCGTGCTCCAAGGTCCTTCATGGTAAATGGAGAGAATGACATTCCTTATGCTGTAGGATTGCCCTGAAGATGGTGCTCTAGGAACAGTACTGATGGAGTTATGTTCTTAGTGTCTCTTCATGGGTTTGGGGAGTTGGGAAACTAATGCAATGATTAATTCCCAGGGTGGACCAGTCGTACTCAGTTCGAAGAAACTTGGGCCACCCTCCTTGGTGTCCTGGTGACTCAGCCCCTGGTGATGGAACAGGAGGAGAGCCCACCAGAGGTGAGACTTTCATAACTAGGGGGTGGCTAACTGGGAACCTATAGCTATGGTAGCTGGTGACTCTGTATTGGAACAGGAAAGCAGGCTGGTCATATCTCAACTGATACTCCAGAGTAAAGACAAATCCTCTGAGAAGCTTGGTAGGATCTAGTAGCTAGGATGTATCTTTTACTATGATACATTCCACATCAATGATCAGTAAGATTGTTCTCTTTTCAGTACTTTTGCATTTGTTATTCATTTCTCACTATCTGAAGGAATATCACTGATCTAAAACAAAAAAGGACCATGAATCCAGGCCATGTGCGTGTTTCTTGTTTGTTTTGTTTTAATTATCTTAGAGGTTTTGTTTGCTTAGTATTAATGTAGACCATGCTAATAAGCCATGAATAACCACCATATTCTTGGACTTAAAAGTACTGGGATATGAGTCCTCAATCCTGAGAGATGTGGAATGAATCTATGTAGGTCACAGGTCATAAAGATTATCTTCAAACTCTGCTGTAACTGCCAGGTTGCCATTAGGCAGTGTTCTAAAATGATGATGGAATTTAAGATGGAATTTCCTCCGAGGTAAATTCCTATTTGGAGTTCTATGCCAAGTATTTGGATACTTGAGGTTTATTCCATGGCCCAGGTATATAGATGTGCAACCAATGCCAAGCAAACTTGGACTAAAGACCCTGGCTATGGGAAGGGTCTTAAGGGATCTGATCCTCCTGTCTGAAGCCTTATGACCTATGGGCACTGTGTGAAGTAGAGGCTGAATGAGTGGTTGGTTGTCAACATGTGGACTGTTCCTCTAGGAAGACACAGAAAGGACCCAGATCCATGTCCTGGCTGTGCAGGCCATCACATCTCTAGTGCTCAGTGCGATGACCGTGCCTGTGGCTGGCAATCCAGCTGTAAGCTGCTTGGAACAACAGCCCCGAAACAAGCCCCTGAAGGCGCTCGATACCAGGTTTGCCTGAGTTCCTCCATGGGCTCCATTCTGTTGCAGAGGGTGGTGAAGTAGTCCACGCCACTTTTACCTTCCTATAGCCCTTTCCTTTGTTGTAAGAATTGGTGTGACATTGTGTCTGTGGCCCTGCCCAGGGATATAGATCTAAAAGTGATTTTTGTCATCAGTGACAAGCTGAAAATTTAGTGTGAAATGTTATGGGCTTCAGTGGGTGTTGAGGCTCAGACTTATGGGTCAGGAAGGAGCACCTGCTGAAGGGTTTGTTTGCTGTTAACCAGCTGCTTCAGGCAAGTGAAAGAGAAGACCTGGTGGTTTTCACTCCTGTGACATTTGAAAGAAGCAGACGTGTTCTTTCCCTTGGTTCTGAATTTTAGATTTGGAAGAAAGTTGAGCATGATCAGAGGGATTGTAGAACAAGAGATCCAAGAAATGGTTTCCCAGAGAGAGAATACTGCCACTCACCATTCTCACCAGGCATGGGATCCTGTCCCTTCTCTGTTGCCAGCTACTACAGGTACAGGAACGAACTAGAATAACAGTGTGGCTAGCATTCTTGCTGAGGCTTAGCAAGGAGGCTGCATGCTGAGTGTATTGCCCCCATTCACGAGTCTCATGCTTTGCCAGGACATGTACTACCATGAGCACCAGAGTGTATCATCTCACTTGAATGAAGAGACTTTTGTAGGTTCTTTTTCTTCCCATTGTGTATATTAATTGTACAAGTTACTGTGTTACATAAGGACATTTTCATACAAGTACATAATGTTTATTGAATGAACTCCCTCCTTACCCTTCTCTTTGACATCTCACTTTGTTATTGTTGAACAGACTGCTTCAATTTTATAATTACCTTGTTCTTTTAGGAATTGTTTGTTGCTGTAAATTTAAGTACCTTGAAGGCTTTATTTGGGGAAGTTTCTGTGTGGAAATGCAGTGTGTCATATATCCCAAAATGGTTTGGGGGACATTGAATTAAATGGCCATGGGCTTGGGCCTTGGGGAACCTCTGTCTGGGCCGTAGGATGGGTGAGAAATGACGTCCTTGCTCTCCAGAGTCTGGAGAGAGGTGTGGGTAGCTGACTACAGGAACTCAAGTACAGCTCTGGGGACATCAGAGTGCCCTGGGAGAGAGTGGGTGGTGTGAGGTCTAATGCAGTTCGCTTGAGGCAGCCATAGAAAAAGAGATGGTCTAGTTTGCCGACCAGGCTTGCTGGCTCAAAAGGTTGCCAAGTGACAGTACTCTGAGGCCTACTGGGCCTCTGCGTATCTGGGCCATCCTGCCAATGGAGAGGATACCCAGATCTGTCCAGCCAAGATCAGGGTTTCAAGCAGTGCTATGCTGATGTTTTACAGGTGCCCTCATCAGCCATGACAAGCTACTGCTGCAGATCAACTCAGAGCGGGAGCTAGGCAACATGAGCTACAAGCTGGGCCAGGTCAGTTGCACCATTCCATTTCCTCCTATGAGGACTATAGGCTGAAATTATAACCAGCCTTGTCTGTCCTCAGGCTTGAGCCACATACCACATTCAGAGGAAAGTTTATTTACATACATTATTCTATATTTAAATATATTGCATATAAGCGTGCAGATGTGTATAAAACAGTGGAATGATGTGACACAGGAGAGAGCCAAGAAGCATGACCAGTCAGGGAGGACAGAATGGAGTCAGCTGAGAGCTGCTCAGGCAGATGAAGCACTGAAAGCTTCCTGGCGGCCGGTCCAGAGGGCAGCTGAGTGCACAGCTTAGCAGGCAGCAGGCAGTTGAACATTACACTTAGTAAGAGCCCTAAGGGTAGTTGACAGCTGCTGACTGCAGGGTCAGGGAGCTATGGTACCCGCTGCTTTTCTAGACAAACCCTCTGTTCCTTCCTACCTTTGCAGAGAAAATTCTGCCCTAAGATAAGTCACAGTGATGGTTAGAATGTGACGTGCTTTTCATGGAGTGTTTCTAAAGATGAGGTGATGAACAAGATGCCTGGGCCCTGGGTCCATGACCGTCTTCTAGGTCCGTGTCCCTGGCTCTGTGGTCACACTATCCCTTCTGGCTCTGTCACACTCATCTAACTGTTTCCTTCAGTACCTGAGTACAGCTCCAGTGTCTGCAAGCTGAATATAGTAGGACTATGTGGGGCCAAAGTATAGTTCCAGCCTTGCCTTGCCTGGAATACCTTCCAGATATCCAAAACAAAAAGCTACTGGGCAGACTCCCGCTTTCCATTTGCAGGGAAGAGATAGTAGAAGGAGCTAGGTGTGGAGAACACTGGCACCTAGAATTCATTCACAATTCTCAGCTTGCCCTCACTGAAGGTGTCTGAGGTCATAAAGGACAAGCGAGAGGGTTTGTAGAGGAGCCTTCGAAGGGGGGTCACTGTTCATACTGAGAGTGCAAAAGCCACTTCATCTGGAGCTGCATTGGGGCCTTGGGGCTCATGGCTGCCCCTTACACCTTCCTAAAACAAACACGTCCACTTCATCTGGAGCTGCATTGGTGCCTTGGGGCTCATGGCTGCCCCTTACACCTTCCTAAAACAAACACATCCACTTCATCTGGAGCTGCATTGGGGCCTTGGGGCTCATGGCTGCCCCTTACACCTTCCTAAAACAAACACGTCCACTTCATCTGGAGCTGCATTGGGGCCTTGGGGCTCATGGCTGCCCCTTACACCTTCCTAAAACAAACACGTCCACTTCATCTGGAGCTGCATTGGGGCCTTGGGGCTCATGGCTGCCCCTTACACCTTCCTAAAAACAAACACGCCCCCTTCTGCTTCCTTGGAGAAATTTCTCTAAGCAAGCAGCTCAGACAAATGAATGGGACCAGGTTGGTAAAATCCATGTGTGGTCCCTTTCTACAGGGACTGTAGTGTCACTTTTTGGAGCCTCTTTTACCTCATGCCCTTTCCAGGCACTCATTCAGGCCTTAAACCTAAGGTCAGAGTTTTCTGCCAACAGTTTAGCCCTCGCCTGCCTACCCAGGCCTCCTCTGACAGTAACATAGGGTCTGAATGGGATGGATCATTACAGTGGCCATATGTGCTCAGGCTAGGGGGACTGGCTTGTACCTGCCCAACAAGAACTCAACAAGGCCTCAAGAATGTCCTTAACGCTGGTGCCTGCTTCTGTGGCAGGTGTCCATACACTCTGTGTGGCTAGGGAACAACATCACACCCCTGAGAGAGGAGGAATGGGATGAAGAGGAAGAGGAAGAGGCGGATGTCCCTGCACCAACGTCACCACCTGTATCTCCAGTCAATTCCAGGTTTATACAGGCTTTTTTTTTTTTTTTTTTTTTTCCAATAAGCAATTTGAAGTTTTTTCTCAGTCATTTGATATGTTTGGGGTCCTTCTTGAGGTGAACCTCTCATCTGTGTATGGGGAAAATATCCATGTTTCACACTCTGCAGAAAACACCGTGCTGGGGTTGATATTCACTCCTGTTCGCAGTTTCTGCTTGAATTGTACAGCCGCTGGATCCTGCCATCCAGTGCAGCCAGAAAGACCCCTGTCATCCTCATCAGTGAAGTGGTTCGATCTGTAAGTTTGCCTTCCCCTCTTTCCCCTCACCATGGACACACATGCACATACTACACGCACACACATGTACTAAATACACTCCACAGACACATTACACAAATACCATAGCACCTATATGCACTTGATAGATACCATATACATAAATGCATATGTGTGCACGCGTGCGCACACACACCCCACACACACACTCTCTGGTCTGTAATGTCTCAGAACCTGTAAAGGAACTCCTGCAGCCTCCCAGGTATGGAGGGGCAGAGTGTCTGAAGTTGGTGACAGGGCAGATTTTCCTTTTCAGATCCAGAGCAGGCAGATGCTCTCAAATGTAGCACCAGTGTGTAGTATGCCAGTTGCTGTCATAGTTCCAAAAGCCCACCTTGTCTGTCTGTCTGTCTCTTCCTGGGTGGTGACAAACAACTGTGGACTCCTAGAATTACTCTTCTTAGTTAAGTAGATAGTCAGATAAGCAGTCTCATGGTACTGCAGTGCTCTTCAGTTACAGCCCCAAACAGGGTATTTACTTATGAGTGGCATCTATCAGTATTGACAAGGCTGGAGATAAAAACTGAAAGGCTCTAAATAGTCACTAGGTCTTTAAAAGTGATGGTGGGAGCTGGAGAGAGCAATAGTTACGAGCACTAGTTGTTTCTCTGCAGGACCCAGGTTCTGTTCCCAGAACCCACATGGGGCTCACAACCACCTGTAACTCAAGTTCCAGGGGATCTGAGACCCTCTTCTGGCCTCTCCGGGCACAGCACACACATAGTACACCAGCATACATGCAGGCAAAACACCCATTCACATAAAAATAAATAAAAAGCAAATACATATATAGTAGATTAGTGATATTGGGGCTAGCCAGCTGTCTCAGCAGGTAAAGTGGCTTCTGTGCAGATCTGACAGCCTGAGTTTGATCCTCTGAACTCACAGTAAAAGGAGAGAACTGACTCCCAAGAGTTGTTCCCTGGCTTCTACACACATGCTGTGGTTTGCGCACACCGGCATTTATACACATGCAAATACACACACTCAATGATGTTAAATAAAAGTAATAGTGATAACAGAGAAATGATTGCCCACATCTCTCTCCTAGGAGTTTTGAGGGCCTGGCCCTGGATTGATGGACATTGCCTGAAAATGATCACTCCTGTGATCCAAGCTCCTCTGGAGTGTGCATGCAAAGGCATTTTTAACATGATACTCTGCGGCCGCTTTTACACTCTGTGTTTTAAGTCTCTCTAATCAGGACTGAGGATTCCCCTATTATTCTCCCATCGACTAGCCTTGCCACCCACTGCATTTTAGGCTACATTTCTTACATTCCTTGTTCTGATCTTCATCTCCCCAGCTTCTCGTGGTGTCAGACTTGTTCACTGAACGCACCCAGTTTGAAATGATGTATCTAACGCTGACAGAGCTACGGAGAGTGCACCCTTCAGAAGATGAGATCCTCATTCAGTACCTAGTGCCTGCCACTTGTAAGGCAGCTGCTGTCCTTGGTATGGTGAGTGAGAGGGAGTGCAGAGGCTGCCCCCCATTGAAGCCATTGGGACTTCTCTGCTGTGGGACCTGGTGTTGGTCAAATGTGCTGCCTGCATCTTTACTTCAAAGGCCTGTCCCAGGCCAAGCTCCTTGGCACATGTGAACCACAGCTCTGGTCAGTAAAAGAACTCAGTGCCTGTTGAGACCATTCCCATAGGGGACTGAGATGTTTTGTGGTGAACATGGTTGGAGAACCTGTGCCCCTTGGCCTCTACGCCATTATCGTAGGTACCTCTACAGGACAAAAGGTCTAAAGGCACTGGGACAGCACACATACTTGAACTGTGCCTTGCTTCTGCCAGTCTGTCACTTGGGTCTAATAGGGTCTGGATCCCACTGTGTCCCTTGGCCTGCAGTCTTCCCTGGTGACCCTTTGTCACAGTAAGCTTGCATGAAACTTTGGGAAATATAGATATCTATCCTTCACATCATGATTGTCTGGGTCCAATTGTACTGCTGTCACATAACACCCTAGACAGGGTAATTTATAAACAACAGATATGGACTGGGAAATCCCAAATCAAGGTGCTCTGGGGATGCCTGATGTGTACTTCATACCTAGATTCTCCCACTCATCAGCATTCCTCATTATTCTGCTGCTGGCTTATCAGAATTTAGCTAGTACTACTTGGTTTTGCCTTTCCTAACTACGTATTAGGTGATTCTCATAGAAAATACATCAGATACACACATCTTGTTGGTGCATATTGGAGTGCATCAGCATGGCCAGTAAAGGAAAGTGACTGTAGACTGTTGGCACAAGCCCTTTTGCCCTGTCACTTAATGTTAAATTAGTATCATGTTTTTAAATTATGTTAAAATGTTATCGTTAAATGTTAAAAATTATCATCATGTTTTTAATATGTTTCCTGGAATCCATTTTTGTGATAACAATAGGGACTTGGGCTAGAGAGATGGCTCAGTGGTTAAGAACCCTTGGTGCTCTTGCAGAATACCTGAGTTCGTTCCTAGCACCCACATTGCCAGCTCACAAACAACACCCTCTTCTGGCCTCCACAGGTTCCCATAATGCACATGTGTATTTAACAGGTGGATACTTACACACATACCACATACAAAAATGAAGGTAACTTTTAAAGAAAGAAACTTACTTGTTCAGTAGACACATGAGTGGCTGCTATGTGTGAGGTAGTTGGGGCTACTGGCAGGGTAGTGTGGATGCCTTGCTGTTATCACTGCAGCCACAAGTCCCTGATGACCTCTCTCACCTGCCTGTCCAACCATGTGCAGCCTGACAAAGCAGCAGCAGCAGCACACAGGTCATGGCGGAGCACAGCTCCAACCTCTGCTTACTGCTCTGCTATAGAATCAGTTGTTGCTCAACCTAGAGAACGCTAGAGCAGGTATACAGCATGGGTGGCCATAGCCTGGGCCATGCTGATGACTTAGCCTCATCCAGAGAACAGGAACAATGAGCACTTAGTCCCCCTGTGTGAGCACACTCTTCAAAGCAGGCATCTTCTGGGTGCTGTCAGGCCTGTGTCCTTGTGGGAGGTCCATTTTCCTTCATGGGGGGGCTTCAGTGGCTTGACTTTCCTTGTAACTGTGGTTTTGTGCTCAGGCCCAGGTTCCTCAGGCAAAATGTAAATCAAATGCATCAGGCAAATAATGGTGATTTTTAAAGAACAACCCCAGGCAGAATGGTGAATGGCTCCAGTTCCCAGCTCTGTATACTCAGGCGCCTTCCTTGAAGGCGATTGTCTTCTGAGAGGCTTTTAGCCTGTCCTCTGTTGTGACAGATGGTGTTGTACTGCTACATTGCTTCTCCTGGGGAAACCTGAGCAAAGGTCTATTCACCTCAGATAGGCCACTGATGGTCCTAGTCCAGCTTGTAAACCAGTGTATTGATTGGCTTTCCTCATAGCAGCATGGGTGAGGGCTTACTTACTGGAGCTGAGTGACTTCAAAACAGCTACATACTAAAACTCCTACCATGGCATGGGTAATACACCCCGAAAGCTGCGTTAATGGAGACAGCATTCTTCTCCCTCTTCAATTAGCCTTCTTCCCAAGCAAGACCAAGTGCAGCTGGGACAGGATTATATGCAGTATGCTGAGTTTCAGGTTTCGGTCCTTAGCTACCCCTGCTATGAGAGAACATGGTTCTGTACTTGTGAGAGTCTTGTGTGAATCCAGCTCATCTTATTTTAAGATGGCATGACTATGTCATGTCCAGAGGATAGTGTTCCACAACATACATCCATACTGTCACTGTTTTTTGCTGTTAGATCTGCAGCCTTCAACAACATATCCTGGTCTTAGCTTGCAGAAGTGTGATCAGAGGCCTTAGGTTGTACTATCCTTAGGAAGGACATATGACTTTGTGGGGACACCCAGAGAAGGAAATGAGAAGGAAACAACCGGCAAAGACTGTCACCCTTCTATAGCCCAAGACCATTAAATACAGACTCCCCTGGAGAGGGTTGGGTGGCCTTTTCTTTGTTTTTGGTTTGTTTGTTTGTTTGATTTTTTGAGACAAGGTTTCTCTGTGATAGCTCTGGCCGTCCTGGAACTCAGTCTGTAGACCAGGCTAGCCTTGAACTCAGAGATCCGCCTGCCTCTGCCTCTGCCTCTGCCTCTGCCTCTGCCTCTGCCTCTGCCTCTGTCTCCCAAGTGCTGGGGTTAAAGGTATGTGCCACCACCGCCCAGCAACGAGATGGCCTCTTCTGTCATGAGACAAATGAGTCCTCAGCCAGCCTTTCCTGGTAGGGTGTCTGGTAGGACACAGTCAGCCCCTGAAGTGCCCGCTGGGTTGCATCACACAACAGCAGTGAAGACTGCTGAAGGAGTCCCGTGTATGCTGGGTGTCTAGGCGAAAATTCAGCTGCCACATTTAGAATACCCAGAGAAAACGACACCATGGCACAAATTAATATCCGCTTCACAACTACCAACAAGCTCTGCTATGAGAGGCCGGACCAAGGTTCCTTACAGCGAGGAGAAACACCAGGCAAAATCAGCTGAAGGAGAAGGTTCCTGGGCAAGGCCTAGAAAACCAGGCATGAATACTGCTCCACAATAGTCATACAGAACACAACCCATCCATCCAGTAGGTAGACACGGAGTAGACCACACAGGGCAGCAGAGCTCAGAATCCAGGGTTGTCAGTAGAGGCAGGTTACAGGAGCACCCTCTGCCCAGCACATACTACATCTCCAAAAGGAGAAGCAAGTATGAGCATAAACCACATTTTCTACCTAAGGTAAACCTGCTCTCAAATTCAGGTGTTTAGATTGACCAGCACTTACACCAACCTCTCCTGCATGGATTTCAGCCCCTGTGTGGACTCTGCTGTCTGTTGGACTACGGCCAGGCTCTTTCAGCTTCAGGGAAACAGGCCATTGGCAGTCAGCCATCGGTCTGTCTCCAGCAACTCATGTCTGTGCTTGTATCCAGGACAAAACTGTGGCAGAACCAGTCAGCCGCCTACTGGAGAGCACACTCAGGAGCAGCCACCTCCCCAGCCAGATCGGAGCCCTGCATGGCATCCTCTACGTGTTGGAGTGTGACCTCCTGGATGACACTGCAAAGCAGCTCATCCCAGTTGTTAGTGACTACCTGCTGTCCAACCTCAGAGGAATAGCTCAGTGAGTGGGGATGGCTGGGTGGGCTGCCGGCTTTGGTGTGCTCTTAACAGTATCAAAACCAAACAAAGAAGTCCTGTTTGACCTTCAAAGTATATGCTAGAACTGGCATGGTAGCCCATGCTTTTAATCCCAGCATTTGAGAGACAAGAAAATCAGCATAAGCTTGAAACCAGCCAGGGCTACAGATGAGATGTTCTTTCAAAAGCAGTAACACAGTGTGTGCGTCGGGTCCTGGTAGGTGACAGGCAGGGAACCAGGAGGGTACCTTTTTTAGGGCACAAGTGTATGTCAGAAGCTTTCTTGGATTTCTCTAGCAAGAAGAAAAGTCCTTCCTTTGCATCCCTCTCCTACGGCACCGGGCACACTGATGTGGACAGCAGCTTAGCCTCCTCTTTCCAGGCTTCTGGTCAGCCCCATGTTTCCTGTGAGGCCCTTTATTCCTGCTCTCATCTCTACCTCCGCCTAAAGATGCCTTCCATGCTGGTCCTTTCGAAAACAAGTTGAGCCCTCACAGCTCTATTTTAGAAGCAGAGGAAGGTGCTGTGATCTGATGGAGCACACCTGGGACATGAGTTAGGTGAGAAGGGACTTGGAGGAAAAGCCAGCTGTTCTGTGACAGGATTGTTGATTGAGAATTGGAGAGTAAAGTTAAGTGGAAGGTTTGGAGATGGTGAGGTCTTAGGCTGACAGATGTAGCTGCTGTGAGGAGGCAGCATCTGACAGGCAAGCAGAAGTACATTTCTGGGACCCAACAGGCAGGGGCAAGTTGAGCTGGGACAGAGATAGTGGCTCGTAGGAAGGCGCTTTGTTCCCTGTGGTCCTTGCTGCATAGTGGCTTCCATGTGTGCAAGGTAAGCAAACAGCCACCCATTGTCCTGAGATTCCAGACCCTGGCCTGGAGCAGATTTGGCAGGTTATGTGAAAGCACAGTCTGCTGAGGAATGAAGAGAGCATAGGGGACTGGGGCAGGTATGAGGAGCTTACAGTACCCAGTCAGATAATAAGTAGAGCTTGCTCAGTGCTTTGGGCAAAGGATCCCATGTAACATACAAAAGCGGTGGCCAGTTCCTAGGAGCGACAGTGTCATTTGAACACATCTGAAAGGGTAGAAGGGTGTGTGGCTCCTTTGTTTGTTTGTTTATTTTCCCATCCAGCTCTTTATTAAACAAGTCAGAAGGCGTCTTGGCAGAGACACATCTTCACAGTATACAAAAAGATTATCCCACAGCAGGAGAGTGATAGCACAGATGAGGTATACACAGGTCCTAGTTTCTACCAAACTCCAAAAGCATTCCCTAGGAAGAAAACATGGTTTCCCCTTTACCCGACTACAGCCACAGAATGGTAGATTTGTACAGCTAATCAAAGTTACTTGCAACCTGATGCCACAGAAATGCTCTTATTTACATAACAAGAATTGCTTCCTGGGATATGGAATACAAATTTGCTCACCCTGACCCCAAGAGGATTCCTTTATGGTTAACCATGGAACCAAACAGTAGACCTTGCTCAGTGCTTTGGGCAAAGGGTCCCATGTAACATACAAAAGCGGTGGCCAGTTCCTAGGAGCGACAGTGTCATTTGAACACATCTGAAAGGGTAGAAGGGTGTGTGGCTCCTTTGTTTATGGTGGCATTGGTCTAACTCATATGCTAGCCAGGTCCCTACTATTGCCACTGGCAGTGGGTACCAACTAGAGATCCCATGAGGTAGAGTGTCACAAGTTGGCACATGCCACACATGGAGCAAACAGACACCCTAAGGAAGCATCTTGAACATGAAGACTCTGCAGGAAGTGTGAAGTGGTGTATGAAGAGGTACAGCATTGGGATGGCATGCCAAGCTGAGACTGCGGCTCTGGAAACAGTGTAATCACTAGGCCAACCAGGTGAAAAGGCCTGGAGAAGCTGGCATGGCCCAGGACTCTATACTCAATAGATATGGATGGATATGCTTTAAAAATGTCCCCACTGCAGACAGCCAGGGGCTGCTGTATGTGACTGGGTATGATTACTGTCTCCCATCCTCAGCTGCGTGAACATTCACAGCCAGCAGCACGTGCTGGTGATGTGCGCCACTGCATTCTATCTGATGGAAAACTACCCTCTGGATGTGGGGCCAGAATTTTCAGCGTCTGTGATACAGGTGAGAGGGTTCTGGATGGGTTCTATTGGACACAGGCAGGTTTCCTTGTGGATTGAACCAGTGGGTCATTGTGCTTTTGATTGAGGAGGATAAGAACAAGCCTTTCTTCTTGTCTAGATGTGTGGAGTGATGCTGTCTGGAAGCGAGGAGTCCACCCCCTCCATCATTTACCACTGTGCCCTCCGGGGTCTGGAGCGTCTCCTACTGTCTGAGCAGCTCTCTCGGTTAGATACAGAGTCTTTGGTCAAGCTAAGCGTGGACAGAGTGAATGTACAAAGCCCACACCGGGCCATGGCAGCCCTAGGCCTGATGCTCACCTGCATGTACACAGGTGAGCAAGTTGTAAATGTCATAGACTCCCCCAGTGCCACTGTGCCTGGCCTAGCTTCTAGGAAGTGAAGCAAGAACATACTGAGGGACACAAGCCAGACCTCATGGTGTGGCAGCCTTAGTGTGGCCCTAAACTAGCCCTGTCACCTTTCTAGAAATTCTAGGACACAAGGCAGCTCACATGACACCACCATGTATAGGTATCAGAGCTGCCTCTGACCTATGCATTCCTGAGAGTTGTAAGAAAGTTGAGCGGGGTCCTACCTTGCTGGGGACTTTAATCACCTGCTTTTGAAGGGTCTTTGCCTATCTGGTCAAGACCTATATGAGCCACTGACTGCTGATTTCAAGACTCTTGGGTTTCAATCCTATAGCCTTCTGAGTGTTTCTGTTTCAGGAAAAGAAAAAGCCAGCCCAGGTAGAGCCTCTGACCCCAGCCCTGCTACTCCTGACAGCGAGTCTGTGATTGTTGCTATGGAGCGGGTATCTGTTCTCTTTGATAGGTAAGAAACGTAGCACAGCGCCCCTCTAACCTCAGTAGTCATGGACTATCCTAGAGCCAAAGCCAGAGCAGTTGCCTCTCTGTTTATTTGTTTATCCTCTTAAACTTGAAAATGCATCTTGTGGCCATTTTTCCAGTGCATGTATATTCACAGAGCACCACATGTAGCCAGACTCAGGGACAGCTGGGCCCATGCCCACTACAGCCACACCACTGCCCTCATGAATCCCACAGTCCACTTCTAAGGAAATAAACACTCCTGGGAGTGTGCCGAAATGCTGTGGTAGGGCTCCGGCCACATCCACAGGAAGGCACCCTTGGTTGGGCAGAGATACTGCCAAGTGTCGGAGTCACTTGTGTGCTTCTCAGCTGAACACCATAGTTGTGTGTGCATCCGTGGGGTAGTTATAGGTCAGATCTCTTTCAGGATGTGGCTAAGGGCAAGTGTTGAATGTTGAGAGAAGAATCAACAGGAACATAGATAGGGGTCCTTGATTGATAGAAAAAAACAAAAACAAAAAGCTCCTGATTGACAGTAGTGCTCTGATATTAGGACATGTAGCAGTGAAAAGTTCTTAGAGCATTTTGCTGTGGAAAGTCTCTTCTGTAATGTCACCACCCTACCCTATTCCTGCTATTCCTTTACAGGGGCCTTCCTACAACCCCGCATTGTTCTCCTCATTGTGGCAAAGATCACCCTGTGCTCAAATCAGTCAGGGCATCAAAAGAAATGCCTGGGTGTCACCTTTGGCTTTTAAAGCTCATACCCTAATTGTGGTCTGAGCCCCACTTGGAGCATCCCTGTGGGTCAAGGGCCTCTGAGCTTCAGTCCATATTCTGTGGGCAGGACTGAGAGAGCAGGAACCAGGGTGAAACTCAGATCAGCTCCCCTCCTTACAGGATCCGCAAGGGGTTTCCCTGTGAAGCCAGGGTTGTGGCAAGGATCCTGCCTCAGTTCCTCGACGACTTCTTCCCACCTCAAGATGTCATGAACAAAGTCATTGGAGAGTTTCTGTCCAACCAGCAGCCATACCCACAGTTCATGGCCACTGTGGTATACAAGGTGAGGGTGTCCATGTGTGGGACAAGACAGAGCAGGGGGATGAAAGTGGAACCAATCCCACACTTCTGGTAGGCCTGCCATCAGGCTAGATTCAGCCTGTGAGGTGGGTGGCAGCTGTGCCCTAGTCCCCCAACCCCACCCCACAGCCTGACCCTGTGCTTAGGACTCTCTCCTCCCCAGGTTTTTCAGACTCTGCACAGTGCTGGGCAGTCATCCATGGTTAGGGACTGGGTCATGCTGTCCCTGTCCAACTTCACACAAAGAACTCCAGTTGCCATGGCCATGTGGAGCCTCTCCTGTTTCCTTGTCAGCGCATCTACCAGCCCATGGGTTTCAGCGATGTATCCTTCTATGCGTCTTTGGCCATATTTCAGTCTCCACCAGCCCTTCCTTATTCTCTTAGCATCAGGTTTCATTGAATGTTTTGAGACTGAACTCTACAGAACCCCACAGGTAGCAAATATTACCCTTCCCCAAATATTGCTGCAGTGAGGACCAGCCTCCAGCAGCTCAGGGCCTGAGAGAGAGACTACAGAGCTGGTGGACTATCAGTCACCTTGACTTTTCTATCTGAGGGAGTAAAACTTAATTCTCTAGGCCAACAAGAGGGCTAAACTTAACTCTCTGAGGCTGGAAAAAACACACTCTTAGGGTCTTTCTCTGTTCTCTCTCTTATCTCTTTTCTTTATTTTTCCTTTACAGCTTATATATCCCAACAAAATGTGTTGGGCTATATAAAAGTTACATTGTAGTTACATTCTATTTTTCAAGTGAATGATTATAATGAATACAGGTAAAAACATGTTTCCCATTACCCTTACCTGATTAAACAAATCATCCCGAGAATCCATACATTCACATCTAAGTAACACGTTATAAATTAACAGAGTGTGAGCAAGCAGGATATTTTTCTCAGCCAGTTCTTTTGCTAGCAGGCTGCATTTTGTGGTTTCAAAGAAAGGATCAAGGCAATCATTTTATTACTTATCTCACAAGTAATCTTATAAGGAATCTTGAAAGAATTACAAACCTAAACTTTTATATATGAAAAACCATCAGTCATCTCTACTCAGGGTGCATACCCACTTATCAACATTTTTTTTTTTTTTAATGTATCAGGAAACTGAGCGTAGAAATGGGCACCAGGAATTTATCATCTTTGATCATCAACCAATCCTAGCAAGAAAGGCACACCAGCTAATAATAATAGTTGGGCTGCTTTGTTCTTGTTCCCTGACCTTAACGAGTCCCTCACTCAGGTTTGGGTCTTTCTAAACTTTAGATTGTTTCCTTGGGTTTTTCACCTCAAAGCTATTCACAAAAACATCTCAATCTAACCTTAAATCATTGCCATTCAGCTATGATGCACTCCAAAACCTGTGAATACATCTCCCAAAATTAAGGTTAAAAGAGTTTGAGCTAGCTAGGCTACTGGGACTCAATTGTTTTTCTTAATCATTAACCTAAGCCACAGTCTATATAGCTCCTCCACAGAAACTCATGTGTTCTAGCTGTGTGACATTTCCTTGTTTTATTTTTTATCCTCTGCAGCCTCTGCTTTATCAGAGGCAGGGGGACAACATCTTATCCTACCTTTACCTATGTTAACTTTTCCACTAAACTAACCTCTATCATAATCCCTTACTATGTTTATTAAAAACTCTCAATCATCAAAATTCTATTTAAACTGACACTATTATTGTATAAATCATTGCTTCCGTTAAACAGTACAGCTTAGGAGGAAATCACCTTCATAATACTCCACAGGTCAAAGTGCCTAATAGAACAGGATATTTCCAAGACTACATTAAGGGCTGTGGGGATCTCCCCATGCCCATTCACACCATGCCAGATACCAGAGAAAAAGGGCAGTGGCAGACATGCAGAGACACAGCAGTAGCAGGAGACATTCTGGGGTGAGGCTCTCGGGGACTTGCTTATCTGAGATTCACACATAGGAGCTTTGCTTCCTGGTGGGCCACCTGCTGCTCTAGGGCCACTGGCACCTAAAGATATAAAACTTGACAGGGACACAAAACAGAAGGTGTAGCCATTTGCCAATCCGGGGGCTGCCCAGTGGTGGGTTTGTGGTGGGAGGGCCACTGCTGAAGGCTAGGAGGGAAGCACAGGGGGAGGCAGGGCAACTCAGGCCAGCCGCTGGCCCTGCGGCTGCCGTGTCCTGTGGCATGCTCTGTCCCCCCTGAGCTTTTCTTGGGGCTGCTTCTCATTAGCTCTCATCTTTATGCCATGGTCACCCTCCTGGGGAAAGTCATAAATAAAGCTGTAGTTCCCGCCCCAACACTGCTGCCAGGAGTTCCTCTTTTGGCAGCCTCCCCCACAGTAGACAACGAGAGCTACTGAGCAGCAAAGTTGTCTTGGTGGTGACAGCACAGCCTCATCCCAAGTGCTGGGAAAGCCTTGAGGCAGGGTGCTAGCTCTACCCTCCCTGCACTGGAGCAGTGTGAGCAGGAACACCAGCCACTAGCACTGTGGGGAGCCCAGCGCAGGTAAGTGCTGCTGCACAGAGCACTGGGAACCAGCACCCTCTCCGCACTGCACTGCAGGGCTCCCACTTTCTGGGCCTCTCCACCTTCCCACCCCTGCCCTCCTGGGCAGATAGACTGCAGCTGGGAGAGGGTTGCAAACAGCAGCTGCTACTGATGTGCCTAGGCTGCCCTCTGTTCTGGTTGCCCTCGATCCTTCCTGGGCCTGTTGCTGGACTTAGGAAGGGATCCTTTTGGGGAGGCTGTCTTCCTACCCTTGCTCCTGTTCCCCCTTAACTCTTCTGCCAGCCTTCCACACGTCATCAGCAGGATGGGCAAGCTGGAGCAGGTGGATGTGAACCTTTTCTGCCTGGTTGCCACAGACTTCTACAGACACCAGATAGAGGAGGAATTCGACCGCAGGGCTTTCCAGTCTGTGTTTGAGGTGGTAGCGGCACCAGGAAGTCCGTACCACCGGCTGCTGGCTTGTTTGCGAAATGTCCACAAGGTCACCACCTGCTGAGTAGTACCTGTGGTACGAGAGGCTGAGAGGAGGCAGCTGCTGGGGCCAGAGCCTCCAGGAGCCTGTGCCAGGCTTCTGCTGGGCTGCCTTGGTCACGCAGGCTGTCCACTTGTGTCAAGTGGACAGCCAAGCACTGGCAGGAGTGCTTTGCATTGTGGGCTATGCAGGGAACCTGCACTATGTTGGGGTTGAGCCTGAGTCCTGGGTCCTGACCTCACTGCAACTGGTGGCAGTGCTGGGCTGACCAGGCGTTTGTCTTTTTCCTAGTGTTCCCCTGGCCATGGTTGCCAGGTTGCAGCTGCCCTGGTGTGTGGAGCGGAAGTTCTAGCTCTTGCCAGATGGTTCTGAGCCCTCCTGTCCCACTGGGCTAGAGAGCTCCCACCTGAATTTCCCCAGCAGGGTGTACCTGCCACACCAGTGTCTGGACACAATGAGTGGTGTGTGGGGGCTGGGAACTGGGCTGCCAGGTGTCCAGCGTCGTTTTCCCTTTCTCTGTTTTCTTCTCAGGAGTTAAAATTTAATTATATCAGTAAAGAGATTAATTTTAATGTAACTTTTTATGCCCGTGTAAAGTGTGTGACTTGCAAGGCCTGTGCTGCATGTGATTTAGTTTGTGGAAGTGGATGGACCTTCTGGCCACTGCTCCCTATCCTGTAGCTACTCAGTCTAGTCAGGCAGGTCCCTTGTGTAGCCCAACACTTGATGGCACTTGCACCTCACACATCTCCCTTTTCTTATGCATCACTTTCAACCAGCACAGAGAGGTGTTCATGTCGACTGCCCTGAGAATCCCACCTGTGGCCCAGCTGAGGGCCTGAGGAAAGCTGCTTTCCACTGTTATGGTTGTACAAGGCCTGCCTTGATGCAGCACCCCCTCCTCAGGCATGACTGTCAAGCTGTCTACTCAACAGTGACAATGCAGTCTCCTAGTCCCTCAGCCTAGCCAGAAACAGCCTCTGTTGCACCCATAGAGGTTACCCCAATAACCTCATCTCTGGTCCCGGCTGACCTGGGCTGTAGCCTGTCCAGGAACCGACTAGCCATAGTGGATGCTGTCCCTTTCTATCTTCTGCATGGTGGGGACCTGAGGAGTGCTGGTCTGATAACCCCAAAGGTGTCTCTGAGCTGTGATTTGATGGTTTGTCTCAGTTTCTCTTGGTCAAAGGAAAGCTTGATATCCTAGCAACTGTTAAGAATGGACCCAGCCCCCCCCCCCCCCCCCCCCCCTTTTTTTTTTTTTAGCCCCTTCCCATCTTGCCTTCTGTCAGCCCAGGAGAGTATAGACCTGTGCATATCAGAGCCCAGAGGACTGGAGGGAAGGTTCAGTATCAGGTCAGCCTGTGGCCTGGGGACAGCCTCCCATACTTGTCAGAGCCGCCTCTTCTTCCCAAGGCCCAGGCCCAGAGTAGCCAGGTCATGTTAATGAAAGTTAGCCCTGAACATGGGCTGCTCTCATTTCCTGGCTTGGTTTGGGAGCTCTGTTTGGCTATATGACAGGGTAGGTTCTCTGCTGCTCAGCTAAGGCATGTCCATGTAGAGTGGGGAAAGAGGTCACTTGGATCTGTCTCTAGGCTACACAAGAGGAAAGAGCTTGTAGCCTCTCAGATTAATTAACTGTGCTTCAGTCCACGGAGTGCTGCCTTGAGTCCTTGGGCTCCTCTGTCTTCCCATCATGACACTTGAAAGGCAGCTGGGATGCAAGGCTCCTACTATCCACAGGGCATGGGGAGCCTCACGCACGCCTGGCCTGGTTCTTTTTCCGTATGCCCTGGCAGAGGCCACCCCAGACTATCTTGGTGTCATGGAAGCATGAACAGTGGGTGTGGATCAGATCTTTCAAGAGGGAAGCTACTGAATTTTAATGAAAAAGTCACCAGTGCCCCTTTGCTGACTTAGGGCTCCCACTTCTTACCCTAGACTTTCCCACTAGAAGTGCTTGGGGGCCACATGGAAGTTCATGGATTGCTGCTGCCACACCCCCAGGTTGGCCCAACAGCTCTGAGATGGTCATGTTGCAGGCCTGATTACTGCTTACTGTAGACGTTTATAAGAAAAAATGAACGTAAAATCTGGAGCTATTCCCCTGGGGATTCATATCAGTGAGTTCAACCTGGAGTTCAGTTGGTCTCTTGTTCACAGTATGATCAGAAACAGTTCTTAATATGAGACTAGAACAGTCTCTGCCACAAGGCTGTTCTCTTCTGATAGGCGCCACAGCCTAGAGGTGCACCCAGGCACAGGCAGACATGCATTTGTGTGTGTGTATACCCAGAGTTGTATTTGTGTACACACACACATGCACATGCACATGCACACACTTCTCAAGACATATGTAAGATGCCTGACCATTCTTCCTGAAAGCTGCCTTTTTTGGACCTGCCACATACAGTCAGCTTTGTGACTCTAGCATCTGAGAATGGGACTCAATTTAAAATTTAAAAAAAAAAAAAAAAAAAAAAAAAAAAAAAAAAGGCCGTAGCTCATTAAAGTCCCACTGGCGATACTGCCCCCTACTGGCTGCAAGAGGGACAAGACGTTTTATCAAATTCCTCAAAATGTGTGGACTTCTAAACTTTATTTTAAAATGTTATTTTGATTGTGGGATTTTAGGGGCAAGAGGTGGGATGTTGTTTTCCTGCTGGTACTGTCAGGAAAGATTTTAATGAAACCAGGGTAGAACTATTTGGCAATGCACTTCAGCATGTTTCTTCTCCAAAATGTGCCTCCTTCCCACTGCTGCCCCCCTTGACATGTAGGTGACTCTGCAACTGCCAAGTGCTCTTTATTAGTCACTCATTCTTGACTGCACATGTGCCCTTCAAGAGGGGAGAGCTAGAGGGGCCCCACCTCCAGCCTGTGGAATGTAGTGCCAGAGAAGGCACTGACCCTGCCGCAAAGCACCTTGTAAGTGAGGCAGCTCTGCTTTCGGCCCAGAGGGTGGGTCTTACACAGCAATAGCGTGGCTCACAGCCTCCCTCTGTGGGGCTGCAGACACCGTCTCTTCTCGCCGCCTGTGAGCCTCCTTCCCCACACACTGTCACCTGGGTTTACACCCTCCTTCCGTCAACACTGAGCACTAAGGTCATAGCTGCTGCCAGCGCAGGCAGGAAGCTGTCTTCTGGGGGTTGGTCTATGGGAGCCGAAGGCACTAAGAGCTGCTGAGGCTGGGTGGGGGCTCAGGATTGTCACAGGTTGGAAGAGAACTGTCCCTCCATGGGTCTGGAGCTTCCAGGAAAGAAGAACCCACACTGAGCAGTGTGACAACTCAAGATGATCCGAAGGTTCAGGGCGACCCCTCTGTGCTTGTCACGCGTTAGTTCAAAGGAACTGCTTCCCTCAGTGTTTCCGGAAACACCCTCTGCCACAAGTTGGGTGTAAGGTGATGGTGGCAGAGACCTGTCTGCAGAGGTTTGGCTGCGTTCTAGGGGCTCCTGTGTGTCACAGGCTCCACTGGGAAGGAGGGCTGTGATGGGTGTGCCCGGAGCCCAGCCCAGACTTGGCTGTCCATTTCCAAGAGGAAGGACTGACATGAAATGTATATTTAAAAGTTTTAAATCGCAGATATTGTACATTTGAATTAAAGAGGCAATTAAACTACCCATTGTTACTGTCTGAGCCTTGCTTTACTTCTAAGAATCTCCTTTCTAGCATTTGAGGAAAGCATCCTGCTCATCTCCAGTGGGCAAGGATACCGCTCAGCAAGCTGCCTTGGCACTATAAAGGTCGGGCAACACTAGGTATGGAATGAACCTAGGTGCCTGGAGTGGGGACCAGGCCTAGGGGTATTCACAACCCTACTGAAGTGGTCTTCCTTGTCTGGGAGGTACAGTGTGCCAAGTTCTGATCGTTATTGGCATTTTAAACCATTGTGCGAGGTCCTAGATACTATTTCAGCTTCCACACGTTGCTCCAGGGTACTAGCGGAGTGGTAAGGCTCCATCCTCACATTAGGACACACAGTTTGGCTTTGGAGTCATATAGTCTCCAACCCTTCTTTCTGGTCGTACTCCTGGTCCAGGTGGAACCACTCCACCCCTCTCAAAACAGCTGGTCTTCCCACCTTTGTCCTAGGCTGGCTGCTGTGTCTGCAGTGCCTACCGTATCCTGTGTAGCTTGTGAAGCGTCCATCTTACCAGGTCCCTTCCCTTGTATCTGGGCTGAGCCTGAAGTGCAGGCATGTTATTTACCAGCCTGCAGGGAAAGGGGCTGTTTGTTAAACACTTCCTGAAGGCCCATCAAGTTCCAGTTGAGAGGCAGTTGTCTGCTTGGTCCCTCAGGCCAGCGGACACTGAAGTCAGTGGTAGGATCACTCTGGAGCCTTAGTAGCTCAAGCATTTGATGGTGTGGGTGTCGCTTCAACTCTGAGTCTGACTCAGCAGCCCTCTGGCACTATGGTGACCTTGCCCTTAATTGAGTTTGGGTCACCAGAGAAATGAAGCGCCCTTCCCTAACAGGCATAGGTGGTATTTTCAGAAAGGATGAGGTAAGCCTCCCTGGGATGTCTGCAGCATGGTATTCTAGCCACCACAGCAGAGCACCCCTCCTCACCAGAGCAAGTCTTGCCCTCCCCCCCCTTTGCCTGGGGAATATAGGAGCACAAGACTTGAGATCCCCCCCGTCCTGCCTTTCATTGTGGTTGGTGTTTGTTTCCAACTTTCCCAAAAACATTCTGAAGGAGTTTCTTAAAGAAGGAAGCCTAATACTGTGTTGGATGAGGAAGCCAGGGTGAGTATGTGTGCCATGGAGTAGGTTCCAGGTTCTCTGGAGCTACACTGGGGCTTCCTAGGGCATGGGCCTTTCCTCCATAGGTGGTTATATAGCTCAACCAAATCTGGAAAACCCACTTGGGCAGCCCAGGGAAGGCTCATGGGCAGATGTGGACCCACCACTGGAGAATCTCAGACCTTCCTAGAATCTCCACACATCCTTGCCTCTGAAGCCTGAGTCTCAGCTCCCTAAGTATCTCCTCCCTCCATGTCATGGTCCTGGAGGGGATGCCTGCTTCACTTTAAGCTCACAGTGGGCATTTGGAGTATGGTTAGAGAGGGGAGGGCTGTCCACAAAGACAGTGAGTCAAAGTCTGGGCTCCTCAATGCCACATAGTGGTAATGTTCAGTATTGCAATCTAGGTACCTAGCTATGCTTCTATCCCAGGAATTGCTGGCACAGGCCAATTCTAGGGTAGGTCAGAACCCCTCTTACTACCCACCACTGAGATAGGCCACACCTCACTTGGCTCCCAGAGCAGTCCAGGCTCCTTAGTGCCCCAAGACTTCCCAGACCAGGCCCTGCTACCCCTTAGTCAAGGCTGCACTTGGGCACACTGCCACATACATGTGCACACGTTTCATTACTTCTAGGCCTCTGTCAGATCTTCAACCCCTAAATTCTTCCCACCAGTACAGAATGTTCACAGCCCCTTGCTTTTGAAGTGTCCTGGTATCCCACCATAGCTGCCCACTTCCTGCTCTGGCCTCTCTATATAGGCTGACCTTGGCTGCCATCACCCTCGTTGAGCCTACTTTCCTACAGCCTGGACAGTTCCCAGAAATGCAAGTTTCAGGTTAGCCCCAGACTCATTATTTAGAAGGGAGACAGACCCAGAGAGCCTAAGTAGGTCTCACCAGCTCACAGCAGGCCAGGCTTGACCCCATTTCTTGTGCCTGGCCTCTAAGGGACACTTGCTAAAGCTGACCTGCCCCCTTTCCCTTCAGGTGCTACTGGGGGCCTAGTCCTCAGCCTTCTGCCTTCTCATCCTGTGACAACTGAGGGTCCTAGCAGGCCATGCAGCTGTGCCAAGGTATGGAACTCTGTAGCCATGTGACTGTAGGACCCTGAGTAATGGCAATAAAATCCATTAGCCAACAGCTAGCTCCTGGCCAGGCTTAGAACTCTCCAGAGGCTCTAAGGAGGTTTGTGGGAGGGGCTAGGAGATGGAAGATAGGGACCCTATGACCTCCCCATATCCCTAAAGAGGTTATGGCTCTTTGGCCAGCACTTTCCTAGCTCCTGTTATTCTAGTCCAGGGATGAAGAAACTGAGGCTGGGGTCCATTGCTAAGGTCACGCAGAATTAGATAGCATCTTGAAGCTGGGCATGGTGGCACACATTTTTAATCCCAGTACTCAGGAGGCAGAGACAGGTGGATCTCTAAATTCAAGGCCAGCCTGATATACAGAACTCTTGGGCCCCAGTTCATGCTTGCCTATCTTTCCTTGTTTGCTAGAGGTGCTGTCTGTGGAAAGGCAATAGGGCACGTAACTAGTTGCCCCACCCCACAAGGATTGATCTTTTGAGCCTAAAGAATGGGGGCTTCCTGGAGGAGGCACTTTCTAGGCTCTCTACACTGCTGGGAGCGCTGAGAACCAGACCCAGTTCCTACACTCAGCACTAGGGGGCAGCAGTGAACCAGCGGCCAGTCGTGTGTCTGGCAGGCTGGCAGGACCAATGTCTGACTCTGACAGCTAGAGGACCCCTTTCGGAGAAATAGGACAGTGATGGGTGTCTGTAAAGCTCGCAGTCGGAAGGAGTCCGTAGGTGACTGGCAGGGTCCAGAGAGGAAGGAGTTCAGCCCGTACGCCGCCGCCGCAGCTTTAGCAAGGCCGGGCACTGACCTGAACCTATGAAGTAACACAGAAAGACTTCCAGGGCCTGCCTCTCTTTCCCTTCCACTTGAAATTCTGGACTGGAGCTCAGGTCACTGCCCCACCACCCGACAAAGTCCTAACTGTGCTCCTTACAACGGACACAGGAAGCCCCGAGACAGTTTTCTCCTGGCTGAGCTCTCCTGCCTTTGACCTGTGGGGAGCAGACTGATAGACTCTTCCTCTGCTGACCAGAGAGTTTGAGCCTAGTTGCTTAGGAACCAGGCTAGACCCTGTGTCTACCACAAGCTTGTGCAGCTGAGGGCCTTAGGTTCCATGGAGTCACATTTGGTTCTCACCTCCCAGATGTTAGATGTTGGTGCCCTGTGATGGCCTTCCCTCTGCAGACTCCACATCCTCCACTCCTGCTTTCCTGCTGGTTCCTCAGCCTGAGGTCCCTGCCTCGCCCTGTGGGCTTACTAATCCCCCACCTTGATATTTTTTGCCTGTCTCCACCCCAGCATTGCTGTATTTCTTGAAGACTAGCCCCAGGCTGTGCCCTGCCTCAGGCCACTGCCAATTTTCCCTGCTGGGCCTCCTTATTTCAGCCCAGTTAGCCTCTTCCCTCAGTGCCACGCTCCTGCGTCCACCCATGATGAAGGTCAGTGTCTGTGCCCTTCTGACCTGCATGGCTAAGCAAGGCCTAGTTATGGCTAGCCTGTCTTCCCACACAACCTGAGAGCCAGGGTGTTTGGTGGAGTGGAGCAAGAGTAGCAAAGAGTCAATGATGATGAGGCAGGGCCTCATGAGGCCCAACCTCAGTAAAGCTTGACAGGCCTCTGAGAGAGAGTGACCTCTCAGCCAGGACCCCACCACACCAACAGTCATCAGTGTAGCATTGGGGCCCTCATCTCCCTTGTGACCCTGCACCTTGGGTCTCAGCACACTGCCTGTCTTGGGCCTCCTCAGACTCCGGCCTATATGAACCAGGTAGGGCTGAGGTGGGGACTGCCTGGGTCCCCCGTGCAGAAGCCTTTCAGGCACAGCTGAAGCAAGTCTCTGAGGCCTCGAGGGCCAGCAGGGTGGGAGGAGGGCTGGGAGCCACAGTGGGTTTGGGCACAGCCTCTCACTGCAATATTGATGGCCCGTCAGTGCGGCCCTGATTCCTGTGCTTTCAGTTAAAAGGTTTCTGTTGTTGTAGCTTATGCAGTTGCTCTGTTGCTATGGAAACATGACATCAAAATGACGTTTCCCGTTTAAAAGCTTTTAACTAAATTCCTGCCTGTCAGATGTAGGCCCCATTTTGAGCGTGGAGCTGCCTCGAGCGAGCGAGCAAGCGAATGAGTGCACTGCCTCTCGCCCATGGTGCGCTGGCCAGGCCTGAGGCCCTGCCTGAGTGCCATCCTTAACCCTGCAGGTGCCTCCAGCATGGCAGCAGCCGAAGTGCCCGGCTACCTTGTGTCTCCTCAGACAGAGAAGCATCGGCGGGCCCGCAACTGGACAGATGCGGAGATGCGCGGCCTCATGCTGGTCTGGGAGGAGTTCTTCGATGAACTCAAGCAGACCAAGCGCAATGCCAAGGTCTACGAGAAGATGGCCAGCAAGCTCTTCGAGATGACTGGGGAGCGCCGGCTAGGCGAGGAAATCAAGATCAAGATCACCAACATGACCTTTCAGTACAGGTGGGCACGCAGGTGGGCATGCAGGATGGTTCTGGGAGGGTCCGGCCAGGCTGCTCTACTCTTGGCCACTCTGTGGTCTGAGGCAGGGAGGGTGCGTGTGTGGCCTGGGATGGATGGTCCACCTGTAGGTTAGAGCCCCACTGGGCAAGATGGCCTTCTAAAACCACTTATGTAGCCTTCCATTGGGAAGATGGGGAAACTGAGGCCCAGAAGCAAAAAAACTGGTCCTGAACTCTGAAGTAGCAAGGCTGGGAATGTCAACTTCCACTCAACTTCCTGGGACCAGGGCTGGAGCTGCAGCATCTTGGGGATGGTTCTCAGGTTGGCATTAGACCTGCCTCCTGCCGGCCGTGATGCCTCAGAGGTGTGTGTCACACAGGCGGCGGCAGCCGGCCTCACTTCCTGAACCGGGACTCCAGGGTACCAGTTAGTCTAGCTTCTGCCCGCCTCACCTGTCACAGCCCCTAAGTTGGGTTTCATGACAGGAAACCAGCTGTTGTGAAAAGGAGGCTTGACTCCCAGGCCTGGCTCATCTTGATGTCCTGGGACTTTGGGTGCTAAGTGAGCCCCCGCGTGTGCCTAGGGCCAGCCTCAGGGTTGGCGAGAGGGGTGTTTGGGGGCTTCCCAGACAGCACAAAACTCTGCTCTGGGAGCTCCCCATCTGGGCCTCTGACTCGGCTGCGTCTCAGTTTGACTGTCCTGGCGTGCAGCTGGAGGAGAGCCTGGAGGGAACTGACGCTCTAAGGCCCGGAACTTCTCTGGCATCCAGAAGGGGACTGCTGTGGTGGGCCTGACCTATCTGGAGAGAGCCAGAGGCAAGGCAGGGATCATGGATGGGGTGCAGACTGTGGACTTTGGAGGCATTGAGAGAGTAGTGGGTGGGACGAAGGTCAAGGTATAAAGTGAAGGTCATGTGCATGAGGCTCTTAGGAGGGGGAGGGGTCGGAGACTATGGAAAGAGGACAGTTGTTAAGAGTTCTTCCTCCAAAGACAGACTGGACAGGCTGGGCCTAAGAGCCTGTCCAGATGGGAGGTGCTATCCCAAGGGGCTCACGAACATCCGAGTAGTTGATCTGGTGAGTTGGGCAGATGAGGAGGCTGGTGCAGACCTTGCCATGCAGGCGTATCTGTGAGGTGCTCAGCCAGACTCCATGGAACAGGGGTACCCTCTTGGGTGAAGAGATGCCTCAAGAAAGAGAAGGGAACCCTGCCTGGCCCATGAGCCCTGTGCCCTGGGAGACGTGGAGGCCCAACAAGACCTTGGACAGACCATGAAGCCCGGAAGCTCCATTTCTAACTGCTGATTTGACTTCTAAGGGCCGGAAGAAGTGGAAGGGTCTCAAGCCTGTCCTGTCCATGGCTCGTTTCTGACCCCCCAGTGCTGACCCCAGCAGAGCCTGCAAGCCAAGACCCACAGCTCTAACAGCTGCTTAGGTCTGGCATCAGTCATTTAGTGAAACTGATATCCAATGTAAGCCTGTCTTAGGAAGAGAGAGCTGAGAGGCCGGTCAAGTGCCCATGAGCACACACAAACACATGAAGACAACAGCAGCCATGGCCTGGCTTACTCACCCCCATACCTAGTCCAGTTCTGGGTGAAGACGGCGTTTCTGGGGGAGCTGGGGAGCTCTAGTAGCAGTGTCCCTTAGCCTCCCTCTCTTTGACTGGGTGGCGCATGGTGTCTAACTGGGTTCTTCATTATTTATCTTGAAAGCCTCCCTTGGAGACCTAGGGGAGGGATTCTGTCTCCACTCCTAGAGGTGGTTGTGAGCCCAGGAGACCCGGGAGATGAGGAGGCCTGGGAGCAACAGCCAGAGCAGTCTGGCAGAAGGGGGCGTAGCCCTTCAGTTTATAAAGCACACGTGGACCGTGGCTCCTCAGAGCTGACCAATTCTTTATCCATCTGTTCCTAACCTCTCACAGAAGAGTCTTGTCTTACTTTTTTCCAGGAGATGTTTATCTATTAAGGTTTTAGCTTAAAGGAAATCTAAGTAGCTTAGCTAGGTCTCATGGGACATGATTTGTTGGAGTACCACATGAAGCCCCCTCCCTAGAGACAGGCTTTCCCCAAGGAGTGGAGCTTAGTGGAGCAGAGAGAACTGGAGAGGGAGTTCTCTGGAAAGGAGGAGACTGGGTAGAAGGTGACGTGGCACCAGTGGTAAGAAACTTCTCGTTCCCTGGGCTCCCAGGTGGCTTGATGTCCCCCCCACCACCTCTATTCATCCAGAGCACTCTGTGCCCTGTCCTGTGTGACCTGTCTCTGCTTTCTAATGCTGTCACACCATGTGGTGGAGCTCCCCAGGCCCTTGATGCTGTTCCCCAAAGCCAGCCTCTGCTATGGCTACCACAGCCTATCCTGAGAAGCAACCCCTTGTCATTGGCTGTGCCTGTGTCGGGGGCTCCTTCAGCCAGCTCTCTATCTTCAGGGACCAGTGAGACTAGGGTCAGCCCTAGCAGAGAACCCCGTATGGGCCCAAGGTGGCCCTGAGGACTGTAGTGTTCCTGCCCACCCTGCCTGTAGCCTCTTTCTGTGCAGACCAGAACTATCCAGCTAGCCTGTGTCCTGTCTCCCCTGTCCTCCCTCCCCAGGGGGTAGCTGAGGACAGGGATGTGACAGTCCTCTCAGTGAGACAGGACCCATCCATGGGAGAAGATAGGGCATGGGGACTTGAGAGCATGGGCCGCAGCGATCAGACCTTCGTCTTGGACACTAGTAGCGAGGGGATGTCAAGCAGTGTGAGAGAGCACTGACCACCCAGCCCCACAGTCTCTGGGTGGGCTGTGGGTTTGAGAGCTAGCTCAGGCTTAGCTCAGGGCTGGGATGGTAGAAGCATTTCAGGAGTATGGCCTAACATACCTTCCTGGTAGGTTCAGCTGAGGACGATATTGGAGCCTGGCCTCCTGTTTACCAGACATTATTTTTGTAAATCCTTCCCTTTAGCTCTGTGGAGGGCTTACTTTTTCATCCCCATTTTACCAATGTAAAACATGAAGGATCAGAGAGGTTAACGAACCTGTCCAAGATCACACTGTGTGTGCAAGATACAGGCTCAGAGCTGTGAGTATTGTTTTCCTGTGGCCTGCGGTGACCTCTCCTGGCGGCAGGCAGCTTTGTGGAATACAACTGCTGCCTGGCAATTTCTTCCATGTCGGTATCTCATACAGTCTCATCGCTGCAGGTTAATTTATATAAAAAGCACTCAGTTCACTGCAGTGAGTTTAGAATCCATAGAAGAGCAGAGACTACAGGAACCAGCCTCACGCTCCGAGCACCTATGGGTGCCCTTGCTCATGCTTGGGTTTCCCTTCTGACACCAAAGGCTGTACGGGTCCCAGCGCCTCTCTACCTTCTGTCCAGTGTCACGGGGGCCCTAGAGCCTGGCTGATCTTGCCAAGGAAGCCAGTGCTGGCTGAAAGTGGCTCCCGCCTGTGTCCGCATGACTCCCTCTGGGGACCCAAACCCCTTGTGTGCCACTCTGCCCAGGGGCCAGGCAGGCCAGGCTGCAGCTGCTGTCTCTCACCTTGGCTCTTGTGTCTCTCGTTTCAGGAAATTAAAATGCATGACAGATAGCGAGTCGGTCCCGCCGGACTGGCCCTATTACCTAGCCATTGATAGGATTCTGGCCAAGGTCCCTGAGTCCTGTGAGGGCAAACTGCCGGATGGCCAGCAGCCGGGGCCCTCCACGTCCCAGACCGAGGCGTCCATGTCACCGTCTGCTAAGTCCACCCCTCTGTACTTACCGTATACCCAGTGCTCCTATGAAGGCCGCTTCGAGGACGATCACTCCGACAGCTCCTCCAGCTTACTGTCCCTTAAGTTCAGGTAGTGTGTGTTTGCTCTTCCTCTTCTGACCCAGCACTGCCTTGCCACCTCCATCCCCGGCCCCACCCCCGAACGGGGCCAAGGCTCCAGTGCTTGGAGCTAGGGGCTGGCGGTGGCTCAGTGGCATGCTGTGGTGTCCTCTGCCCTGACCGGTTGCACGGGCGATAGCTGTCTGTGTGCCTTGTCCAGGGCCAGGGCAGCCTCAGGGCAGCAAGAGTTCTAGTGCCAGTGGACAGGTGGGGCTTGTCCAAGGCTCCATCACCTCTTCTTACGCACATGGAAAGTTCTTTGACCTCTCTGACCTGTGTCTCCCAGCCTAAAATGGGGATAAATCAGGACTCCTCAAGGAGAAAAAAAAAACACAGGGCCAGGTGCCAAGCATGCCCTCCCTGCCGGCCAAGCCCCAACATGGACCCCACCTCAGTAACAGGTCCTCTCAACATGGAGATACAGGTCTGCACCTCCTGAGCAGTGAGTGGGCCATATGTTCTCTGTCTTCTCTGTCTTCACACTCTAGGCTTATATCAGCCACACGCCTGTGCCTGCGAGATACTCATAGAGCCTCTGAGAGTTGGGGGGATAAGGAGGAGACACCCTATGGTGTTGGACTGTGGAGTCCAGAGCAGACACTTCTGAGGAGGAGATCTTTAGGAAGGGTTTGCAAGGCAAAAGAGGAAGGAGTCAGGCAGTTCAAGAAACCAGGAAATGTGACTTTGAGTTAGTTACGGGCCTTCAAGCCTGTCTCAGAGCAGGTAGGGTAGGGAAGGTGTCTCACTGGCGGTCTTGGAACCTGATGTCCCTAGGGTGGGAAACATCTGCTGAAGTCACCCAGAAAGCCCTTCCCCAGAGGGGATTTCCCACTGAAGGGCCCAGACAAAGTCTGTCTTTACTAGAACCAGACCAAGTGAGCAGAGAAGCCTGAGATTTATGGCCAACTGTTCTCATGGCTTACCAAACCCAATTCCCAGGCACAGCTGCCTGGGGCTTTGTCCCCAAGACTGGCTGATCACCCACTCTGCTCAGAACACTGAGCACAGGCCAGGCACTGGCAGCTACCAGAATAGGCCTTGGGGTCTGGTAGGCATTGGCAACTCCCTGCTGTCCATCAAGGGCTTTTAGACAGCAACCCTGGGGCATCTCCTGGGAAGGAACCCAGATGGCTGGTCAATCTCTCTCTCTCTCTCTCTCTCTCTCTCTCTCTCTCTCTCTCTCTCTCTCTCTGTCTCCTCCCCACACACCCCCACCGAAGGCATACTTGGAAACCAGGCTCAGGGTAGGCCTGCATTCTGAACCCATTTCTTCATCTGTCACAGGCCAGTGGGGGTTACAGATTTCCCTTACCTTAAGAGTGCCACAGCATCTTCCAGCCTTACTGCTCCCTGGAGTGGGCTCTCCACCCTGGAGTACCGTCCTCCAGCTCAGTGGGATCGGGGTGTTGTCAGGGTTGTGTGCCCACAAGGCCCACACTCTGGGATGTGGAGGGTCTTGGAGCTGCCTGCCAGCTCCTCCCACAAGCCAGTACTGGCTGTCACCTGCTGCTCTCTCTGCTGAGTGAGCTCTGAGCCCTCGCCACCCCTGTGAGCTGAGACCTGAGTCAGATGGGGCTCCTGGGGCCTCAGTGTCCTAGTTTGTCCGGTGGGGTGTTTGGGAAGGTCTCATGGCCCCCTGTCCCAGGCCCTGTAACCAGCTCATGTCTCCTCCACAGGTCAGAGGAACGTCCTGTGAAGAAACGCAAGGTGCGGAGCTGTCACCTACAGAAAAAGAAGCTGCGGCTGCTGGAGGCCATGCTGGAAGAACAGCGCCGGCTGAGCCGTGCCATGGAGGAGACGTGCCGAGAGGTGCGCCGTGTGCTGGACCAGCAGAACATCCTGCAGGTTCAGAGTCTGCAGCTTCAGGAGCGCATGATGAGCCTGCTGGAGAAGATCATCGCCAAGTCCAACGTCTAGGCCATGGCCAGGATGCCAGGTGCCACAGTCCCATCTGGAGGCCAACCCAAGCTCAGGGCCCCGCCCACCCAGGCTCAGGGCCCCGCCCACCCAGGCTCAGGGCCCCGCCCACCCAGGCTCAGGGCCCCGCCCACCCAGGCAGGATTCCAGAAAGGGGACAGCTTTCAATCTGGCCTCTGTGCCTCTCTGAAGGGCTTTCCAGGACTCCAGTGGCCCTGGGAGGCCTTGGAACCCCCATGTCCAGCATTAATGCCAGGGACTCCAGGGCGACTCCTAGTGAGAAGATCCCAGAATCTACTCTCCAGTAAAGTCACTACCATGATACTTGAAACAGCTTTTGATATTAAACATACTTTCTATTGTTGCCTGGCAGCTGACTTCGCTCTCTCTGGTGTGAAGGGGAAAGGAAATGCCGGCTGGCACAATTCTCTGCAGACTAAAGCAAATGCCATAGGTCAGGGGCAGGCTGTAGGGGTCTTTCCTCCACAGGCTCTGTAGCATCTGCCCTCATTACCCAGTTATCACCCTACTAACGCAACCCAGTCACCCTCGGTCATCTGTGTGGACTTTCACACTAGCACGGGATCCGGGCCCACTCATGCTCTCTGAAGGCCTGTTGATCTGGATCCTGGTAGCCGTGGCATGCTCAGTGAGGCACAGGTCTTGGCTTTATGCAGCTTTACTTCAGTCAGCAGAGAAATAGTAGCCGATGATGTGAGTGATGAAGGGAAAGGTCCGGCCTGTGACAGAAGGAACCAGATTCAGGTAGAGGTAGGAAGAGCACCCACACACAGGGAACAACCGTTGCAAACACCCAGGGGGACCTGTTGCAGCTAAGTCACCCAGAGCCGTGTACTTCTGGAAGAAGTCTGTGTTTTCTCCAAGTTTGTGGGGAGTGTTTGAGCCTGGCATCTGAGAAGGCCTACAATGGCCCTCTTGCCACTGTCGTTTTACCATATGAAAGGCTCTTCCCAGAACCCCCTCTGCTGAATAGCCATAGAAGCTTTGGCCAGGCCTTGGCTTTTTCACAGAGGCCACAGGGGAGACTCTGGAAGCAAGCCTGTCTGATTCACTCCTTGGAATCAGGCCAATTGCAGCCCCAGAGGATTCGGGGAGTTGGGTCAGGTGCTTCTGTGTTTCAGTTTGCCCTGAGACTTAAGAGTTTACCTCTGAGGTCAGGAGTGATAGATAGCAAGGCTTCACCAGGCAGCTGTCAATCATCCTGATGTGAGGAGGCCAGCTCTGCTGACTCTTCAACAACAGCCAGAGATGAGAGAGAGAGAGAGGCTGTGAGTCTGTGTCACTAGATGGTGTGGTGAGCTACCCCAGGCTACCTGTGGAGGGGCTGTATGTTCTGTGCAGCTGAGGCAGAGTAGCAGGCATGATCTATCTTGATCTGAGGTCCTCTCAGCTCTCAGTCCCTCTGCCCTACATAGGTCCCCTGAGTCCATGTTCTGTGGACTCTGCATTTTGCTGGCAGCCACAGTCAGTGGGAAACATTCACATAGTGGTACAGGTGGAGTACTTGTCAATGTCTGTGGTGTAAATTAAGCAACATGCCAGCTGTCTATGTGATGTCCCTGTATCCCTCCCTAACATGGAAGAGATCAATGGGCACTAGTGCAGGTAACTACAGCTCCCTCCTGATAAACAGATGGTTCCAGGGAGACAGAGAACTCAGGGGCATGTGGTATGTGAGAGCCAAGTTAAGAAGCCTGGCCTTCTTCTGCTTCCCAGAATTCATCTGCAGCCTTAGGTGCTGGGGACCCCACCATGGACACTCAGTGATCTGCTGACAGGTACCTGCCTGTCCTCGTTGGTGGGTCACTGAGGCTGGGCTGCTATGATGCTGCTGGGCCTCAAAAAAGAGGGGCGATTTCCATCCTTCCAGAAGGAACAGTAGTGCTGCCTGAGAGGATGCTGGAGGTGAGCACCGGCCACCTGTGAGCGGGAGCTCCACAGGAGGGGACAGAATGTGGGTCAGGATGTGGCCAATGTCTTCATGTTTAGCCCCTGTGTTCCAGAACTGAGGCAGTGGTACACTGCAGCTTCAGTATCATGTCAGTTGGCATCTTTGCACTCTGCATTTGAAAGCAGCCACTGTTGGAACAGGCCGGGCATGTTTGTCCGTCCCCCTCAAGGCTAGATGGGACTCATCTGTTGAACACCTGGGGTTGACCAAGCCTTCCACAGTGTGCCTGGGAGGACTTTCTGGTTTCTTCTCTAGCTATTGGGTATTTGTGGAAGTAAAATAACTATTAGTAAATGCTAAAGTATCTGATCCAGTTCAACAAGACATGAACAGAGAAGCCAGGCAAGTGCTTTCGCCATCGCTACCTGGTTCTCTGCCATCTAGAACACGACACTGGTCAGCAAGCAGAGAACTAAGGGACAGAGGAAGACATGACAGTGACCTTTATTTTCAGGTGGTACTTTTGATGATCCGGAAAACCAAATACACAAAACCTCAAGAGCTTCAACCCCAAAGTATTAAAATTGGCAGTAGAAATGAGTCCACTCAAGTGAAACCAGAGTAGCAGAGTGCCCAGGAGTGGATTTAACCAGAAACACAGAGGCCCTTGCGAAGAAACACAGTGTCAATGAAAGATGCAAACAGTATCCAAGTGTGGGGAGCTGAGTGTACCCCCAAAAGCTCAGCCTTCTCAATTTATTCATGTGATCCCACTATGTTTCCAAGAGAACTGCAGATTTCGTTGTGAAAGGACAAAATGATGTTTAAGTTCATATGAAACAGTGGGGCCAAAGATGGGGAGGTGTGCTCAGTGGCCTGCAGAGTTGGGACATGCACACGGGGGCCTTCAGGTTATCTCGTGTGGTGATGCCGACGAGAAATGCCATCTGTAATCTCAGACATTTGACTACTCAGTCTCCAGGTGGTGGCGCTGTTTGGGGAGGCTTAGTGTATGTCCTTGCTGGAGGAGGTATGTCATTGAAGGCAGTCTCTGAGAATGTAAAGACTTGCCTGATTCCTAGTGAGCTCTCTCTCCTTCTGGCTTGTGGTTCAAGATATGAGCTCTCAGCTGTCCCTGCCTCTCCTGTGCCCTTCTTCCCTGCTGTGATGGTGATAGACTCTCATCCCTCTGGAATCATAAGCCCAAATAAACTCTTCATGGTGGTTTATAACAGCAACCGGGAAGTAACTGGTATACCTCTTCACATGTGGGCCTGGCCCGTAGTCTGATGAACACAGAGACTGGGAAGAACCTCAGGGACAGGAAGTCACACACTGGCTAAGGGGATTGCAACAGCCTCTTCAGGGATCCATCTGAAGAGATGTTCCTTTCTGAGCAATAGCTCCACCACTCACACAGCGCCTCAGCAGGGGTGTGGTAGAGCTCACACCATCATCTTGGGGACCCTGGTGACTCAAAAAAGTAACCAACGATGGATACCAGAGAACTTGAAAGAGTTCCAACCAGCAGCACCAGTACCTATAGAAAACTTTATTAAAAAATTAAACTTTAGGCATATGAAGATGTTTTTTTATTTCAGAACAATAAACCCTTTATATATTATTATCCAGACCAAATGTATGAAAATGTATTTTCCAAAACAAGGTTTCTGCAAGAAAAGTGGCATTGTTTTATATTTGTACAAATCTCTGGCTTACGGGAACCAGCGAGGGTTCCTCAGGCGCTTGTGTACTCTGCTGCTGGCAGAGGTTTTGGTTGTTAAATGCAGGATTCTATCCGGAAAGTACAACCTCACAGGAATAGTTACCTGGAAAGAAGAGATATTTAAAGAACAAATCAATGTGGCTGTTCTAACCCTGTCCTACCTCAAGCTTGAGGAGCTGGGAGATGGGGTTTTTGCTTTTTCTGGGCCTAGGGATTGAACTCAGGGTCTCCTATATTCTGGGCAAATAATCCTCCATTAAACCACCTCCCCCAAAGCCCCGACCTTCTCTTGTCTCATCTTAAGCCTCACTGGCTCTTTATCTTTCTGTGTTTGTGTCTCTGGAGGGCATTTGGAAACAGTTTTGGAAAAAATTGTGCCCAGAGTGATACAAGTGTTCCTAGTGTTCCAACATGTCATTGATCAGATGCCTGATAGTCACCTTTGCCCAGTCACTAACAGTCTCGGCAGGAAGTCCTCAGGTGGGAAGTTTCCAAGCTCATGGTGGTGGGAGCAAGTATTTCCCAAGTCTGACTCTTGCAGTGAAGTGTGAATTTCACCACCAGTAACAAATGCTGCCACTGTTTCTCTTGAGGAACTGGCCTACTCCATTTCTCAGGAATATTCCTACCCGGTGCCCTGGCCGGCCAGCGTTCTTTCAAGGAATCTTAATAAGCTGTATTTTATTACAGCACACACAACTCACCTTTCCTCAGTCAGCCCAGCACTCAGGCATGACAAAAGCCTTGCGTGCACACTTTCCATTCCATCACAAGGAACTTGAAAGAGAGATGGTCTCAAGGTTAGGACCTAAGACAGTCGGTGCCTCTTCAGGGACATTCATGAGCACAGCTGGTGCCTCATGTCTGGAATCCCACTACTAGGGAGGCTTAGGCAGGAAGTTTTCTGTGAGTTTAAGGTCTTGCTCTGCAGCAAGACCTTGTTTCAAAAGGAAGAAGAAAAAAAGAACATGCATATAACACATGAAAGGAAGAAGAAAAATAATGTAAATAATGCTAAATAAATATTAACAGATGGCAGGCACCATATCCAAGTAAGTTTCCTTAAGAAGGCTCACAGAGTCCAACCTGAGACAAGAAGAGACTTACTGTTAGTGACTGGTACAACTTTGCTTAGAGATATTGTCAAGGAGATGTGATGCTTATCTCTAGTCTCTCAAGACTGTGAGACAGAAAACCTGACAGAGAAGTTTGGTTTTTTTAAGTGCTTAGAATTAGTAAGGGAGGAATATATAATTAGTAATAACCAGAGCAGTAGGGGGTAGGTAAACCCCATTTATAATAACATCAAAAAGCTACAAAGTGGCACCTCTAATCCTCTAAACTCAGGAGGCAGAGGCAGGTGGATCTCTGTGAGTTCAAGGCCAGCCTGGTCTACAGAGTGAGTTACAGGACAGCCTCCAAAGCTACGCAGAGAAACCTTGTCTTGGATCAAAAAAGAAGAAAAGAAAAGAAAAAGCTATGAATTATGCATTCATTGTGGATCAGGCCTTTCATCCCTACACTGGGGAGGCAGAAGCAGGCATGTCTCTTAGTTTGAGGCTAACCTGGTCTACATAGTAAGTTCCAGGACAGCCAGGGCTACATAGTGAGACCCTTCCTAAAAGAAAAAAAAAAAAAAAAAAGAAGACTTCAAAGTCCCCATGAATAAATGGTCAAGGAAGGACCACTGGGGAACACAGGAAAGAAGTCCAGCCTTGGACACAGGCCATGCTTGGGAGGATGAGATGGGAATCCAGATGTAATCCCAAGAGAGCCCACCTTGTGGAGGAGCTGGAACCACAACCAAAGGTAGAAGAGGAGGAGAACCAGCTGTCTCATCAAGAGGGAAGCTTTGGTAGTACCACCCACTGGGCATAGTTGCCAAGGCTCTGCCGTGGTCTGCAGAGGGTAGATTGGGGCAGTGGCCCAGCTTGCAGCCCTGTTGACATCCCGCAGGCTTTGCTGGGGTTGGGGGGTTACGGGGTGTCCCTGATGGTGATAAGCAATGGCCCAAGTATAAGTGGCAAGAATCAGGCTGAGCTGCCTAAGACTAACACAGAGTTGCAGGCGAGCACAAGATTGAAATATTAGAAAGAAAGACATTCTAGAAGGCGTTTTGGAAAGAGGTGTAACCTTGGGGTCTCAGAAATTTCTGAGCAGGGTGACTTGGAAAATAATTTGGTTATTAATTTTTTTAAATCAATTACAACAAAAGACCTTTAGCGTCTGGGTGACATGCGCTGGACAAAGGGTTCTGTGTAAGATAGACTTTGGGAATAAGGAAAGAACTGAGACTTCTGGGAACTTCTTAGGAGGAGGGCTGGGTAGCCTAGCTAGTGATACTCTTCCTTGCCCTACTTCTCCTTTGACCCTGCTTGCCCTAGAACACAAAGTAGGGGTGTGGAAAATGTGATTTCTAGCCAATGGAGCATTCCTCAACTACCACAGAACAGGTCAAAAATCTACTAGGAATGCTCAGGGACAGTGTCTGCCTGGCAAGCAGGGTCAAAGGTAAGGTTATAAGGCACTTGGCGACAGGAGGTCAGAAGGTTGTTGGTCGGGGCAGTGGGAGACATACAGATGCCCAGGAGCTTCCCATGTGCCTGGTTGTCCACACTACCCCCACTGGCGGCTATCCCGGCCACCTAACTGTGAACTCATGGATCTAGCAGAAGCTCCACGCAGCAGGACATGCCTGGTGTCCAGTTGTCCCTGAAGATCCCACCCAGAGCTGCGCCAACCCTCCAATGGCTTGGCCTTCCTTGGGCTTCACCTGCCAAGCTTGTCCCACATAGGCTCAAGGTCCAGTTCCTGTGATGGCAATTGCTATGCACAGTCTCCAGTGGGCTGCTTACCTGTGACCCTGCAGAACACTCACCTCCTCTGGTTGTAACTGGGATGCTGCAGAGCTGGAACTGACCCAGAGGGCCCCTTCCTGAAGGATTTGGGATGCGTTAGGACCTTACTGGGACCAGGCTCAGGGGTGGGGGCTGTACCCTGTTTTCATGGAGGCAAGAATGGCCCATGGTTTATGTATCCAACTCCACACAATTTGTGTTTGGGCCTGCCCAGGTTCTCATTGGGAGACCCTGCCCACAGCATCTTCTGACACCATCAAAATTAATTATTTATTACTTTATTTTGGGTAACAATGTTCCAACCACAAGTCCCTCAAAGTTTATGGTGAGAAGAAAGATATCTGAAGAAGTTGGTACAAAGCTTATGAAACAGCCCTTTTTAAAAGGGTCAGACAGGTAGGTGTTTTATTTTTTTCTGTCATTTTTTCATACTTACAAGAACAAACTATGGAGTGTGTGTGTGTGTGTGTGTGTATGTGTATATGTGTGTGTGTGTGTGTGTGTGTGTGTGTGTGTGTGTGTGTGTGTGTGTGTGTTGGTGGCCTGGGCATGCACATTCCACAGTACATGTGGAGGTCAGAGGACAACTTCCAGAATCAGCTCTCTCCCTCTGCCTTGTGGGCTCTAGGAACTGAACTCAGGTTGTCAAGTTTGGCAGCAAGTGCCTTTAATCTGCTGCGCTATCTTACCAGACCCTTTCTCTTGCTTCTTCACCAGGTAGAGTGAGGTGGGGATGTCTGGCTCCTCACAGCCTTATAGCGCTCTGAGGCAACTTTATGGGTGAAAACCTCACAGCACCATGGTACTGGCACAAGGCTCAGCTTCTCTCATGTAAACGAGAAATGAATCCAAACCAGTATTTGTTCTCAGATCTGCAACCAAACACAGTTTTAACAGGAAGTTTACTGCCAGAAAGGAAAGAGAATTCGAAAAACAGCAGTTTTCAACTAAACTAAAGCACAGAGCTGGCTCAAAGGGCTGTGTGGTGAGGCTCCACCTCCTGCAGAGCTGTCTGGGGAGAAGTGAGGTGAGGAGCCGTCAGAGCAGGTACCCCACACACAAGAATGGGAGACGAGACATGGCACGGGCCACACGTGGCTCCTTCTTGCCACTTTCAGCAAAGTTCACCGGTGGAGATGGCTTTGTGCAGAATGGTCATCCTGCAAGAGAGGATGATGGGTAAGCTTCTCCTCAGGACCGGTGTGCTCTGCCTCCGCCTGTGAGTGAATACACAGGCTTAGTCAGAACCTGGAGCTCATCCTCCCTCACTGGCCATGTAGCATCCAGGGTATGGGGCCTCTGGAGTCTGTGGAACATGGCGTGTTTCGGGAACTTTGATCACACCGTGACACTCCGAGACTGTTAAGTAAAGTTGACCTTGAACCAGGGGGCGGAGCTAGTGACTAGCTGACAGGAATTGGCCAGCAATTTGGATAGAGAAGACGGCACAGGAAGGAGAGGTCAGGGACTTGAGTTTGGTGCTTTCTTTGGGTTTGGGGACAAGGGAAGAGACATGTCTTTTGCTGGTTCTCTGCCCAAAAATCAAGGTCAGCTGGTTGCTTCTGAGCTTTTCTGATCTAGCAGGTTTTCACCCCACATCTGACTTCCGCTGAGTCTTTGCTGATAAACAGAACAATAGAGACTTAGTTTAAAGCTGCAGCCTGAGTGGCAGGCGGGGCATTGACTGCAGGGACCATGGGGCCTCAGATTAAAATATCAGTAGATTCATGTGCAGCCACTAATCTGACAGAAAAACATCAGTGACCCCTGACCCGGGCCTTGGAGACGAAAGAGCTGGATGCACGACAGGACAGCATCATGGCCCCTGTGAGGGCAGCAGAAGGGACATGGCCTGGCATCCGAGAGAGGGAGGGCACAAGGAGCCCCCTGAGAAAGTCAGGACTCAGGTGCCCAGACCCAACACCACAGAGCAGGAGTGAGGTCAGTGTCCAGCAGGGGAGGGGTGGCATGCAGGGTCTCCAGCGGAGACCACATGTATCCACATGTTGCAAGCCTTCAAAGAGCTCCAAGCTGGGATAAGGGAGAACCCAGGAAGTGCCAGCCACTCTTCCTTAGCCCAATCCTTCCGTCAGTTCTCTGGGCATGGCTGGAAGGGAGGCCAGTAAATCAGAGCTGGCTCCAGGACACATTCTGTGGAGACCCACTACATAAAAACCAACCAACCAAAAACTCGATTAAAAGCAAGGCTTGTCCTAGAAAGAGCTTCTGTAAGCTTCTAGAACTTTCCCCATGTCACACCTGTATGTTTCTTCATTCCTGTAGGTTTATATTGATCTTGTAATATATCAACCAGTAGGGTCCGCCCCCTTTTATTCAATCCTCAGTGCTGGGGCAAGCCTCTCGCTACAGCCTACCTACTCTGAGAGCCAAGCTGCCTCCTCAGAGGCCTGGGTTCACCACAGCCTCTTGATGCTGCAAATTTAGATTCCAACTGTGTGCCGGCCCCCTCCTCCCCTTCCTGCTTTCTTATTCAAAGAACTTTCAAGAGACTTTCCAAGTTCTGTTTAGGAAGAGGGCATCTCCCTAGGGCACCAGCTGGCATCTCATGTAATTATCATTAAATTACAGAGACAATTTTAATTTCACAATAATTAGAAATATCAACTGCAGCTCCAGCCTTCGAAACTAATGGAATTTTAATGGGCAGCTGCTTAGGTTACAGCCCAAAATAGTAACGCTCAGGCGGGCAGAGCAGCTGGAGCCAGGGCCTTGGACAGGAGATCTGTGTACAGAGGAGGCAAGCAAGGAAGAGCTGAGTACCTGGGAAGAACCTGGGGGTGGCCATTGTGGGTAGTCCAGTTAAGCACTCTGCAGCCACCCTGCAGGGTGGGAAAGGAGACCCCAGCAATGGACTGGTTTGCCAAGGTGGAAGAGACTTGCATTTAGGACTTTAAACCCACATGCACGATCACCCCAAAGAAGCAGCTTGGAGCCACACCCACCTTGTCCTACAACCTCAAGGTTTGACTCAAAGTCCCTGACCCCAGATGGTGCCCCCTGGGCAGCCCATGCCACAGGCGTGTGTGCCTTAGCGTCTGGACTGTCCACGGCAGGACCCGGTCTCAGGCTTCAGTGCAGGAGTGGGATCATTGAGGCTGGGTCCTGTGACTCCATCCTGACAGACAGTGGAAGTAAACAGTCTCTTGTTGGGCAGCAGAGTTTACATTTGATGAAGTTAGAATGGTCTCATTTGTTTTCCTTTCATAGAGAAGCTTCCTGTGTTCCTCAAAGTCTTCACGGAGGTCACGGAGCTATTTTCCCATATCCGGTCCCAGAAGCTGTGGTGGTGTCCGGTCTCAGGCCCACCTTCAATCATTGGCATGTGCGTGATGAGCTGGACATGACGAGATATTTTTCTGTAGGACTCTCCTGTTGTTCTAGAACTATTTGTTTAAGAGTGCTTCCTGTCTCTATTGGCTTTGTCAAGAATCTGTTTGGGGAACAGAGGTGGGTGTATGTCTAGGCTCCAGTCAGGCCTGTTATCTGCTCGTGCATTGGATCTTGTTACTTGCAGGCCTCACAGAGAGACGTGAAGTCGCCTGGCAAAAACATGCAACCTTCTCTCCCGACAATCGGCGCTGGCTAGTCATGTCTGCTGCATCTCTATAGAGCTTGCAAATCAGCTTGTCAGTTTCTGCCCTCGGAAAGTCTACTGAAAGTTTGACTGAGATGTCTCTGAATCCACAGAGACTCTTGGTGACATGTTGAAAAGAATTGAGTCTCATGAGTCATGAACCTGCACCTCCCCGCTCCCTCAGAAAGAACCAGAACAGTCCACGATTGAGACTCCTTGATATGTTAATCTTCCAATTATTTGCCATGAATATTTAGGGATACACTTGTTTTTCCAACTGTAGCCCACAACTCTGCTCGAATCACTTACTAGTCCTAATGCATTGCCGTGGTTGTTCTTTGGTTATGCCTGGGGATTTTCTGATTGCAGTTGTGTCTTCCAACAGGGTGCGGTGGTATATACCTGTTACCCCTGCATTTGGGACGTGTAGGCAGAAGAATCACCACAAATTTGAGGCCAACCTGCTTTATGAAATGAGTTCTAGGCCAGCAAGGGCTGCATAAGGAGACCATGTCTGAAAAAACAAAACAAAACATAAATCCCAAGCAATCAAACAAAACTGCCAACATAGTCGCCTGTCTGTAAATAAAATCAGTTTGTTGCAGTGTTTCTAATCTTCCTTTTTTTTCCTCATTCTTTTGGCTGGGTCCTCCAGCTCAGGGCTGCAAAGAGCAAGAGAGAGCAGAGCCTTTGCCTTGTTCTTGGTCTTAAGGGGAACACACCCCCTCTCTGAATGGCATTAGGTGGAGGTTTTCTATAGAGACTCTTCACCAAGTCAGCACCTTCCCTTCAAGTTCATTTTCTTCCAAATCCTTATAGATGAGTGTTGAAGTTTCACAAGTGCTGCTGATGCATGTTAGTTAATCACAGGGTGTTTCTCCTTTACCTTGTTGATATGAAGGGTTGTAATAATTGAGTTACCGTGGTTGAACTAACCTTGTATACCTAGGCTAAGCTGTACTTTTCCATAGTGTGTTAAATACCATTATTATGCTCAGAATTTCTGCCTCCATGTTCATAGGAAATGTGGGTCCATAACATTGTCTTAATTAGGGCTACTATTGCTGTGATAAAACACCATGACCAAAAGTAACTTGGGGAGGAAACAGTTTGTTACTCACATTTCCATGTAACACTTCATCATCGAAAGCAGTGTGTTGCATGAATCCTAATTGGTCTTAATACTAAAAACCCAGAGCCAGATATCAGGGTAAAAGCTGAGAGATCAGAGAAGCAGAGCAGCCAGCCACTAGACAGACTTCTTGTCTCTACTGAATCCTCAGACTGAATGCCATAAGCTCCTCTCACCACCCAGCCATATCCCTTTCTGTCTCTACCTCCCAAGTACTGGGATTAAAGGTATGTGACTCCCAAGTGCTGGGATTAAAGGTATGTGACTCCCAAGTGCTGGGATTAAAGGTATGTGACTCCCAAGTGCTGGGATTAAAGGCATGTGACTCCCAAGTACTGGGATTAAAGGCATGTGACTCCCAAGTACTGGGATTAAAGGTATGAGCCATCACTGCCTGGCTCTGTCTCTCTTTTAGACTAGATCAATCTGCGTAGCCCAGGGTGGCCTTGAACGCACAGAGATCCATCTGCCTCTGCCTCCCAAGTGCTGGGATTAAAGGAGTGTGCCACCACTGCCTGGTCTCTGTGGCTGACTAGTAGCTTAGCTCTGCACTCTGATCTTCAGGCAAGCTTTATTGGTTAGATCACAAACAAAATAACACCACAGCAGTGAGGGCAGGAACTCATGCAGGGCAGGAACCTGGAGGCAGCCTGATGCAGAGGCCATGGAGGAGTGCTGCTTACTGGTTTGCTCATCCTACTTTCTTATAGAACGCAGGACCACTAGCCCAGAAATGGTGCCACCCACAATGAACTGGACCTTCCTCCATTAATTAAGAAAACGCCCTAGAGGCTTGCCTACAGCCCAATCTTATGGAGCATTTTCTCTACTGAGGCTCCCTCCTCTCTGATGACTCTAATTTGTGTCAAGTTAATATAAAACTAGCCAGGACAAGTGACCCCTGGTCAACTTGACACACGAACACATCACTTTTCAGTTATAGCCTTCCCTTTCTCATTTATACCTACGATAGCATGTTACTATTAATGTTACGATATAAAATATGAATAAATTTAAAAGTTACAGTCCTTACAAATTCAAACTCATTAAAAATTCAGTCTCTTTAAAATATCCAATCTCTTTAAAAACACAATTTGTTTTGTTTTGGTTTTTTTTCGAGACAGGATTTCTCTGTAGCTTTGAGCCTGTCCTGGACTATCTCTGTAGACCAGGCTGGCCTCGAACTCACAGAGATCCACCTGCCTCTGCCTCCCGAATGCTGGGATTACAGGCGTGTGCCACCACTGCCCAGCCCCAAAATTGCTTTTAAAAGTTCAAACCAAACAAAACCAAAGTCCAACAGTGTAAATAACTCAGTGTCCAGTTACCTGGGATTCACTCATGATCTTCTGGGCTCCTCTGAGAGGCTTGAGTTCACTTCTACAACTTTGCCCTCTGCAGCACACTCAGCCTGTCTTCCAGACTGTAGCTGGCTCTACTCCACTGCTGCTGGTGATCTTGGTGGTCATCCCATGGTACTGGCATCTCCAAAAATGCTGGGGTCCCTTGCTGTAACTGGGCTGCACTTTCACCAATAGCCTCTTCTGGGCTCTCTTCAGGGACTCCAGCCCTGCTACACAGTACCAAGACATGACTACCCTTCATGCCTTCAAAACCAGCACCACCTGGGTGACTCTTACACTACCAAGTTCAGCTGCAACCTTGGCTGTGTCTGGAACACAGCTTCTGTGTGTTGATCCTGAGGAAACATTTCCCAGAAGACTTCACCTCAGTGATAGTGGTTTCTTCTTTTCCTTCTTTTAGGGAGGGGTTTGGTTTTTTGAGACAGGTTTTCTCTGTGTAGCCCTGGCTGTTCTGGAATTCACTCTGTAGATCAAACTGACCTCAAATTCACAGAGTCGCCTGCTTCTGCCTCCCAAGTGCTGGGATTAAAGGTGTGCACCACCACACCCAGCTGCTTTCTTCTTAATCACGGCTAATTCTTCAGCCCCACCTGATCAGCACCCACCATCCCAGCAAAGCAAGGAGTTTGCTTTAGTGGTTCTGGTCTCCTGTTAATCACAGCCAGTTCTTCAGCTCCAGCTGACCAGACACCACAGATGCTTCACATAAATGGCCAGGTCTTTACTTCCCTCTGAAACTTCACAAGCCAGGTCTCCATTGTCTACACTGCTCTCAGCATCCTTATCTTCCAGGCTCCTACAGAACAGATCACTGAGCTCTTAACACTCAATGGCTTTTCTAGCCTAAAGTTCCAAAGTTCCTCCCATAATTCTCCCCAAAACAACATGGTCAGGTCTGTCACAGCAATACCACACTATCCTGGTACCAACTTGTCTTAAGTTAGGGTTCCTATTGCTGTGATGAAACACCATGCCAAAAGTAACTTGGGAAGGAAAGGGTTTATTTCACTCACTGTTCCATATAATGGTTCATCATCAAAAGCAGTGAGGGCAGGAACTCACACAGGGCAGAAATCTGGAGGCGGGAGAGGATGCAGAGGCCATGGAAGGGGTGGGTGCGGCTTACTGGCTTGCTCATCCTGGTTTGCTCAGTCTGCTTTCTTCCAGAGTGCAGGACCACCAGCCCCGGGGCGGCCCCGCCCACAATGGGCTGAGCTCTTTCCGAGACAGTCACTAATTAAGAAACTGTTCCTTCTGTTTCTATTGTGTGGAACAATTTGAAGAGTATTGGAATTAGCTCTTCTTTGAAAATCTGGTAGAATTCTGCGCTGAAACCATCTGGTCCTGGGCATTTTGGGGGTGGGGTGGGGAGACTTTTAATGACTGTTTCTATTTCTTTAGGGGTTAATGGTCTACTTAAATTGTTTATCTGGTCTTGATTTAACTTTGGTATGTGGTACCTATCCAGAATATTGTCCACTTCTTTCAGATTTTTCAATTTTGTGGAGTACAGGTTTTTGAAATATGACCTGATGATTCTCTGGATTTCCTCGTTGTCTGTTGTTATGTCTCTGTTTTCATTTCTGATTTTGTTAATTTGGATTCTCTCTCTCTCTCTCTCTCTCTCTCTCTCTCTCTCTCTCTCTGCTTTTTGGTTAGTTTGGATAAGGGCTTTTCTATCTTGTTGATTTTCTCAAAGAACCAACTCTTTGTTTCATTGATTCTTTGTATTGTTCTCTTTGTTTCTATTTTATTAATTTCAGTCCTCAATTTGATTATTTCCTGGCATCTATTCCTCCTAGGCCCTCTTCATAGGTGAGGCAGGTGTAGTTAGAGTTTTCCTGCCTGGCCCAATCAGGACAAATCTCTCTTACCCGCCAGTCCCACAGTCGCTCAGACCCAACCAAGAAAGCACACAGAAACTTACATTGTTTAGAAACTGTATGGCTGTGGCAGGCTTCTTGTTATCTACTTCTTCTATCATAAATAAACCCATTTGTGTTTGTCTATACTTTGCCACATGGCTTGTGGCTTACCAGTGTCTTTACATGTTGCTTTTCATGGCGGCGGCTGGTGGTGTCCCTCTCCAGCCTTCTACTTCCCAGAATTCTCTTCTCTCTTGTCCGCCTATACTTCCTGCCTGGCCATTGGCCAATCAGAACTTTATTTACACAGAGTGATATCCACAGCAGGCAGGTATTTAGTTTGAATTGTTGAAGGGGCCCGTGGCAGTGGGATCAGGATCTGTCCCAGGTGCATGAGCAGGCTTTTTGGAGCCCAGTGCCTATGGTGGGACACCTTACATAGCCTTGGTGCGGGGCAAGGGCCTTGGATCTGCCTTAACTCAAAGTACCAGGCTCTGCTGACTCCCCATGGGAGGCCTTGCCTTGGAGGAGGTGGGAATGGGGGATGGGTTGTGAGGGAAGGCTGAGGGGGGTGGGAGGAGAGGGGGACCTGTGGATGGTTGGTATGTAAAATGAATAGAAAATTTCTTAATAATAAAAAAGAAAAAAGGAAATAAAAGGAAAAGATAAGATAAAAATGAAAAAATGAAATAAAAAAGATAAATAAATAAAAAGAAAGTGTTCTGTGGGCTTGCCTATAGCCCAATCTTACGAAGATTTTCTCAACTGAGAAAGTTTTCTCAGTTGAGGCTCCCAGCTTGTGACAAGTTGATATCAAACTAGCCAGCATAAACATCCTTTCTCATTTTTGACAGGTTTTGGTTTCAGAGTTGTGCAGGCCTCAGAAAACTGACTCAAGAACATTCCACCTACCTCTTTTTCCTAACGAAAATGTGTTTAAGAGGGGAATTATTCTCTCTTAAATGTTTGATTCACACTGATGCCTGAGCTTTTCCTAGGGGCAAGCTTCTTTGTGTAAGGTCCTGGCTTTTCTCACATTTTCACTCTGAGGAGATGATAGAATTGTATAACAAACAGCCACAGCCACTCCCTAGATCAACACTAACGCTTTCCCTGCCTCACACTCACCCGTCACTCCATCTCATTCTTTGACACCCAGTACGTCACAGAGTCCGGCACAGGTCTCCTTAGGTCCTCAATAATTAATTCCTCTAACCAATGGGGCCCCCGCTCAGACTTCTGAACTGTTCTCTTTTCCTCCTTCACCGCCTTTCTCTCTCCCTCCCTCCCTCCTTCCTGTTTCCCTCCCCCATTCCTCTCCCCACCCCGAGTCTTGCTCTGTAGTCCGAGCTAACCTCACACTGAGAGCCTTCTGCCTCAGCCTCCTGAGTGTGCTGATTTCAAAGCCACAGACGCATTCTTGTCTCTCCCCATTCCTCTGTCACCCAGACCTTGTGGTGGTCTTCCAGTTGGCCATTTGTGCTCTTCCCTCATCCCCTCCCTCTCCTCTTCCTCTTCTTCTCATCTTTTTTCTCCTTCCCTTTGTCCTCCGCTTGCCCCTTTTCCTTCTTTAATTTTTTAATCCGGTCCCACTCTGTTGCCTTGGAAGGCCCAGAGCTTTTAGTGATCCTCCTGCCTCTGCATCTTGTTGCTGAAATTATGGGTATCAACCACCACACTGATTTCCTAAAGTTTATGCCACTCATTTCAAACCATCTTTGCTCATAGAAGCCATTTAAATTTTTTTTTATAATTTTATGTGTATGAGTGTCTTGCCTGAATGTACGACTGTGCACCACATGCATGCATTATCTGTAGAGTCTGAAAAGGGCACAGAATTCCGATCGCTGCCATGAGGACCAGCCTTCAGCAGCACAGGGGGTCTATGGAGTCAGCGGACCTTTGAATTTTCTATCTGAGGAAGTAAAACTTAATTCTCTGGGGCCGGTGAGAAAGGAAACACACACACACACACACACACACACACACACACACACACTTAGGGTCTTTCTCATCATCTGTCTCAGTTCTGTCTTTATTTTCCCTTTAAAGCTCACATAATCCCTATGGTTACATTCTATTTCTCAAGTGAATGATTATAATGAATACAGGTAAAAAACATGTTTCCCATTACCCTTACATGATTAATCAAATCATCCCGAGAACCCATACATTCACATCTAAGTAACATTTATAGATGAACAGAGTGTGAGCAAGCAGGGTATTTTTCCCAGCCAGTTCTTTTGCTGGCAGGCTGCATTTTGTGGTTTCAAAGAAAGGATCAACCACTTTATTACTTATCTCACAAGTAATCTTATAAGGAATCTTGAAAGAATTACAAACCTAAACTTTTATATATGAAAAACAATCAATCATCTCTACTCAGGGTGCATACCCACTCATCAACATTTTTTTTATATATATATCAGGAAACTGAGCGTAGAAATGGGCACCAGGAATTAATCATTTTTGATCACCAACCAATCCTAGCAAGAAAGGCACATCAGCTAATAATAATTGGACTGCTTTGTTCTTGTTCCCTGACCTTAATGAGTCCCTCACTCAGGTTTGGGTCTTTCTAAACTTTAGATTGTTTCCTTGGGTTTTTCACCTCAAAGCTATTCACAAAAACATCTCAATCTAACCTTAAGTCATTTCCAAAGCTTTGTTTCAGCTATGATGCACTCTGAAACCCATGAATACATCTTCCAACATTAAGATTAAAAGAGTTTGAGCTAGTTGGGGTACTGGGACTCAATTGTTTCTCATAATCATTAGTCTAAGCCACAGTCTGTTGGGGAATATTATTTTAGAGGGTATTTCTTTTGTTTATGTTGTATTTGATTAACTCTGTGAAGCCGTGTTACTTTGCCTGTCTAAAACACCTGATGGTCTAATAAAGAACTGAATGGCCAATAGCAAAGCAGGAGAGAAATAGGCAGGACTGGCAGGCAGAGAGAATATATAGAAAGAGAAATATGTGATGAGAGAAGTAGCCAGAGAAGGAGGAGGACATTAGAGGCCAGTCACTCAGCTACACAACCAGCAATGGAGTAAGAAAGAAAGGTATACAGAAATAGAGAAAGGGAAAAGCCCAGAGGCAAAAGATAGAGGCGGGTTAATTTAAGGAAAGCTGGCAAGAAACAAGCCAAGCTAAGGCCAGACATTCATAAGTAAGAATACATCGCTGTGATTTATTTGGGAGCTGGGTGGCAGGCCTCCCAAAGACAAAAGAGCAAAAACCAAAAAACAACAATAACAACAGTCTATATGGATCCTCAATAGAAACTCATGTGTTCTAGCTGTGTGACACTTCCTTGTTTTATTTTTTATCCTCTGCAGCCTCTGCTTTATCAGAGGCAGGGGGACAACATTTACCTTTACCTACCTTTACCTATGTTAACTTTTCCACTAAACTAACCTCTATCATAATCCCTTACTATGTTTATTAAAAACTCTCAATCATCAAAATTCTATTTAAACTGACACTATTATTGTATAAATCATTGCTTCCGTTAAACAGTACAGTTTAGGAGGAAATCACCTTCATAATACTCCAAAGGTAAAAGTGCCTAATAGAACAGGATATTTCCAAGACTACATTAAGGGCTGTGGGGGGGGGGTCTCCCCATGCCCATTCACACCATGCCAGATACCAGAGAAAAAGGGCAGTGGCAGACATGCAGAGACACAGCAGTAGCAGGAGACATTCTGGCCGGCGGTGTTGGCAAACGCCTTTAATCCCAGCACTCGGGAGGCAGAGCCAGGTGGATCTCTGTGAGTTTGAGGCCAGCCTGGTCTCCAGAGTGAGATCCAGGACAGGCGCCAAAACTACACAGAGAAACCCTGTCTTGAAAGAGAGAGAGAGAGAGAGAGAGAGAGAGAGAGAGAGAGAGAGAGAGACTCTGGAGCTGAGGCTCTCGGGTCTTGCTTATCTGAGGTTCACCCACCAGAGCTTTGCTTCCTGGTGGGCCAGCTTCTGGAACTTACTGCTCCTCTGACAGGGCCACCATATGGTTATGGGAACCAAGCCCAGATTCTCTGCAAGTGCTCTTAACCATATAAGCAAAATTTAAAGTTATAGCATTACCTATATAAGGACTTGAGTTGCATACAATGAACTTTAGTATATTGTGTCTTTTACTTAAGATACATTTCTAATTTCTCTATGATTTCTTCTTTGTCCTATGGATTAGTTATATGTTTGCTACTTTTCCTCTTTGTGCTTCTTTGGATATGATTATTGATTTCTGATGTAAAAACACGCATGCTGCATGGCTCCTGTCCTTTGACAGTGAGTGCAACGAACGTTATGACCTGGCACTTGCTCTCCTTGGTAAATGTTTTGTGTGCACTTGAAAGCCACACACATTCTAGTCATGTGTGGTGAAGCATGCCTTCACCCAAACACTTGGGAAACTCAGGCAAGAGGATTACCATGAGTTTGAGGCCAACCTGTGCCAAATAGTGGGTTCAGGCCAACCTGGGCTACAAAGTAAGACACTGTTTCTTAAAGAGGTCATTCTTAAGTTGGCAGATACAGTTTTCTATGCATGTTAATTGATGGGGTTGTCCAAATATTTTAGACACTTACTGCTCATTTTGTCTGGCTTTTCCCACCATTAATGCTGTAGCGATGCTAACTTAGTCAACTCTAAGTTTGGTTTAGTTTTTAGTTTTACTTTTCCTCTTTACATCTCACACTGCTGCACATGCTGAGGGTGTATGCAGCCACCTAAAATTTCCATGGCATATTTGATGGTGTTCCTTGTTTTAGCCTCTTCCTCTGATTTAAGTGTGTGTTGTGTCTAAAGTACGTGTCTGTTAAAGAAGCATAGGAAGCTTTGGTTATTTTTTATCCAGACTGCCATGCTATATTTTTTTTCTTCTGGTTTTTTTGAGACAGGGTTTCTCTATGTAGCTTTGGAGCCTTTCCTGGATCTCACTCTGTAGATCAGGCTGGCCTTGAACTCACAGAGATCCACCTGGCTCTGCCTCTCAGGTGCTGGGATTAAAGGCGTGCGCCACAGCTGCCAGGCCACATTTTAACTTTTTATTGAATTAAAAAGAAAAGAAAAACAGGATCTCACTTTATATCCCAAGCTGGTCTTGAACTTGAGCCCTGCCTGGCTCAGCCTTCTGAGTACACATCACACCCAGTCACCTGCACACTTTTACATGTCAGACATTGTGGTGGAGTTTTCAGGCCTTAGGTTTTTGTTGGCATTGAGTTTCTGTTTATCTTCTCTTTTCGTGGGTTGTATCCATCCTCATCTGGGTATTCTTTGGCATAGCTCTTTTGTGTGTTCCATGCCCCTTGACTCCCACTGCTGGATCCTGTGGACTTCACACTGCTGATGCATTCCCCAATCACAGATGAGGGGTTTTGTGTCTCCGCGTGAAGCATCTCCATTCAACTGGTGTCCCATTTGACCTTCTGATCACCCTGAGAGACACAAGAAGAACATCCACTGAGCTGCTAAAGCAATTACATCTAATTTAGGTGATTTTCAAGATGCCTCAGAAGAGGGAAGGAGACAGTAGAATGTTCGAGTGCCGAACGGTAGGTCTTTGCATACTCTCTGACTTCTTATTCCATGCCAGACTCTGGATGTAAGTGAAGAGCAGGCCTGAGAGGTCCTGTTGTTGCTTTTGCCTCAGTTCCACAGAAGCAACCCTTTTCCTGGTGGGCTGGGGACTGCCTGTGGATCTCACTGCTGTCTGGCATGGTGCTGCGGCTGCTGTTTTCAGTATGCTTGCTTCTGACTTGGGCTTGCCTTGCACTTCCCTGGGACCCCAGCCTGGTGAGGCTGTAGACATCTGTGATCTCTGTATGCTATCACCAGCTTTGCCAGGATGTAAGGCTGGGTTGCTGAGGATTGGCTTGTTCTTTAGCCACCTGGCATGGTGTCTGTCCCTTGCGGTACTGCTTTGCTTTGCTCCTTCACTGTGACATGGAGTGACAGCCCGGGCCGCTGGAGCAGGCAGGCAAGTGCCTGGCCCTGCACTTCTTAGGTGGGAAGTCCTGTGTAGCTGCTCTTTGGGCCCTGGGGGCGAGAGGTCTCCTTTCTCTCCTCTGTTCTGCTCTATGCTTACATTGGAAGGAAGCAAGAAGTTCCTGTCATTTTCCTTCCTATAATTGTCTCTGAGGTACAGCCTTGACCAAGCATCTTCCTGCTGTGACTGTGATGGTGGAGAATCGAGGGGGACCCGGACCATGTAAGCTGCGAATCATTTTATTCAAAAGGACTCAGTTGCTTTCTAAAAATCAAATACATGAGCCTGGAGAGGTGGCGTAGTGGTTAAGAGCACTTAGTGCTCTTGCAGAGAACCCTGATTCTGTTCCCAGCACTTACAAGGCTGCTTACAACTGCCTGTAATTCCAGTTCCGTGGGATCCAACACCACTGGCCTTCTCAGGAGTACAGATAAATTCACACAAGAATTCACACATACACATAAGTAAATGTTAAAAACAACAACAAGAGGATTGTCAAGGGCGGCTGTGACCTTGACTCCATTGCCTTGGGTTAAGGAAAAGATGCACAGGCCAATACTAGGCTGGTACCTCAGAGCCTTCTCACCAGGTCCTCCGCAGAGTTCGTGTGTGGAGGTATGGTTTTGAAGGCTGGAGTAATTCAGCAATGGTAGATGATGGGTTCTGCATGTGCCCCAGAGGTGGAGCATCTCTAGTCAACATGTGTGCTCTGTCTTTCTCATCTCTCCCAGATCCACAGAGGAAGCAGCAACTGAGAGCTGTAGGAAGGATTAGACCTGAAGTATAGAGTGTTCAGGATGTGCCGGAAGAGGGGGGAATGCAGTGGCACAGCCCCGAACGTGAAGTCCTGTTTCAAAGTCCTCCATTTCTGTCACTTGATATGCTGATTGCTGTTGACAGTCAAGGCGTCCTCGAAAACACAAAGGGAAAAGAACAAGGTTGACTATTTCCTCTTTGATCAATTTAAAATATCTTTTTAATTGGAGAGAAAATAGCTTCTCTCTACTGGAAAAACCTGGGTAGCAAAGATAACATCCCGGTCAAACCTAAGGAAGTGGAAATATATACATTTTTGTGAGGGACATAACTCATATGAAGATGATCTCTGGGGCTTATACACAGACCACTTTCTGCTGTTTTAGATGGTGGCAAATTCAGCTGGAGAGAGACTCGAGTGAAGTAATATTCTGCTTCCTTAAAGGGACTAGAGGGATGACTGAAGAGCACTGGCTACCTTTGCAGAGGACCCCAGTTCAGTTCCCAGCACCCATGGTGGCTCACTAGCGGCTGTAACTGCGTTTCCAGGGCATCTGATAGCCTCTTCTTGCCTCTGTTGGTACTTGCACACATATGCAGGCAAAATACCTGTACACATAAAAATAAATTAATCTTTACAAATAACATTTCAGTGGCTAGGCAGGGTGGTATATACCTGCATCATTCAGGAAGTTGGGGTGGAAGTTCAAGGTCATTCTCAGCTACAAAACAGGATTTCAGCACAGACACATCTGAAAGGGTGATTTTTGGCCCACTGGTAGATCTTTTACACAGCAGTAGACTATAGTGTTATGTGTTGTAGTGATTTCTATGAGAGCATTTTTAGGCAGTAATATTTTCTGTAATAACATTGTCATTGGCGGCCTCATGATGGGGGTCTGACCATGATGTACAAAATGAGTGTCTCTCTCCCAGCTATAAACATTTGCTTGAACAATTTAATTGATGGTGTGGTTGCATCTGCTTCAACTGGGAAAAGCTTCTCAAAATGGAAAAAGGAGCCCAAATTATGAGGGAAATGTGGGACTCTAACAACATAATTACTGGGTTTGCTGTAATGAATTCAGAAAAAGTTACTTGGGGGAAGCAAGGTCCAATCGCTGCAGAATCTGGTGGGTCCCTCTGCCATTCATGTAGCAGCCAACCACCGCCATGGTAAGACATGAAGTATTTTGCCTCTGATTCATTAGATGAATATAGATAGATTTAAGCTTGTTTTTCAGCTTGGCCATTTTAAAGAAATGCCTCCCCAGGTGGGAGGATGGCAAGCACTTTATTAGTGTGTTAATACGTTTCCTGTCTCTGTGTGAGCAACAGCTTATGGGGCAAAGACTTATTTGGGTTCATGGGTTCAGAACTGTTCATTTGGGACTGACTGGCTGCATTGTTTTTGGGCCAGTGGTGAGGTGGGGCATCGTAATGAAAGGACGGGATAGAGGAGGCTGCTCAGCTTACTTCATGGCAACCAGGGGACAAAAAGAGAGGTGTGGGGGAGGGGCCAAGAGGCATGTCCTTCTAAGACACAACGCCACCAGCAACCTACTTCCTCCAGCCAGGCCCCACTATAACCACACCATTGGAGCAACATAGAACATCCACCGAGGCAGAGACAAGCCGGTGGGATTGCTGGGCACATCATGGCACTGGAGTGCAGTCTCTGGGCTAAACGGCTCTTGCAGGACGGTGTGAGGGTCTTTAGTGCGGCAGACTCAAGGCCCCACTTCATACCAGTTCTACCTGGTCTCTCACTTCTCCTTGTCAAAAACACAGACCAAGGTAAGAATGGGGACCTGGGGCAGAAAGAGATTAAATCAAGGCTTGAACCCTCAAATCCCTTGGAAATTTTTTCATTAAAATTTTTTAATTTAAATTTTTTTCAGTGATGTTGTTGGGCTGTTTTGTGGCCTCCTTCACCCCTGGAAGGTCCTAGGTGTTTGGGTGGGCGCTCCACCTCAGCCCCTGGCATCCTGGCATCCCTATACCCAAAGAGTCTGGAATGTTCTGGTGGAAGATCCACTTATCTCTTTCCCTAAACCCACCCCTTCAAAGCCTGCCAAACACAGATCCTCTCCCAGAGAGGCTCAAGCCCACTCCCACAGGGTATATAAGCTGTATCCCAGAAAAAACAGACATTTGGTTCTTCCCATCTCTCGTCCCAGTCTCCCGTCTGAGGGGCCGGGGAATCACCCGGGAACGCTTTACCCCTTAAACCTGGGCTTTTCCAATTCGGTCTGATTCAGTTTAATTTGGAGTGCTCTGCCTGTGAAGAGGCCTGCAGGGAGCAAAAGACTTGTCACTAGGGTCCAAGGACACACACACTCATTTGTTCTCCAGGCACCTACAAGAGTTCCTGTGGAAGCATGCTTTGCCGTGTGATGACCCACAGGTGAAGTTGAAGCTTCCTGGGACCCCCAGCCATGATTCCCACAGTCTGCATTTCCAACAAGATAGGCCCCCGCCTGCCTGGAGGTAGTGTGGGCAGGTACTCACCCCTCTCTCATCCAAAATCCCCTGTACACAGCATTTTCCAATGGCCAGCCTGAGCAGGACTGTGTCCCAGTGCTGGTTTCTTTGGGAAGGCGTTGGGCCCTCTCCTGGTATGTGGGAGGGAATAGGCCTCTGGTTTTCTTGCCCCTTGGGAGTGCACAGGGTATGGCTTTGCCTGTCTTCCATCATGCCCTCTGCTTCACTATAAAGGAGGTCCTAAAAACACGCCTGGACCCAACACAGTTGGGCTTTGGTTGTCAAAGGCTGCCTCAGTTTCACTTCAGAAACTAATAAGGCCTGCTCTCAGGGGAGACACGGGTGAATCTGGAGAGATCAGCTGTTAAAAGCTGCTGTCCCTGGCCAGCCTGGAGTCCTGGTCATTCCTGAGGCCCATAGACCAGAGAGAGGCCAGTCATCTAGTTTGTCAGACTGAGGGGGTCTCAGGAATGCTGCCCAGGGTTAGGCCAGGCCTGGGAAAGCTGGACACTTAGAGCTTCTGAATCGCATGGACTCAAATCCTCCTGCTGTTTGCTTCCTAGCCTTCAATCCGCCAGGGGCTGCTCTGAGCAGTCCCACGAAATCTATGTATGGAGATGCGCATTGTCAAAGGACCCCACTGGAGTCAAAAGAGCCCTAGTTTGATGAAACGCTCGAGGTCGACACTGGCATGTGGGGGTACTCACTAGTGAAGGGCGAGCCATCTGAGCCAGAGTCCTGGTCCCACTCCAGTTGGCTGGTAAAGTCTCCAGTGTCTGTCAGCGCAGTACCAGCAGGCATCTGCCCTGGCCATGCTCAGGCTAGAGCCAGGTTGCATGTGTTTATCCTACCCAGAAAGTCATTCCTGGTTCTCTGAGTTCTCTGAGGGCCAGGGTAGACACACACCCAACTTAAAGTTAAAGCAGATGCTATTCTGGACATATTAACCACCGGCTTCCCCACTGTCTTTCTCTATAAGGATCAGGTTGAAAACCAGGCTTTTCTTAATCTTTTGGAGGGAAAGTTGCCCATTCTCCTTGGGCACTGTTCTTAGCAGCTGTCTCTATTTGGGGGTAATGTACCCAGCCTCTTTCACCTGCCTGAACAGTGTTTCTGCTAGTTCCCAGGTCGGTTCCAACTTGTCCTTCCAGACTTAAAAAAAGAATAAAAATAAAAAAGATGCATTGATTTTTTTTCTTATTTCTGTACATGTGTGAGAGTGTGTGAATTTATGTGCAGCATGCATGTATGATGTGTGTGGAGCCCGCAGAGCCCAGAAGAGAGCACTGGATGCTTTGGAACTGAATTTATAGGCAGTTGTAAGTCACCTGATGTGGGTGCTGGGAACCAAATCTTGGGCCTCTTCAAGAAAAATAAGCACTCCAAACTGTAGGGGCATCTTTTCTTTCTAGCTCTTATCAGTGCTCAGTCCCCACATTGGAAAGGGATGAACTGGAAATTCTAGTGGAGGGGGTCTAGGCAAGGAGGTCTCGGAACCTAAGAGAAAACCAAGAGGAGGAGAGACCCAGCTCATAGTCTTTGACAAAGTGATCTTAGTGTCCATGGAAGGAAAAACACTAGCTCTCCCATGGTGTGGTAACACGTAGCATTTCATGAGGGGCTGTGTGAATTCTTGGCAAGCATTTGGTCTGAGACAGTTTAATCTCCAGGATTAGCCTAGTACTTTGTCGTTTATGGGTCTTAGTCATTCTTTCAACTTTACCTGAGGAGAGAGGGTACCAAGGCATATGGCAGTGTCCATTAGTATCTATGTTGGCTGGTCTCATGTCAACTTGACATAAGCTGGAGTCATCTGAAAGGAGGGTACCTCAACTGAGAAAATGTCTCCATAAGACCAGCTCTGGACAACCTGTAGAGCATTTTCTAAATTAGTGACTGAGCGGGGAGGGTCCAGTCCATTGTGGGTGGTGCTATCTCTGGGCTGGTGGTCCTGGGTTCTATAAGAAAGCAGGCTGAGCAAGCCATGAGGAACAAGCCAGTAAATGGCATCCTTCCATGGCCTCTGCATCAGCTCCTGCCTCCAGGTTCCAGCCCTGTTTGAGTTCCTGCCCTAACTTCCTTTGATGATGAGCAGTGTGTAAGCCAAATAAACCCTTTCCTCTCCAAGTTTCTTTTGTCATGGGGCTTTATCACAGCATTAGAAACCCTAACTAAGACAGTATCCAAGGTTCTCATTATCCAAGTTTCTATTTTGTGTTAACTGAAATCTCAGGACCAAATGCTAAGAATGTTATTGTTACCTCCTTGGCTGTAGCACTGGGGAGTGGGGGTGTGGTCAGTCAATTAGTGAGGTGGTTTACAGTAACCATTAACTATCTCAGTCCACCTACCTTAGGCATCTCAGTATAGTGCACCTAGTACCTTGGAATGGCCTAAGCCCAGAATTTCTTTCCTCTGCATCTGTTTGTGAAGGTTCTGATTATGAATTTTACAACAGGCCACATAACTGATGATGCCTATTTCACTATAGTGCAGATCTCTATAGATACAGACATAAGTCCTTAGAATAGCTACACATATTGTCTGGGGACACACTGACCTCTTTCATGTAATTGAGGCTAGTACCCTTATTGATGTGGTTAGTATCCCTCCCACCAGGAAGAACCCATTTTCCTTCCACTATTTTAGGTAGCCCCTATGTCAGTTAACTGTTCTTCTTCCACCCCTGAAAATGTTTTTAAAACGATTTTATTTTTAAAACATAAATTTTATGTGTGTTGGTAGTTTGCTTGCATATATGTCTGTGTGAGGATGTTAGGTCCCCTGAGACTGGAGTTACAATTGCAAGCTGCCATGTGAGTGGGAAGAATTGAACCCATGTCCTCTGGGTGCCATGTGAGTGGAAGGAATTGAACCCATGTCCTCTGGATGAGCAACCAGTGCTCTTAACCACTGAGCTATCTCTCCAGTCCCAATCCTCTGCAAATTTTGAAGTGGTTATGGATTGGAGAAGGTGAGGATGAGAGGGCATATAAAACTTCAGACTCCATAGCAGTTTCTCTTGCTATTTTATAAGCCAATCTGTTTCCCTGGGTCTCCAACCTGTGGCTTATTTGATGCCAGGGAGGTTTATACAATGACAAATTTCCTCAGGCAGTTCTGAGTTTTCCATACCTGAGTAATTAGTTCTTTATGTATCAAATTCTTCCCTTTTCTGTTAATTGGCCTCCTTTCTGTCCAGATTTCCCCCAAAATATAAACTACTACAAGGCATATGTGGGGACTGGAGCAATGGCTCAGGAGTTAAGAACACGGGCTGTTCCCACAGAGGACCCAGATTTGGTTCCCAGTGCTGATATGGTAGTTCAACCACCTGAAACTTCAGTTTCAAGGAATCCAGTGTCCTCATCTGATCTCCTTGGGCATCAGGCATATGCATTGTGCTCGTACATACACATGGGAAAAATAGCTAAATGCATAGCTGGAGTCTGTATTATAGTCTCCTTGTTTATCTTTTAGATTTTAATGGCCTGGTTCAAGGTATAAAACTCAAATGTCTGGGCAGACCAGTTCTTTGTCATTCATCAACATTCAGTGACTTTTTATTTAATTCTATCAATCTCAGAATACCTATTGATGTCTTTTCTCTTCAGTTACACAGAAGGACCCATCTATACATAGTTTGGCTCCCTGAAGAAACATGTCTTGCTCATTTCAGGACAGACAGACTTAATCAGATTTAAACAATAATGCTCCATGGACACAGAAGGATCCCTGCACTCAGGAATTCTGCTGGGTTAAAACAGTTGTTGGTGGCTAGGATGGAATCCTCTTTCTCTGGAGGAATAGCCTTCCACTTCAAGATTCCGGCGTCTGCTAGCCGTATCCCAGCCCTCTTCTGAAGACGTCTTCTTACTCGGACAGCATGTTCATAATTAAACAGCTGCCAAGTTCCCTTTCAGCTCTCCTCCTTGGGGGCTGGGAGCTACTGACTGAATGCATCCCAGCCACCCCTGGTAGGCTGGGTGCAACTTTGACAGGGCCTTTGCCCATGACCCCAAGCAATGCTCCAAGGGGAGTAGCCTTGTCCTCACTTACAAAAAGATGAAAAGTCTTTTCCAAGAGAGGGCAAGGCTAGTGCTGGGGTGGGCATTAATTCCTGCTTAATTCCCTGGCCTTAATTCCCTTTACCTCCTCCGGGAGAGGCTCGGGTTCCTAGTATAGGATTTGTGTGTGTGACTTTGCTTTGATAGCATAAAGCATCAGTCCAGAGTCTACAGCACTCCGCTAGGCTCAAGTGTTATGTTAAGTCCTTTCTTGGTTTTGGGGACTGGGGTGTGGGCATGAATGTCTTGTATCTTAAGAGGAAAAGAAAAAAAAAGTAGAGGAGAGACCCAGGACATAGTTTGGAAAATTTGCTCTTTAGTCTACGTGGTGAGAAAGTGGGAAGAGACTTCTGTGAACCTCCCAGGTGGGTGGTCCATTTGTACTACCGCTTTCTTCTGGCCTCGGGACCTTCCCATTCAAGGGCAAACAAGTCCCTGCTTTCTTCTGCCAAATACAAGTCCAGAAGGCATCTTTAAGGTTGACCTGAGCCATTTGTGATCATAAGGAATCTCTGACAAGAGGGTGTAGGGCTTTGGGAACACCAGATGCTGCCCTGGACCATCTGGTTTATAGCCTTCAAGTCTATAAACTTGAATAAACTTAAACAGTGGATTAAGCTCCATCTGCTTCCCTTACAGAGACTATTGGGGTATTGTCTTGGGGTTCAAGGCCCCCATCCCCAAGAAGACTGTTGCTAACTGGAGTCAATCTTTTCATCCCTTCCTGAGGAATTGTGTGCTGCTTCCTTTGAATCATCTCACCCAGTGCTGGGAGGCTGATCTGAAGAGGGACAGCCTGCAGCCATGCCTGTTTCCCTGTTTAACCCTGGGTTCATCTGGTGTTCTGCCTTAGCAGCTTGGAGCCATGAAGAGACGAGAAGAGACGCAAAGTTCAGCTGTCTGTCTGCCTGCTGCTCTGTCTGTGGTCCTTCTCCTCCTCCACTGAGTCATTAGTCTCTTCCCAAGGGGTTTATCCCTGCCTCCGGGACTGGAGACAGATAGATACAGGGTGTCTGGGAGGAGAAAGAGAAAGAGGAGACACAGCAAGGAGGGATACCCAGAATCTATGAAAGAGAATCTTTTTTAATTTTGAATTTTTGAAAATGTCATGAGTTCTTTATTTACATCATTTCACTCCTTCCCTCAACTCCTCCCGGTTTCCCACTCCCTTTTGAATGCATGACCTCTTATTCTTTGATTACTGTTACACGCACGCAGCATGTACCCCTGATGAATCCATTTGGTGTTGTGCGTGAGTGTGCGTGTTTAGGGCTGACCACTTGGGACTGGATAGCCCATCAGGGAGCTCATCTCTGGGGAAGACTGATTTTCCCTCTCTTAGGAGCCATTAATTGTTTATAGCTCCTTATCTAGGGAGAGGGCCTTGTGAGATTTTATGCATTCACATTGGCATGTCAACTAGTGTTATCATTGTGCTGGCCTTGTTTAGGTGACGTATTGTCGACATTTTATGGGTGTAGCTTCTCTTATATAAAAGACGTCTCACAGCAGATTCCCTGGTCCTCTGGCTCTTATAATCTTTCTGCCCACTTCTTCCAGGATGTTGCCTGAACCTTAGTTACAGTGGTTGTGTTGTTCGCGTATCAGCTGGGGTTAGACACCCGGTGATCAACTATTCTCGGCGTTTTGTGGATTTCTGTAATGGTCTTGATCTGCTGCAAAAAGAAGCTTCATTGATGAGGAGTGAGAGCGATGGTTACCTGTGGGTACAAGAATAAGTATTAGAATGCAGTCAGAAATTATACTGGCTTAGGAAAGCGGCAGTAGTGGGTTCTTTTATAGGGTCCATGGTCTTGCCAGCCATAGGGAGTTGGCTAGATTTACTTCCATTGACGGCCTTAAATCCAATTAGACAGCTATTGGTTACCCCCAGGGTATATATGTTTTGCTTTGCTGGTCATCGTTGTGGTTCATAGATATTACAGCTGCATTCTCCCTTAGCAGCATGCGTAGCACCTTTTAGGCTATGAGGGCTAGTCCTCAGGGAGGAGGCTTGACTCCTACGTAGGACTCTCCCCAATCCTTCTTTCTTCTTAATTTTATGTGTATGTTTGTCTGCCTGCATGTGTGTCTGTGTACCATGTGTATGCAGTGCATGTAGAGGCCAGAACCGAGTATCAAATCCCTTGGAAATGGAGTTACGACTGGTTGTGAGCTACCTACCCTGTGGATGCTAGGAATCAAATGTAGGTCTCCTGTAACAGCAACAGTACTTTTAACTGAGTCTTCTCTCCAGCCCCAGGTCTCAGACCTTTAACCCAACCTCTGTTCAATGCAGAATCCTGATTTATCTTACCTGTTTTGTGTTTGTGATGCTCTCATTACAGGCTCACCCTGCTTTTCTTTCTGTGGAAACCCTCAGAAAGTGTCACAGAGGCTCTTCTTGGCCGCTGGTACTGGGTTGATCCCAGACAGAGTCCATGCAGACTCATATGCTGTACGAGGGCATCTTCCAGAGGAGCTCCCTAGGTATCACATAAAGTTTTTCACAGTCTACTTGACCAGGTCTCTGAGCAGGCCCCTCAGGGGAGAATGGGACCATGTTGGGTGTCTGCACCTGGTAAACATTTGACCACATGTCTCCTTGACTTTCACCAACTTGTGGGTTGTCCCAACTACCAAAGCAGTACTGGAACTTGAATTTCATTGCTACCTTGGTCTGTGCATGAAGTCATCTGGTTACCGCAGTGCCTGCTTGGGGCTCTTATCCCAATGTGGCCAATTGACTTTCAATTTTGGGTTTCCACTAGTTATGAGGTTAGGGAATGTTTCCACATTGAGAGCAGCAATAACACAGATAAGAGCACCTTCCAGTCTCTGACACACACACACTCCCATCCTGCCCCATCCTGCCCCATCCCAGCCCATCCCAGCCCATCCCACCCCTGAGGCCATGGAGCAATTCCAGATGAGTTCCCAAACTGTGAGAAATGGGTCTGAGGTCCCGAGAAAATGAGCACATAATTCAAAGTATTTCAGCAAGGTGAACAGACACACCTAGGGGCCCTGTGCCTCACTCTAATTGGCCAGAGCTCAGACTCACATTCTTCCATGATTGGCTAATACAGAGTGGCACAGTTTCTGGGGTGAAATGAAACCTGAGCATATATATCATATATTTTGACTCCAGGAATTGCTTAGGTTGAATTTTCACCAAACGAATCTTTTTCTAAAGTAGAGTTTCTTTTGCCTCAATTTACTCTGTGTTCTAGTTTGCTTCCCGTTGGTGTGATGGTCAGGACCAAAAACAACTTGGAGAGAAAAGGGTTGATTTGGCTCACACTTCTACATTACAGTCCATTGTCAAGGGAAGCCAGGGCAGGGAGGCAGGAACTGAAGCAGAGGCCATGGAGGAATGCTGCTTACTGGCTTGCTCTCCATGGCTTGCTTGACCTGCTTTTTTATATAACCCAGAATCACTTGCCCAGGGACGGCACATGCCCAGGGCTGGGGCCTTCCAGAGCAATCATTAATCAAGAAAACATCCCAAAGGCTTGTCTACAGGCCAATATGATGGAGGCATTTTCTCAATTGAGGTTCCTCTTACCAGATGACTCTAGCTTGTGTCAAGTTGACACAAACCATCACAGCCTTTGATAGAAAAGACAGTGCATCATGTTTACACTTCTCACGGCTTCCTTCCATGGGCTTGGAGTGAGGCCCCGCCTGTGCAGTCCCCAGTGGTTTGCTGCCCTTCATCAGCTCCCCCTCTGCCATGAGCACATGCAGAGGCTTTGGGGATCCATAACAGGATCCTTCTCCCCTCCGTCCCCCAGCCTGTGGAGGCCCTCAGTTGTAGTTGGTTGGCCCTCTGAGCTCCCTCCTGCACTCCAGAGCCCTCACTGTGCTGAAGGTAAAAGTTCACTGTCAGATGGTGGCTCAGCACGGAAATGAACCAACACTGAGTCACACACAGCTGAACTCTGGCTCTGTTGCTGCTATGGCCTATATGCTTCACTTCCTGAGCCACTGTGTCATCATCATCTACACAGGACGATGCTAATAATCCCTTTTATAAGAGTGTCCAAAGGCCCTAAAGCCTTAATTTAGTTTTACACCAGCCCAGAGTCTCCACTAAGCAGGGCACAGGTGGGACTCAAGGAGTGGTTCGGGCTGAGGCAGATTCTTTGAGCTTCTAAAGCCTAAGGCAACTGAGGAGCTGGGGACATTTGATAGCTTTCTGGAGGAGGGAGAGTCAGTTTTCTCTAATGGAGAGGCCTCTGGTAGGCCAAATTTGCTCCAGTGGGTGGAGCCGCACCTCTGAGTATGTGGACTTGGTGGGTCATCAAAAAATGAAAAGGGGACACTGAGTTAGGAGGGGCTCTGGAGTGAATCTGGGAGAGGACTGAGGGCTGCATGTGATCAAAATACTCTGTTTACACAAAACCTTCAGAAATTAATACAAAATTTACATTAAAAGCAAACCCCTTGGCCTGGTGTGGTGGCACACACCTTTAATCCCAGCACGTGGGAGGCAGAGGCAGGCAGATCTCCATGAGTTCAAGGCCAGCCTGATCTACAGAGTGAGTTCCAGGACAGCCAGGGCTACACAGAAAAACCCTGTCTTGGAAAAACAAAAAAACAAAAAAACAACAACAAAACTAAAACCCTGGGAGACACAAACATAGGTTGGACATTCTGATTCCTAAAGGACATAAAGCAAAAAGCAGGGTGACAGGTTCTGTTCCGGGAGGAATAGAAAGTGTGTCTCTGAAAGGCTTGGTCACCAGCTGGTGGATCCAGTCATTGAAATGGATCATGCTGTCATCAGTGGCTGATTCTCCAAGGGCTTCATGGTTTCATGGCACCTCTGGGAGGTGAGGAAGACTTTGGAAGGCGTGGCCTATTTGGAGGAAGTAGGTCACTGGGGTATGTTTGGGTGCTGTCTGGTCTCAGTCACCTCTGTCTTTCTCTCATGAGGTGGGCAGCTCTGTTGCACCCCACCCTTCTATCAGCATACTCCAGACAATAGAGTCCAGTCCATCATGGACTGAAACCACTGAAATATGAGCCAAAATATAACTTCCTGTAAATGGCTGATCATGGCTACCAAACTGATTACTACCCAAGCAGCTGGGCACATCTGTGAGGGACTTTCTTGACTGGATCACTGGAAGTGGGAAGACCCACCCTTAAATCGGGGCCACGTCTTCTGGTGGCAGCCCACATAAAAGGACACGGAAGGAGGAAGCTTTTGCTTTCTGCAAGCTTGTCCTCTCTCTCTAGCAAGTTCATCTATGCTGTTGCTGAGGCACTCATTCCCTGGTGTAAGAACCTACTCCTCCAGGACCTCAACACAGACTCAGACCCACAGCTCTCTAGGAGTCTTCCAGGATTCCAGCACCAGCCTGGGACTGCTGAGACATGCAGTCTGAACAACTACTGTATTATTGCTCTTTCTACCAGGAGGTTAAGTCATTGCTGGACCAACCCAGACCACAGCTTGTAAACCACTCTAACAAACCCCCTTTAATCTCGTTCGGCTCATTCTATGGTCCTGTTCCTTTAAGGAGCCCTGACTAATGTGCTTCTTTGTTGACTGGCTTTTCATCACAGCAATGCAAAGTTCATAAGGCTCTGAGCAAGTCCAAAGTGAGCAGAAGGATGATCATCTTGAGGCTGGAGAATCTTCCCCAAGTCCTGAGTCCTGGGCACCCAGGATGGGCGTGGCTCTGGGCAGTCCCTCCCCATGGCTTTGCTATCCTGACCCCAACTACAGCTCTCCCAGACTGGGGGCTTTACAGTCCTAAACCCTTGCCATACCCAACCATTCTGAAAGAAACTTTTCCTTTGTTTATTTTTTTAGACCTGTTTCTCTGTGTAACAGCCCTAGCTGTCCAGGAACTCACTCTGTAGACCAGGCTGGCCTCAAACTCAGCGATCTGCCTGCCTCTGCCTCCCAAGTGCTGGGATTAAAGGTGTGTGCCTCCATGCCCTGCTTCATTCTGGCAACTTTCCAGTGTGACTGTGATAGCGTGAATGGGTCTTTTAAGAAGAGCATTTCAAAGTAGGATCTACACAGGATGCTGATGTTCTCATGCATGTGGACATCCATCTGTGTAGTAAAGCCCTTTTCAGTTTTGTGAAACTGCCCCAGGCCTATACCTGTAGGAACTTATTTGTCCCCGATTCCCCAGCCCTGCTGAGAACGAAGAGAAATAGAAAGCTCCATGCAGGAGCAGTCTGGTGTAGTTAATGATTCTATGTTCTGCTCAGCAACAATATGGTCTATTAATTGATGCATCTTCTATTTGGTAACAGTCTTTCTAATTAACACAGGCTCTATTTAGTAACAGTATGTCCTATTTAATTTCTTTCGTGTTTTCTGGTGAAAAACATTATGCTTCATTTTAATATATTTCATCTGTCAACTCCTCATGCATTCTGTAATGCAGGGTGCAGCTGGTGGTGCCGACAGACCATGGAGGAGGGGTGCTCCTCACGGAGGGCTTCCCAGAGGGAGGGGGCTGAGCTCTTAGAGCCAGCATTTCAGGTGGGGAAGCAAAAGGGGGTTCAATCAACTATATGGCTGGAAGGCATTTGGCAGGGGTTACACCTCAGCTGGACTGGGGGTTCTCAGCTACTGTTTTCGAAGTTCCTTATGTCTCCTCTCTATCTTCCAAGTTGCGAAGTCCCAAGCAAACCTTTGGCTGGCTGTCTTTCATGGGGTGGCTTCTGTACTTGCTTTCAAATCTGCTCCTCAGTTTAGTGTTAAGGCTCCAACTTTTGTCCCTCTTCCTCAGCCAAGGGCTCTGCCAGGACCATGGATGGCAGTGACACCTGCTGGGCCAGCCGCTTGCCTCAAGCCTTATGCTTGCCTGTATGGACATGGTATCCCCACGGTCTAGCTATTGCAGTCTTGGTGAATGTTCAAAAGCATTTGTAGTTGAGGTCTGGGTATTTGTACGTGTGTGGCTTTGTGGGGCAATACTGCATAGCTGCCTTTCCCATGTGACCCCATGTGACGGGCATACAGACAGTCTGGCAGGTGCCCAGGAAGGTTATGGGTGGGGTAGGGCTGAGAGCTGGTTCCAGAGGACAACCCCAGAGCTGAGCCTATACAGGTGGGTGGATGACAAGTAAAGGGGTGGCCAATAGGTGGAGCAGCATCTTTGGCAGAGCAGAGGGGCCTGGGGGAAGGGAAGAGGGCTGCTGGACACCTGGACAGTATAGGGTAGGAGGGCCAGGGAAAGAACATCCTGACCCTAACTTGACCTCAAGACCAGGGCTAAGGAAAAACACCCTGACCCTGACATCATAGCTAGCAGCTGAGGAGGGGAAGAGAAAGTACAGAGAATGGAGGTGAGAGAGAAAGCTTGGGCACAGGGAATCTCTTTCCATTTCCCTCCTCACTCACAGTAGTTGTACAGGTCCCGAATAATATTGGGATCCAGGGTGCCATTACACAGCCATTATCTAAGAGGTATTGAGGCCAAATTTGATTGGAAAGGCAAATCAACTTAGGGCCTCTCAGGCATAGAGGCATCATCCCAAGGGGGAATGGAGGGTATGGAAGACACCATTCTCTGGATGAGAGAGAAGGAAAATGTCACGACAGCCTGTAGTTGCAGGTGTCCTCAGGACTCAGGGAGGACCGAATGAGGACCAAGCTATTTAGCAGGTCATCACTGCACTCAGTGGGGATCAGGGACTTAGCCTGGCTAAGCCAGAGGAGAGACTTGGTGCTTGATACCAGGGCTTTCATGGAGGCCAGAAGATGAGGAAGAAAACCAAGCTGGAGGGGGTGATATGTCTCATCCGCAGTCGTAAAAGCCACAAGGGCCTAGAGGAGCTGTGGCAGCCCCGAAGGGAAGATGGGTGAAGAGGGCAGGAAGGGGCAATAGCCCAGTTAGGCCTAAGGAAACTGCAGGATTGCAGCACCAAGGGTAGGAGATGGGGTCAGGTGAAGACGGCCAGTTGTAGCCTTAAAGACCTTGGCTGGGGGTATCTCAGCCTCCAGACACTCCAGGGTCACTTCCTCAGACTCAGGGAAATGTTTACACTTACCAAAGGGTAAACTTACCTAATTGCAGCTGGTGGATGGGATGCCAAGTGATTGGTGAACTAAAAGGTGAGTTTGTTATGGTAGACCATAGATGTGTGGCTCAGACCGTAAGGGGACACACAGGCACAGAAGAGCCTATCGGAGTCACAGAACCAAATGTAAGTGTTGTATCTCTGCTCGTCTAGGGGATAGTTTCCCCTGTGAAAGTGTTACAGCTCTGCTCCAGGGGAAGGTTTTCCCCAGTGCAAAGGTTCTGGAACAGCTCTGTTCTGGAAGGGGAGCATTTTTACTACATAGCCAAGTAAGTTTATGGGAGGCCCCAGTAGGGCATACCAAAGCTGCAGGCACGTGTATTAGCCTTTCTAGGTCTCTTATTACTTGGCGTGATGTCCTCTAGATCATTTTCAAGGCTGCATAGAATGCTATTGTATCCCAGTTTCTTTACTCCCGCGCTTTAGGTGGGTTCCATATCCTGGCTATTGTGAACAGTGATGAAGTGAGCATGGGGTGCAGCTGTCTGACACACTGACCTCATTTCCTCTGGATACATACCAGTAGTGGGGTTGCTAGATGACACGCTTATATTTCTAATGTTTTGAGGAACCTCCATGTGGTTTCCATGTCAACACCATCATCACCAGTTCACTGGCATCAAACACATGTACACTGTGCAGCCATCTCCCTGTCCATCTTTAGAACTTCCCCATCTTCCAAAACTTAAAGCTGTCCAGCTTGGGCTCCTCATGTGGTCACCTTGGCTGGACCCTTCTCTGAACTCCCTGCCTGATGATTCAGATGGGTGACTCATTTCTGGCTGTCTTGGGCTCTGCATGCTTGCCCGTGTAAGGGAGGGCACTACCCAAATCAGAGAGATGGCAACCTAAGGCAAGGAAGGAACAGAACATGGGCTGAACATGGTCTGTTCATCCCCGGCTGGAGGAGTAGAGTTTCCACACTGTAATCAGCTTCTCCATCAGCCTGAGGACCCGGGTCCTGGGATAGTCTTGGGGACTGTTCTTAAGCTCTCCTCCTTGCTCCTACCCTCAGTCTACGAGGCATGTGGAGGGCAGCCGAGTGTCCCCTGTGCTGGACATCCTTCACAGCTTCTCTGCTGGCTGCTCTCCATTCTTCTCGGCCCCACCCACAACTCTGGAAGTCAGGGCTCTGGGTCCGCTTCCTTCTGGCCTGGTGGTGGAGCAGAGGCGCCTTGCCTTCTCCTTACCTCCTCTTCTGTACTTTCAGGACAGCGTATCAACATTAGGTCTTACATGGCTGAAGTTCTGCCAGAGCAGATAGACGGCCAGGGTTACAGGCTACAGGAGGATTGTCAGCATCTCTAGGGCTTAAAGCAAGGACAGAATGGTCATGGGGTAGGGGAGAGGGCAGAAAGAGCAGTGACCCACAGGAAAGGACCGGGCTGTGCTGAGTAGTGGGGTTGGCTGCAGCCTGGAGAATGGATCAGCAGTGAACGTTTAAAGGGGGAAAAAGAGGAGAGGAGGAAGCAGGGCCAAGAAGGAAAGAGAGATTCTGGCTGAGGAGGTTGAAGGAGGTGAGTGAGGCCAAGGCTAGAGAAGGGTGACACATGCAGAAACAGGGTCTATGCTATTCCCACTGGCCCGATGTCACGGGGCTTCCTACCCAGGACACATTGACAACCGATGTGTCTACCTACGCAGCAACCTGAAGCTACACACTGACCAGAAACCAGCGGTTTGCTGTCCTTCTGGGAGCCCTGAAGGGACTACCAGTCATGACTTACATTTCCTGATTTAAGGAAGTGAATGTTGAAGGTTATTTCTGTGGGTTTTTCATGATGATTTAATTTCAAGTCCAAGAAGCTTGCGCCAAGTTGGGGTAGTGCTTGAGAAAAACAGAGTCCAGCCAGTGAGTTCCTCGATTGGACTTTTTCTTTTTCTTAACATTTAGATATTTCAGTGAGACGCACAGTGGCCTGTTTTCTGAAAGTACTTTAGCTAGTCACTGACTAACTGGGAATGAAACTTCCGAAGAAGCTGTGGTTGCTAGGAAGCCAACTAGAGAAGGGAAGGGGAATCCCGTCATCTTTCCTCGAAGGAAGGTCTCCTTGGGGTAGACAAGCCCCAGTGTTTCTGGAAAGGTTGGGCGACGGAGCTAGAAAACCAGTTTGTACAACTACTGCATTATAGCCCGGGCGTGCTTGGAGCAGGGAAGGTACACACCTCTATCGTAAACGCACACCTCTCGGGTGGATCACCCTTCTCGTGGCAGGTGGGCAACTCCCCTCCCACCCCTCCCAAGTACATCGGGTTTCAACCCTGTCTCCTGAAGGAGGACGAAGTGATCACCTTTCTCTCCAGCCCCCCGGAGCCACTCAAAAAGAAACCTTTCAGGCGTTTGCGGCTCCGTGGGGCAACTGAGTCCCAACGCTAGACCAAAACCGCCTCCACCGGGCGGAAGTCCCGCCCCGGCCTGCAGGCCCCGCCCTGCCCCTGCCGATCCCTTTGCCTAGGAGATTGTGCTTTCCGTTAGGTCTTATTTCCCGGGCACGTCCCTACTTCCTGAGCACTCCAGTCCTGGGAGCCGTCTGTGCCCCCGAGCGGCTGTCCAATAGCCGGTCCCTGTCCCACCAGGGGCCGCGCCCCCAGAAGCGGGACCCTGTCGGTGTCTGACCCGCCCCCTCCTCAAACCCCGTTCCCTAGACCCCGCGTCCTCCAAATCCCTGAGCCCCGAGGATCCAGAGTGAACCCCGCCCCCAAGCTCCTCAGTCCCACCCTCCAAATTGGTTGGACCCCGCCCTTCCCCGAGCCACGCCCCCAGAAGCTGGACCTCGCGGGTCCGAGTCCCGGAGTCTACAACGGCCTGACCCGCCCCTCACCGAGCCCCGCCCCCTAGACCCTGGGTCTCCGCCCTACAAGACTGGGTTCCGCCCCCCAGGAGCAGGAGCTCCGCTATCGGGGGTCGGACCCCGCCCCTCCCGGAGCCCCGCCCCTCCCGGAGCCCCGCCCCCGGCCCGGCGACGGCGGTGACCGTTGGTGCTTTCGGCGGGCGCCCGGCGGGAGCAAGCGGCGGCCCGGTAGGTGAGCGGGGCCGGCGCGTCTCCTCGCGCGTCTTTCTTCCCTGGCGCGCGCCCCCGCACGGCCCGGGCTAGTCGGCCTGCGGCGGTGGGGCCGAGTTCGGGCGCCGCCCGCGCCTTCTTTGTTCGCGCGGGACTCCGGGAACTTGCTCGCGCGGCCGGCGGCCGGGGTCCCACACAGGCCCGATGTGCAGGTTCTGCACGGGCCTCAGCCCACAGGACCCGGGCGGGATCTGACCCGGCTCAGAAGCGGGCCCGGCCGGCAAGGAGGGGGATTTAATGCCCAGCTCAGCCCGCGGCTGCATTGTTTGGGCAGAGACCGTTTCCAAGGGACCCGAAATGTAGGGCAAGAACGCAGGGCAGCCCACAGCGAGGGTTATGGAGTATGGACAGAGGGGCTAGAGCTGTGGAGTATAGATAGACAAGGGGGCTCAGAGCTGTCGAGTGTACACGGAGGGGCTCAGACCCGTGGAGTGTAGACAGGGACCCCCAGACCTGTGGAGTATAGACGGGGTGCGGAACTGTGAATTGTAGACAGGGGACTCAGCTGTGGAATGTAGGTGGGGGTGGGGCTCAGACCCCTGGAGTGTAGACAGAGTGGCTCTGACCCATAGAATACAAATGGAGGGGCCCAGGCTCCTGGAATGGGCTCAGATCCATGGAGGGTAGATAGAGGGAAAGCTGGTACAGGGAAGTCATCCTGGGAGTGAAGCCTTGAGCCTACAGTAAGCAACTGGTGTGTGTGTGGGTGGGGGGAGAGGAGCAAATCAATTATGAATCAAGGGAGTGTGCTTAAGTTCTAAAAGTTTCTGAAGGAAGCACAATTGACGGTATGAAGTTTCTTCCGCAGAAAAGCTGGAATAAAAATGTTACACCTTTTTTATTTGGAGCTTCAGGGACACTGTTGAGACAGAGAAGGTCATGGGGGTAGAGGGGCATGGCTTAGGTAAGGCTCTGGGGTAGGACCTTGAAATGATGAAGACAGGGAACAGGTGCCCAGGAATCTGGGTCTTTAAAAGATGCAAGGCCATTTCTGTGAAGTTTCTTGGAACGAACCCTCAAGGGGATTCAGAAGGAAGAGGAGAGGGAGAGGCTGGAGAGCTGGCAGAGAAGGCCAGCAAGTACCAGAACTGAGGAAAGGCCCTCAGACTCAGACTTGGGGTGGTATGTGTGTTCCAGGCTTTGGAGGAATCAGGAGAAGGCAAGGCTCCTTACTGAGACCAAATTGCAGTGCATCACCGAGTGCCAGCTTGTGACAGGAGGCACATTGTGGTTCTAGTGGCACACAGGAGGGGACCAGGGTCAAGGACCGGCTCACGTTTTGCCTTAGGTTTAGAACAGCAACCTCAAGAGGATGGGATGGTGGGTGGTCACAGAGGTGATACTGAGCCTGGTGAACCAGGCTGTTGCAGTAGGTCCTTTGAGGATCCCAGAAGTGGGAGAGGTTGAGGCTGAGCCCTGTATTTCTAATCCTGTTGTCCTTTGACATCTGTATCTGAGACAGAGCCAGTATGCAGGTCCCATCTGGCCAAGGGAGAGTGCTGCCTTACTTGTGGGCTCCCTGCCTTGCTTTGGCAGCAAGTGCACCATGATGGTATGGGGTAGCTGAGGGCCCCTAATGGTGGTGTGTGTGTGTGTGTGTGTGTGTGTGTGTGTGTGTGTGTGTGTGTGTGTGAGAGAGAGAGAGAGAGAGAGAGAGAGAGAGAGAGAGAGAGAGAAGAGAGTGAGTTTGCTGGAAACCTTGCAAACATTTACTTACTAGTCAGCACTTGCTTTGGTTTCATATTGAGCTATTGCAGAGACTTGAATTTAGTGGCTTAAAACAACAGTTTATTCTTCATGGCTCTGGATGCCAGAAGTGTGCAGTGGGTCTCACTGGCCACGTGTCCTTTGGGGCTCAGGGAGAATCTCGTAACTTCTCATGTCAGGTGGACCCTCATCTCATTCCTGGGCCCAGGGCTTGGTTCCAGCATCATGTGACCTTCTCTCCTGTCCTAAGCCTCCCTCTGCCTTGGTCTTTGAGGACATTGAGAGTTGCCAGGAGATCCAAAGTTCTCAGTTTACATCTGCAAAGCCCCTGGTATGTTTTCCCTTCTCACTGAAGAACAGCTGTGTCCTGCATCTTCCCCAGGGTGGGACACATGGATCTACCCCAAGGGTCCTACCCACCAAGGACTACAGTAGTTTGTGGTTGCACTGCTCTGTGGAAGTGTTTCTGGATGCACACCCAGTTGTGAGAGGGTGCAGTATCCATTTGTTCTTTCTCTTTAGGGAGGTGGGGGTTCCCACTCCTTCAGCAATCCAGTGAAAACAACAGTCTCCAGAAATCTGTTCAGTAGTAGCCTGTAACCCCAGCACTCAGGAGGTTGAGTCAGGAGGATGATGGGTTGGATGCTGGAGCCTGGGTCAAGTCTCAAAACAAAAATCACTGGGCTAGAGAGATGCCTCAGTGGTTGAGAGTGTGTATTGCTCTCGAAGAAGACCCATGTTTGTTTCCAGAACCTGCCTTGGATAGCTCACAACTCCCTATAGATCTAGTTCCTGAGGAACCAAATGCCTTTGGTCTCCTAAGGCTCTGGAATTCATGAGCATATACACGTAGTTAAGAAAATAGTCTTTCTGGGTGTGGTGGCACACACCTTTAATCCCAGCACTGGGGAGGCAGAGGCAGGCAAACCTCTGAGTTTGAGGCCAGACTGGTTACAAATTAAGTTCCAGGACTACACAGGGAAACCCTGTCTCCAAAACAAAACACACACACACACACACACACACACACACACACACACACTCAACCCCCTACAAACAAACAAACAAACAACCCCCCCCCAAAAAAAAAACCCAGATTCATTAAAAAAAAGCCCCCAAACCTCATACCCAAAGGCAAACAAGCTCAAATATTCACGGGAATTTTGCTTCTGATTTTCAGGAGCTACCGTTTTTTTTAGAAGTGCCCAGGTTCTCCCATAGAGAAGTCACTTGTTCCAGGCAGGAACAAACCTGGTTAGTGACCCCACTCAATGTCATTTGTCCTTTGTTTTCTTTCCTTCTTCTCTTATGACCTCACTGTCCCAGCTCTGTAATAGGACATCCCCATGTGTTCCCTTCCTTGATCAGGCAGTTACATACATGCACACACACTGTGTGCTACATGCATATGTTTTGTACATCACTCATCTGTCTCTGAGCCATGGTCTTAGTTTTCCTTCCATGACACCTAGGAACTAGCCCATGGGTTTAAATTCAACAGTGGCATTCTGTGCCACTTACCCAGCCCCAGAGGGTAATGTTGGCGACCATTAAGTGCTGAGCCATGTCTCCATACCCCTTTCAATAGTGGGCTTCTTGCTTAAACTAGCTGCCATCACTGAGATGAGCAAGGATCTGCAGAACAGCTCCCATCGTGCACTTATGGATTGATCTTGCTGTCACTGGTGTACCCAAACTGGATTCCATTACATCCTCATGTTAGTCCACCAACACCCTCTGGTATTGGATGACCCTGCTCCAGTCTGTTGTGATGTCCCAAGATCTGCACAGAGCTGTCACCTGGGGTTGTCTGTGCTGTACTGCTCTGTATTGGGTTCCTGTGTGATCTCAGATCCATCTTTGTTTTGTTAAAACTCTATTCTTTTTGGTAGCTAAGAAATGTAACTGAGAGCCTTTCCTCTTGATTTTGAAGCCATCCTTCTTACCATCTAGTTCCTTTTTAGTTTAGCTGGGTATAGAATCCTAGACAGCTATGCTTCTGTCCTGTGTGCAGTTGGTGTGAGGGAACAGTTGTGAAGGAACTGTAGTAAAGTTAGCTAGGAGCAGGAGAGCAGGGTGCCCCCAGGATGAGAAGCTCAGGCTCCTTGGGTGGGACTATGGGCACCTGGGACTGAGTGGCCTTGTCTCTATAGTTAGGCTTGTCAGAGAAAATAGTGCTGCAGAGTGCTTGAGACACTGGAATGCCATGAAGCTCTTTCTCTTTTATGCAGCATCTAATGATGGAGTGTCTCAGGTTTTTGTTTGTGGAATCAGTCAACTCTCTTCAGAGACTCACTTTGCACAGGTTTAAATGCCACAAACAGAAATAAATGTCAAGTAGAGATAAAATGGAAAGATCAAATAAAAATGAAATGGAAAAATTGGGGTGGTTTACTCTTAAATATTCCAAATATTTGGAATTGGTGTGTGTTTCTGGGATCAGAATTGCCACTGCAGAGCCGTTGACAGTGAGGACCCATGTCCTGACAAGCTGTGGCCTCTGCATGTCCTATCAATTTCCCAAAACTCAGGAGCCGAGGTTGGTACCCAAAGCCAGAGGAATGAGTTGACAAATGGCCTCTGCCTAGCAGACTGTGGGCCAGGGTGGCATCCATTCCCAGGGCCACCTCGTCTCAGTCGGCCATTGGATCTCATGGAGTAGTGATGGAGCCTAGCTACCCACTCTGCTGATTCTTGGGTCAATGTGCTGCTGCTCTTGCATTTGAAGGTCTTCGACCTCTGGCAGGTGGACCCCATGCAGTCAGGTCCTCGTTGGCTCCTATGGCTAATGGTTCTTTTCCCTGCCCAAAGAATTGGGTCCTCTGCAGAAATGGGTACTGCTGGTTTCTGCAGTGCTGCAGTGGAGAATCCCAGGAGACCAAGGGACAGTGCCCGTTCCTGTGTTCCCTCACCCCTGTAGTGACACTATTCTCTCACCCCACCTCTGCTGTGATCCTGTGAGTAGCTGGAGGCCCTGTCTGCATGCAGACAATGGGATCTCTGCCACCTTTTGGACCTCTAAGTGTGCTAGTCCTTGGTGGCCTTGCACTTACATTTCTTTTATGTTGGGAGCTTGTATATCTTTGTTTCCATGAATAGGCTAGCCTTTGGGTTTTGCTAGTTGTGAACTTTATGTCATGAAAGATTATAGTTGCTCAAAGACTAGAAAAGGAAACCTTTTGCATTTTGAGATAACATCTTTGCTGCTAAATCTGAAAACAGGTGTGAGTTGAGCTTTGCCTGGAGGCAGCCTCTGAACATCCTATGCTCCTGGTCTTCTCTCTTCTGGGGTCCCTGGGTATGCAACAAATCCTGGCTCTATTTCTATGGGAGACACTGCTCTTTGGGTCTTGGCAGCTTAGCTGGTACTTGGAGGGTGCAACAGGGAGCTGAGCCGAGCACTTGACAGTCCTCTGGGGACGTGCTGTGAAAGCCACCCATGATCATGATGCCTTGTCTCCTGAGGCCCGCTATCTAAGCCCAGCCAGCATTTGAAGCTTGTTTCATGTGACAGCTGTGACATTAGTCTAGCTGTGTTGCCTCTGATCCCTCTGCCTGTCAGTATTCCTCAGCTGTGATGATAGTGTGTATTTGGAGAAGTGGAGCAGGCCAAAGGAGGATGTCTTCACTTTCTTCTCTACCATCCCTACTTCTTTCTCCTTTGAAACGTTGTAATCTAAGATGAACTCAGATTCACTATTTGAAAGGAATTCTTAATGCCTAAGTTCTATGCTGCCATTAGCAATGGATTGAATCTTTGGTATTAAGACTGACTGGGATAGGGAGGAAAAGGCTTGCTATGCAAGAGCAGAGTTAAGGCATCTGTGTGGTCCAATATTTGAGCTCAGGTTTCTTGGAGCCTACACTGTTGAAAGCGCAGGGATTGACCTTTACAGAGAGGAACCCTGCCTGATGAAGAGCATGGGAAGGGAGCGACACCATGCTTACTGAGCCAGGCAGCGCTGCCCATCAGCCCCTGGGCACACTGATGGTGCAGTGGCTGCTAAGCTCCTCTCAAACACATTGGGAACATGAACTGCCAAGGACTTCCAGCAGACTCTGAGAACCGTCTTTGAGTGGAGATCGGGAGCCATGGTGTGTTTGAGTTCATTTCTTCATTGGCCAGTGTGATTAGTAGACTTGATGATGAGACCTTGAGCTGTCAGGTGGCTGTCCAGTGGTGGTCACTCCCAGCCGGTTCTTCGGCTTTCTCGTTGGAATAGCTCTGATGTTGCAGCCTGGCTCAATTTTAGGGAACCTGTCTGAAAATACCTACCCACGCTTGGCCACCCGGCAATGCTGTTGTGTGTGTGTTTATAGTGGACTGATGCAGATCAAATGATAATATTTTCATTTTGTGTTCTCTGTGACATTGGTCATCCACTGCTGAACAGGTTGCTTGTCCCCAGCACAGCAGCTTACACAGCGTGCTTCTGTGGTCAGGGATCACACACAGGTGGGATCTAGCTGTCACTCCTAGCTGTGGTGGGAGGAGCCGATTCCAAGGTTCACTGGCCCCAGAAGATCCTCTTCCAAGGTTGCTAATACGGCTGCTGGCAGACTTCCCATCTTGTTGGCTCCCTGTCATGTGGGTGTCTAGTTAGGGAAGCTCACAACCTGCCATCTCCCTTAGAGTGAGGGAGAAGGGAGAGGCAAGACAGAAGCCATGGTCCTTTTGTAACCTAACCTTGGAGGTGACACCTCATCACTTTTGCCTTGTTTTAGTACTTAGAAGGGGGTCACTAGGTCCATTTTCATGCAAGGCAAGAATACTATTAAGGCAAGATGAGTAGGAGGCCTGTTGATGGACATCTCAGAGGTCGCCTCTCCCTGCCAATTGTTGGTCCCTGGCCCTTATTCTATATACAGAATATGTTCCCTATGGCCCTTCCGTGGCAGTAGCAGGTCAGACTCTAGCACTTGAGTTGGCTTTGATGCAGATGAGAGCCTGACGAAAGCCCCTGGAGAAGAGCTGATCTCCATCTATAGCATAAACTGAAAGGATAAGCTGTCAGCCCACCAGGCCATACCCAGGACAAATGTCAGCTGGAGCGACCACCACTGCAGGCCTTCCTGCTCAGTGTGAAGAAGAATGGAGACGAGTCGGGGTCAGAGCTGTGGCCACCCTGAAGTCTGGCCTGGCAATGGCTGCAGGTTCCTTGTTAAACCTCAAGACCTCAGTATCCCTCCGGTCTGGTGTCTCTTCCTGGAATGTGCTCTTCCTGCAGCTCAGACACTCCTTGCCTGCTTCCTGTGAGGAGGGTTTGCAGGATCCAATGCCCGCTGTCCTCCTGAGGCCTTCTGCCTTTTTAGTTCCATCTGGTAGTGTTTCTGATGCCATTGGTTTCTCAGAAACTTGATGGCTGTCTGGATCTCCTTGTTGGCACTCCATATGACTGAGTCATGGCCTGTGAGATAATCCCTGTTCACACTGTATGATGTGGAATTGTGCCCCTCAGTTTTCCTGGAAGTCCTCTTTTCCCAGAGGCCTTTTAGAGGGCCTCTGGCTGTCTTGTTTAGACCATGTCCTTCACTAGCTGGCTTTCACAAGCAGGGACTCTGGAGCATTAGGTGCCATGGGACGGTGGCTGCTCAGAGTAGGACTGGATGTCAGGATGTGTTCATAGGAGGGTGTGGGTTGGGGAGACAGATGCAGGTGAGTGCCCCAGGGAGTGGTAAACATAGTGTGCTGAACAGGAGACTGGGAGTTGTCCTTCCTCCTCCTCGAGTCCTTTAGATTTCTTTGGCCTAACTGGGCTTTAGTAGAGGCTTCCTCCTGCCTGCGTTGCTGAGAGACCTGTGCAGTGCATGCCCCTCCATTGGTTACTTACCTGACTGAGGTGCTGTCAGCTCTGCTGAACCCTGGGACAGCTAGAGAGGCAGTGCTAGAGTATGCATGTGCCCGTCTTATAGGGTGACCAGTACAGGTAACCTAGCAAGGAGCAAGGAGTGGTCCTGACCCCAGCCACAAAGCACTGTGCTTCCGTCCAGCTGGGAGACCCTGGCTGGTCATCTTCACAGCACTTGTTAGGGTGTTGGGTTGGGCTGGGAACAGGATCATAGTTTCCTTTCCTGGAGGATAGATGGCCCTGTCGCTATGGGCAGCTGGGAAATGTGCCAGGGTGTTTGCCAGTCCTCTGGTGTTTGGTTTCCTTCCGAATGTGTGCTCATCAGGCTCCTGGGTGATTGATAGAGAGATGTGTGTGGTCAGTGGACTTCATGGCTTGAGCCTGTGTGAAGTCAACATGGAGGGGAGCAGACGGTGGAGCAGAGCTTACCTCATGGCAGCTAGGAAGGATCTGGGGTTCCAGTACCCCTTTGATGGCACACCGTGTCTCATTACTTTTCCTGTTGCTGAGATAGAAGCAATTCCAGGGAGGAGAAGTTGACTCTAGCTCGTGGTTGGTTTAAGGGAATCTAGTCCAGCATGGTGTGGAAGGCATGGTGACTGGGGCATCATTGGTGGTGGGAGTTAGCAAGGCAGAGTGTTATAACCGTGCAGATATAACAGGAGGCGAGAGCTCAGGCTGGAACTGGACCAGGCTGATTCTCAGGGTCTACTCCCCAGTGACCCTCTTCCTCCAGTTAAGTCCCACACCTTAAAGGTTTCACAACCTCCCAAAACAGCACCACTGGCCGGAGATCAAGTGTTCTAAATAAAGGCTGTTGGTGACATTTCACATCCTAACCTTAGCAGATCTTGATGACCTAGCTTCCTCTAGTCGGCCCTACTTCCTAAAGGTTCCTCCACTTCCCGATGGAGTGTGGAACAACCCTTTCTCTGGTTCAGCAGCTTCCGGCAGAGCTCTTCTTCTGAGGGTGGGGATGTGCCTTGCCCTCTAGATCATGGGGCACTCTGCTAGAGGCCCTGCCATAGACATCTCCCTTTCTGTCACTATAGCAAAAATACCCAATACTGGGGTACTCAATAAGGTAAAAAAAAATTGGTGTAACTCTCCAAATTTGACTAGCCCTTTCTTTCTGACTGGCCCCTGGTCAGTCTCATGGCTGTGGTGATCTAGCACCACAGAGTGGGAACACAAGCAAGAGGAAGCCAGCAGGGAGGGGCCAAACATACCCTTTCTAACAGCCTGCTCTGGTGGGAACTAACGCACTCCTGTGAGACCAGCATTACGACTTTTACAGGGTAGGTCTAATGTGTTAAGTGTCCCGTTACTTTTAAATACTGTTGCATTGGTGAGTTAATGTGAGCTTGAGGGGGACAAGTCTCATTCAGCATGTTTTGAGTACACCAGGGCAGAGAGCAGCCCAGTACACCAGGGCAGGAAGCAGCCCATGTGATTTGAGCTTCTGATAGTGGCCCTGGGAGTGGAAGGTGGGAAGAGTGTTCCAAGAATCGGGTGCAGGTGAGGTGGGTGGGTAGGTGATGAGGAGTGGAGCCAGCATGTTTCTGCCCTCAGCTTGGTGCCTTCTTTCTTCGATTCTCTGCATGACCTGTGGCTCCCTGAGTGAGCTCCACAGGTGGGCCCTGGTTATCCCTGTTGGTTCTCTCCTGCCTGGCATGGAGAAAGCTTTCATGTCGATGTGTGGGACAGATGTGGGCACAGCAACCTGCTTCTTCCAGTGAAGCTGTGTGAGGTGCCTCTGGGAAAGCAGGCAGGGCATGCTGACTGAGAAGGCAGCCTTCAGAAAGGGAACAGGGAGTCTTTAGAAAGGCAGATGGGGATACTCAACTTCCCTGGGGTATTTGGGCATGTCTCACTAGGATACTGGGGCATCCAGGCAGATGACATTTGCCAGGTCTTCGTAGAGCATTATGGGTACCTATTGGATTCTTGGTACTCAATCCTTGACTAGGCACTCACATCCTTGGGCCAACCTGTGGACAGTGTGCATAGGCCACCAGTCTGTTTAGTGTTTCTAGGGAGTGGCCATGAGGAATCTGGCCACCTCTCTGCTGATGCCTGTGTGAGGACATTGGGCTGGGCTGGGTTCCCCCACAGTGGTCCACCTGTCCCCTGCGACCAGAGCTGGTCCTTTCAGTACAGATGATGAATCTGGACAGATGGAGAAGACTAACTAGAGACTGCAGTAATCTGAGCAGGACAGATCTCGTCTGGATGCCTGCAGGCCCAGCTGGATCATCACATCCCAATGGGGACACAAGATGGAGGTGCTGCCCTTTCTGGCCACCCTCCCCCAGGCACCACAGGTTTGTGTCCTAGGGATGGGCAAAGCTGTGCTCATTCACACAGGTGCCTGATGGGAGGAGCGGCCAGCCCGGTGTGTTAGTGGGCTGGGCCTGGAGCCTTTGGTCCTGTGGGTGTGGCCGCTGCAGTTCAGTGTCCTCTCAGCTTCAGTGTTGTCTCCGGCAATTCTTGTCCTTTTGCTCTGACTGTTTTGTGAGGCGCTTTCCATGTTCCCTGTTCTCTGCTCAGAACTTTTGAGTGTGCAGCTCCTTGTCCATCTTTGTTTCTGGGAAATGACCCACTAACTTCTGAACCTCCCTAGCCACCATTGGCCCCCACTAATCATTACTCTCCCAGGATCCAAGCCACCAGCAGCTCATTGAGAGACTGGATAGAACTAATGGGGTCCCTTGGCGTCTTGTCCTAACACTACAGCCTATGTCCCTTGAGTTGCAGGGTAGGGTGGGGCCCTCTCTTTCTTTTAATAGCTACATGATCCCTCCCATTATTCTCTGGGTTTCTTTTTCGTCGCTCCTCCTCCTTTCAAAAGTCAAACAAGGCCAGACATCCTTCCAGATGCTGGCACCTGGCTTCAATTTCAGCTGTGGCCAGGGTTACTGAAGAGAATTCTCTGTTCACCCAAACCTACAATTTAAGTTGGACAACCCCAAACATACCCTTGAGGTAGGGGCCCTCCTGTCCCCTTGTAGACAAACCCAGCTTGTGTTTCATCCTCCTGTGTAGCTCAGGGACAGGGCCCCAAGCCTTTATGGCTCCCCTTGCTCTGCTGTATGCTGTGGATGGCCACCATTCAGCACCATGTTTTGGGCTTAGGAGATGCTCTATTGTGGTGGTGTGTCATTGTTTTGGTAACTTTATCTTGAGGTGGTACCTTCTGGTATCTGCATGCCCTTGACAAGGTTTTGGGGTGCTCTCTTAGGGGCTGCCTTCCTCTGACATCTAGGGAGCTGGCCCTGTCTCTGAGCATGTTTGGACTCTGCTGGGACTGTGGTGTTGGGCATGCTTTCGGAAGATAAGCATATAGGGGACCAGTCATGGACAATCCCTGGGGATGAGGTTAGCTGGGACCCCTGGCTAGAGGCTAAGCAGAAAGAGAAGGGGAGAGAGAAGAGAGGCTGTCACAGATGGAGGCCAGCCATGAGCTGGAGCCGGAAGGGAAGGAGAGCCAGGTTTCAGAGGTCTGGGAACACAGTGAGGGGACCCTGGTGTAAAGGGACTTAAAGGGGACCCAGGGCCCTATGGTGGGTGGGATGCCTTGTAGCAGAGGCAGTGTCGGACAGCCATGTGACTAGGAAAGCATGGTGGGGCAGCTTGAGGCCCTGGGGCCTGAATTTCCTAAGGAGGCTGATGCGTGTATAGGGGAGAAGAGGTCCAGAGGGGACAGGAGGAGAGGAAGGGGAGGGGAGGGAGGCTTTGTATGTAAGGTATGTGGCTTGTGAGTTGATAGCAAGTGGCGTTTGTTTGTTTGTTTGTTTGTCAAGGCAGGATTTCTCTGTGTAGTCCTGACTGGCCTCGAACTCAGAGATCCGTCTGCCTCTGCCTCTGCCTCCCAAGTGCTGGGACTAAAGGTGTGCACCACCACCGCCCAGCTATAGCAAATTTTTAAGGGAGAGCTCAGAGTGGGGGGCTTGGAGTTCGGTCGGACAGGAGCTGGGTCCTTAAGGAGAAGAAGCAGACAGGAGATTCCTTAGTAGGTGAAGGACTCCCTGGCTGAGAGCAGCTGGGTTGCCACTGCCTTTGGGAGTCATTCATGAAGCAGCAAGTGTCAGAAGTCAGTGGTGTCCTCTAGTGCAGAGGCCTTGTGGCCCTCTGGTTGGTGGGCCGAGAGGTCTTCACATAAAGAGCTATTTTTTTCTCACCTTGCTGCTCTGGGCCTTTCTTGGTGACAACCATGTGGCTTAAAACCCTGCTGGGTCCTACCTCTATCCTGTGTTCTCAGGGATCCAGATCCAGGTCTGCCAGGGTCAGGAAGATGGACAGTTGGAGGACGGGCCTGGGCCTCCATAAGGCTCTTCAGAAAGGGCCTAGGAGTGGGGTTGGCTTCAGGCTGCTACAGTAATTGGGAGGCCAGGGACCATCATCTTGAGCCTGTGGGGTGTTGTCACTGGGACAGTTGCTGGTATTTGGTGGGTGCCTGATGTAGAAGTTGGTGTAGGTGGTGTTGGGAGGGCGTGTGACAGTCACAGGTATTGCTGGGTGGAGGTAGGGGTATGATTGCTGTGGGGGAGGGCAAGAGATGGACAGGGGGTCTGCTGGGGGGTAGGTCCCTGTGGCTTGGCGGCACCTGTGCTGATGAGGTTGGGCTCTGCAGAGGGCCTGTCTCAGGCCCAGTCAGTGCCTTCTGTGTCCATGGACCCTTGTCTAGAGGAGCCAGGGGTTTCTTGGTCCTGGAGGAAGACAGCCTGGTGCTGCTGATCTCTGGTCCTGGAGCAGTTTGCAGCGGTGACTGACCTTCACAGTGACACCATGGTCAGTACTGTTCCAGGCAGACATCCTGTGCTGTGACCCCTGTAGTCCCTTATGTTTGCTTCTGGAGCTGCCCAAATAAGAAACTATAAGGCTTGGCTTTACAGCTTGCCATGTGGTCACCTGTGCTCTTGTGACCTAGCTAAAGTCATGGTGTCACAGGGCTGATTCTTCCTGGAGGCTTTGTTGCCTCCATCTATGTCCTGGGCCCTACCCTTGGGTCCCCCAGACACACATGCTGTCTCTACTGACTGACACCTCTTCCCATCCCTTTCACTAGGCTCCAGGACTCCATGGAGCTCTCCTGAATGACCAGGACTGTCTTGTCTCCCCATCTCAACAACCTTAACATCAGCTCATTTGCCATGCTTGGTGGCTGGAGAGGGGACATGTATGAGTTGTGGGCATTACAATGTGTGCACATGTGTTCAAGGCACAGTTCTGCTCAGCACTCCCCAGAGAGGATCCAGTGAGATATCTCTCTCTCTCTCTCTCTCTCTCTCTCTCTCTCTCTCTCTCTCTCTTTTAATTTATCTATTTTTATTTTATTGGTGTTTTGCCTGTATGTATGTTTGTGTGAGGGTGTTGGATCCTGGAGTTACAGACAGCTGTGAACTGCCATGTGGGTGCTGGGAATTGAACCTGGGTCCTTTAAAAAAGCAGTCAGTGCTCTTAACCACTGAGCCATTTCTCCAGCCCCCAGTGAGATCTTAAAACAGATTCTTGGTCATCTTCAGTGTGGAGTGGAACCCAGGGCCTCTCATGCTAATCATTCTCTAGATTCTCAGCTCCAATATGTACATCTTATTATTGAATATACATAGTTAAATTATGAATTTCATCACTTGGATATTAAATGATGCCATATTTTATAGGTAAATTGTTCTTTCTTTGCTCCTGTGTATCAAAAGTAATTCTACTCAAACATACATCCTGTATACCCTTTCCCTCCCTTCAGTCTCCTGATGCTCTTCCACGGCCTTTCACTGTTTAGCCTTGGTTGTCTGTGAATCATCTAGATCTGTTCACAATTCTGTTACTGGAAACTATCTCAAGACACAAGAATGTCTTAAGAGAGTAAATTATTCAGCAATGTGTTTTGCAAACACCAAGCTCACTATTGTAGCCTGGATCATCACATTCCACCCACTACTGTATTGCCTTTTCTTCCAGACATAGGCTCTCCTAATAGCCCAGGCTGATCTCAACCTTCTAGAGCTCTCCTGCCTCAGCCTTCTGAGTGCGGTGGTTATAGTATATGTGTATTGATATCTATTTATGTGTGTGTACTTGTTTGTGCATGTTCAGGTACACAGGCATGTATGTCTGTGCATGTGGAGCATATGGAGGCTAGTTTCTCTCTCTCTCTCTCTCTCTGTGTGTGTGTGTGTGTGTGTGTGTGTGTGTGTGTGTGTGTGTGTGTGTGTGTGAGAGAGAGAGAGAGAGAGAGAGAGAGAGAGAGAGACAGACAGACAGACAGACAGACAGACAGACAAGGTCTCGCTATGCATACGTGGCTGCCCTTGAACTTACACAGCCTACCTGCCTCTGCTTCCTGAGTGTTGGCCTTAAATGTATAGGCCATCACATCTGCCTTTGGCCTTATTTTTTGAGACAGGCTTCTCACTGAGCCTGGCTTGTCAGTTAGGCTGCATCACCTTTCCAACAGCCCCTAGTACCCTGTCTCTTCCCCCAGTACTGCAATTCCAGGCATGCACTGCTTTGCTTACTTTTTATGTAAGTGCTAGGGGTCAAACTCAGTTCCTCATGTCTGCACAGCAAGTGCTTTACCAACTGAACTACCTCCGCACCCCTGTGTTGTTTTTAAAGATAATCTTGAAAGAGTCTTAGGCAGTAGACTTCTCAGAGCATTAGACACCCATCCAAGACATGTCTGCGTGCTGGGACAGTGCCTGCTCCACTGGAGGGAAAGGGTCCTTGTGCCTTTGCTGGCTGTGTAGACAATGTAGTTTATGTCCATACTTGCTTTTCTTTTGGGAGACTGGAGTTGTGATACATGGTGTACAGAGGACACCAGTGGTACTCTGAGTCTCTGCTGGGCCCCTGCTTGGGCATTTCACAAGTGCATGTTGTCACAGCTCCTTGCTAGAGGGACTTAAGTGTGTCTTTGTGATTCCCTCGGGAGAAGGTTCTAGAAGCTCATGCCTGGTTTCTTGGGCATCCCTGTGTATCTTTCCCACTGCTGATTTTACCTTGAGTCCCTTCATTGTAATGAATCTTAACCTGAGTGTGCCTCTGTGCCGAGTCCTGGGATCCTGTGAGTCCTGTGGATCACTGTCCTGGGTGGTGTGGGGGACCCTGACATGGATCTGTTGTTTAACCTTTTTTCAAGTTTACAGTTCATTTAGTGGCAACTGGTAGTCACAGAATTTTTCCTACAGTGGCTCCATATTCTTTAGAGTAAAGTAGCTACACTTTCACTGTCTTAAGGCTGATTAAAACATACCCTCAAGGAGCTGGGAGAGATGGCTCAGCCATTAAAGGCTAAGGCTCCCAGCCAAAAGGACAGAAATACCTAGAATCTCAGGCCTGGATTTTAATGACCACCAGTACTTTGTGAAGTCATGCCCCCTGGAATAAGTCAGAACAACATGGCTTTGCTTTGTTCAGTTGCTGTCTTTATCTCTTCTCTTGGATGACCTCCATGGTTTTATTGATTGAGGATGTTTCAGACTTACGTGTTTTCCTAGCATAGCACTTTGTTCAAAATAAATTAATTGTGGGAGAGTCATGGGATATGGAGAACATTTTGTAGAGGAGATTTGAGATGAGATCAAAGAGCTGGGTAGTGATATTTAGGGCCTTTGACCCCAGGACAGCAGTAGACCTTACTCTTCACACTGGAGCCTTCAGGGGAGCCTGGGCCTGCACCTACCCTCTTTCTATCTATGCAGGCTGAATGCAGAGGCCTCCAGGATATAGGTACATCCTCTTCAGGAAACCTGAAGGAGACCACAGCTTTCCACTTTGATAGCGGGGTTCTTAGCCCAGCATCAGAGCCACCAAATTGAGATTGTTTGCCTTTCACCTGAACATTTATGTGGTGACTGCAGAGACTCTTGTGATTTTTTTTCTTTTTTCTTTCTTTCTTTCTTTCTTTCTTTTTTTTTTTTTTTTTTGTGAATTACCTTGTATAGTCAGGAAATGACTCTAAGGGTTAGAGTTATGGGATCTTTAATAACAAGGTATTTGCATTTCCTCCTTAGGACAACATTTCAAGACAAAAAACTCAGTAGCATCAAACATTCCTTGACACATGGAATCCCTGGAATAGTGGGATATGTGATCGGCCTTGACTTTGCACCAGGATGTACAGGGCAGGGGAGCCAGGGAAGCGGCAGCCTGGCCCTGTGCCCCCTCGAGTGCGGAGCGTGGAAGTGGCCCGAGGCAGAGCTGGCTATGGCTTCACCCTGTCAGGGCAGGCACCCTGTGTGCTCAGCTGTGTCATGAGGGGCAGCCCTGCGGATTTCGTGGGCCTCCGGGCTGGAGACCAGATACTTGCCATCAACGAGATCAATGTGAAGAAAGCCTCTCATGAAGATGTGGTGAAACTAATTGGAAAATGCTCTGGAGTTCTGCACATGGTGATCTGTGAGGGCACCAGTCATGTGGAGTCCTGTTCCAGCGATGAAGAAGGTGGCCTGTATGAAGGGAAAGGCTGGCTGAGGCCTAAGCTTGATTCTAAGGCCTTGGGTATAAACAGAGCAGAGAGGGTTGTGGAAGAGGTACAGTCTGGTGGTATTTTCAACATGATTTTTGAAAGCCCGAGTCTCTGTGCCAGTGGCCCTGAGCCCCTAAAGCTGAAGCAAAGGTCTCTGTCCGAGTCAGCGGCTTTGCGGCTTGATGCTGGCCAGGACAGTCTCTGTGCTCCACATCCCAGCATGCTCTCCAAGGAAGAGATATCGAAAGTTATCAATGACGATTCTGTATTCACTGTGGGGCTGGACAGTCACGATGACTTTGGACTAGATGCAAGTATTTTAAACGTTGCCATGGTTGTGGGCTATTTGGGCTCCATTGAGCTCCCTTCCACAAGTTCCAACCTGGAGCATGACAGTTTACAGGCCATTCGTGGCTGCATGCGCCGTCTGCGGGCCGAGCAGAAGATCCATTCACTAGTGACCATGAAGGTCATGCATGACTGTGTGCAGCTGGTCACTGACAGGGCTGGTGTGGTGGCGGAGTACCCTGCTGAGAAGCTGGCGTTCAGTGCAGTGTGCCCAGATGACAGGCGGTTCTTCGGGCTGGTGACCATGCAGACCAGTGATGATGGAGGCCTGGTACAGGAGGATGAAGGTGCCCTAAGGACATCCTGCCATGTCTTCATGGTGGACCCAGACTTGTTTCATCACAAGATTCACCAAGGCATCGCACGGAGGTTTGGGTTTGCATGCACAGCCGACCCAGACACCAGTGGCTGCTTGGAATTCCCAGCGTCTTCCCTGCCTGTGCTTCAGTTCATCTCTGTCCTCTACCGAGACATGGGTGAGCTGATTGAGGGCGTGCGGGCCCGTGCCTTTCTGGACGGGGATGCTGATGTCCACCAGAATAACAGCACCAGCAGCAACAGTGACAGCGGCATTGGCAATTTCAACCAGGAAGAGAAGAGCAACAGGGTGCTTGTAGTTGACCTGGGCGGGAACTCAAGCAGGCACGGCCAGGGCAATAGCCCAGGGTGGGAAGGTGTGAGTGGGAGGGGCTCACAGCCTTGGGGTGCACCCTGGAATGGAGCTTTCTGCCATGATGCAGAGGTGGGCTCCCCATTGGAAACCGGCCCCCACACTGACAGGTTCTGGGACTTAACAAAGCATTCGGGGCCTGCCTCTCACCTAGAGGTCCCCCCAGCCTCCTTGAGGAGTTCTGTCCCCCCTTCCAAGAGGGGTGCCACAGGTTCCAGCTGTGGTTTCAACCAGAGGTGGCTCCCGGTCCACGTGCTACAAGAGTGGCAGTGTGGACATGCCAGTGACCAGGAGTCTTACACTGACTCCACTGATGGGTGGTCCAGTGTCAACTGCGGCACACTGCCCCCTCCCATGAGTAAGATCCCTGCAGACCGATACCGGGTGGAGGGCAGCTTTGCTCAGGCCCCGCTGAGCACCCAGAAGAGAGACTGGTCCAGGAAGGCCTTTGGGATGCAGAACATTTTTGGGCCCCATCGAAATGTCAGAAAGACCAAAGAGGACAAAAAGGTGAGTTGGAGGGGTTCGGGGGGAATGGCTTTGCTGTGTCATGGCCAGCTGCTGCTCACAGCCCTGACTTACTCCTGGTGGTCTTGTGGCCTCTGCAAACTGTCACACAGGACTGCTCTGCACTGCACTGAGGCTTTCGTCCTGCTCCGAAAGCTCTCCGTTGGTCTGGACCCTGGCCTTAGGCTATTCTCTGACTGGTTCTATCAGGACATCTGTGCTGGACAGGCAGTAACCTTGAGAAGGCGATTTCTCCCAGCTTTGGTAGCCACCCACACACACCCACCCCCGCCCCACTCTGGCTCCTAGCCATGATGGTTGTGTGTAGCTCCTTTGAAGCCCATTTCTGATCCCAAGTTGTCATTGCAGTGTCTAAAATGAGAAGCTTAGAGAAGCACAGGGGGCCGGCTCACTTTGGGACCTCCCTGGTAAGTTCCTGGGCTGGCTTAACTTCCTTGCATGCAGGTGATGGGGCCTTGTGAGCATCACTGCCTCAGAGAACCTGATCTGTCAATGGTCAGTGTCCCTTGGGGACCTTTGGTTTCCTGTGGGATCTAAGTTTGGAACAGAAGAGAAGACAATCTGAAGGTGGTGCTACTGATTGAGATGAAGGTATGCTGGCCACAGTGTGGCTCAGTCAGCACTTATCTCCTTGTTTCTGGGAAGCTGTTCTCGGAGACACTTGTAGTTACAGACACCTTTTCTGTGTTGGTGCATATTTTGGTTTTAGTAGTGGAAAGTGTCTCCCAAACCCTCTGAAAGCTGGCCAGGGCAGCGGGTAAAGCAAAGGCTGTGACATTGGTGGGAATTTGTCCCAGAGCTGCAGTGATTTTTCATTATGGCTTGTATCCAGTGCTCTCCCCCCAGATGGTCATGGATTACTCCAATGCAGCTAAGTGCAGATTTGAAGCAGACACACAGAGTTGTACTTGTACTGCTTTTCAACCTAGTTCTTTTTTCCCTTTCTAAAGAGAAATCAAATCTTAGTAGGTTGTTCTAGCAGGAGATTTTGTAAATGAGTGCTGTGGATTCCCAGCCTGGTAAGTGCAGCCCAGACAGCAAAGAGTGGGAAGTGTGTCATCTTCAGGAGGAAAGGAGAACACTGGAGCATTCCCAAAGCAGTGCCCTCTTGAGCAGAGGAAGCATGGAGGTCTCGAGATAGTCATAAGGGGAATGTCCCATCCCTAAGCATGCTCACTTAAGGAGTTACATTCCTGAGCATGCTCAGTTTAATATTATGGAGTGCATGCTTAGAAGATTTATGCCTCTGGGCATGATCAGTTTATGCCCTAAAATTTTTGCTGAAAATAAAGGAAAGGGTTATGCTAGGCTTGGGGTTTGTCAGAAACAGAGGGGAGGCCAGAGAGCTGAACTGCCTGGAAATGAGAGAAACAGAAGAGGCTGGAAAGGGAGTGGGCAGTGCTGGAGGCGGTGGATAGCCAGTGGTCACATCTCACAGCACTCCTGATTCTTGTCAACAGTGGCTTAAGCTCATCATTTGCTGGGAGGCAGCTAGGCCAGCCAGGGTCTGGTGGGGACACAGAACACAGTGCTGTGATGTGATCAGGGAGGCTCAGTGTGTGTGAGGGTACTGAGTTAACAGGAGACAAGGTGGTGAATTAGAAAGGGGTATGTGTGTGGCTTAGAAAAGTCAAGGAAGAGACCAGACACTGAGGAGGCCCTGCAGGGTGAGAGACTTGTGAGGAGCAGCAGGTGGTGGATCCCTTAATGACACTGGATGGAGAGACTTGGGGGTGGGAGTGGGGCGCAGCTGCTGAACTGTACTGGCTATACTCGTGAGAAATGGGCTGGAGAGATGGCTTAGCCATTAAAGGCTAGTCACAACCAAAAATATAAGAGAAATGTTGTCAGGGTTATTGCATGCAGATCTTCCCCCACTACTTGGAGGAGCTAGACACTTTAACCTGACTGTCCCCTCCAGTGCCTCTGGGGCAGCCCTGGATGTCAGCCTGTGGGCAGGGGCAGAGTGATCTGCAAGGGCCAAGGTGCAAGAGCAGGAGCTAGCCATGAAGGATGGCTTGGTGCCTGACGCCTGGCATGACACCCCTGCCTGGCCACACAGTGTCCTTTCCCCTTGAGGAATCCCAGAGTTCTTGTTTATCTGCTTTGGCTGTTAATTGGCCTCCGTGAGCAGAGCATAGGGGGTGTGTTCTTTGTTACACACCCATGAAGTGTCTTCCTGGTTAGCTTCATCACTGGCACATGATGGAACAGAGATGTCACATCTTTGATGCCTGAGACAGTTAGTTCTCCAGCCTTAGCCTTCTCTCCCTTCTCAGATGAGAACTGTGGCTTGCTCTGGTCTTTCCTGAGCTTGTAGCCAGCCCTACGGCAGCTTTCTAGATTCCTAGGGATATGTTGTAGCTTTCCTCACCCTTGTCTCCCCACCCACTCCTGGGGTCTACTTCCCTAGCTTTTCCCCTTTGAGTGAGCCTTGGCCAGAGCTCCTTTGAGGAGATCACTATGACCAGGAACAACTGTGGCTGGGCAGTCCTGCAAGCAGTGGGCACGAGTGCATTTTAGCCAGTAAGGCAGTTGTCTCCTGTCCTTATCCTGGTAAGAGTGAAGTGAACAGACAGCAGGGAGTACACTTGGAGGTACTTGGTTGTCAATTTGGGATCGACCTTAAATGAGGTAAAATAGAGCAGGTCTGCAGCTCTGCCTGCAGATCTCTGAAGTGGTGGGTGGTCTCACTGTCTGGAAGCCAGAACAAATTCCTGCTTGTATCCGACCCCTGAAGTCTCAGAGACCCAGGCAGGAACAAGTCCCCTCAGTCTGCAGCTACCCATCCAGTTCTCTGAAGAGCCCTGACTTCATCTCTTCTTCCTCTGTTGAGTTCTAATGCACCCTCTTGCTGAATCCCTGATTTCTAGGACATCGGCTGGGCCTTGATAGGATCCAGCCTGGTAGGGGAAGGGGAGAACCCTGAAGCTACCTGAAGTTGCTAGAAGTTCAGGTTAGGTCTAGGGTCTGCCTATGAGGACACTTGTTAAAATGTTTCAGGCAGTCCAGGTGGCTGCCTGTCACGTCCTTGCTTCCTCTAGAAGGGGTTGCTGTTCCATTCGCCACTGCTTAACGCTTTAAACTGGGCGTGAGCCTGCCAGCTGACACACAGCTGTCAGGAAGCTCAGGGCTCACACACCCCTAACACCAGGACTGCCGCTGCCCAAGGCTTCTGCCGGGTTCTTGCAGAACTTCACCATCCTCACTCAGCTGCTGGACTCCCAGTGAACAGCTGGGGGCCATGCAAGGATGGTGATGCTCCCCGAGAGTGGATGCCTGCCATCTCTGCCTGCTGAAACACCAGGCAGGATAGTTGAAAGGACCCAGGGAGTCAGGTGGTTGGAGTTGAGAGGTCGTTACTTGTTACGGGCTTCCAGGATGGCCAAGCAAACCTCCCTTCTCTTTGGCCTCAGGAAGCAGAGAAATGTTTTCAGTGGTATGTGCAGTGTGTGGATAGGACTGCCCTGGGCCATGAGATGTCCAAGAGTCACCTTGAGGCCTGAGGGTGCATACCTGTGTGGATGTGCAGAGGTCCATGCCAGGGCTGTGTGGGCTCAAGGTGGAGGTGTGTTCTCCCACAGACCTGGGTGGTCAGGCTGGCTCCTCTTGAGGCCAGCCTTGAGTGGAGTCATGGTTTTCTCTGTATGTCCTCACAGAGTCATCCTGTGGGTGTTCTGATCTCCTGTGTCCCCTCATATTGCATTAGAGCCTACCAAGTGAGCTCGTGTGACTGGTACCTCTGTAAAGGTCACTTCTCCAAGTGTAGGTGTGTGCTGAGGTTCTAGGCTTAGGATTCAACATGTGGATGTTGGGGAGCACAGACCAGCCTATGATACGTAGTGTCCTCCTGGGATTGATGGAGGCCATGTCTGTCTCCTACAGTAACCAGTACCAGAATTGTGAATGATAGCACTGAATATGCCCAGTGGGAACATGAGAGTAATGTTGGGAGAATGAGGTCAGTACAGGAACAAGATGGCTCATGACAGGCAGTGGTCTCACCCTATGCTGATGTCATGATAGGTGGGGTTTCTCCATCTGAAGTATTAAAGCAGCAGTTACATGACTGTCCTTGCTAATCCACCGAGCTGTGAGGGATAGGCATGAACCATACCATGGAGGGATTTGGACATAATGTGGTAGGTGGGATATCACAGACAGACTGAAAATCAGCTGACTACTTGTAAATGGATTGAATTTGCATTAGACATCATTTGGGCTTAGGAATCAAACGGAATTCTTTGTTTTTGTTTTTGTTTTTTGAGACAGGGTTTCTCTGTGTAGCCCTGGCTGTCCTGGAGCCCCCTCTGTAGCCCAGGCTGGCCTCAAACTCATTGAGATCTGCCTGCCTCTGCCTCCTGAATGCTGGGATTAAAGGTATGCACCACCACAGCCAATCAAACTGAATTCTGTGCAATGTGGGTTCCTTTGCAAGTTAACCTTCTTGCTTGCCTGAATCCATGGATGTGTTAGTTGGAGATGGAGGTAGAGCTTGAGTCACTGGGATTCAGGGTGGGGTTTCAAGAGAGTGTGCAGTCAGTCAGCCATGAGGAGGGACAGTGTGTGATAATGAGGGAAAACAGGTCACAGAAATGCACATTGAAATCCCTTTCTTGTGTAAAGGTTTTGACGTCCTCAAGCCATTGTTAACCGTCCACATTTATGTTTTTAGCTTTTAAATTAGTTGTGTATGTGTACCCAGGTGGTCCTGCACATGTGTGCTGTAGCACACATGTGGTCAGAAGACACCATTTGAGAGTTGGTTATCTTCTCTCACTGTGGGTTCTAGGTTTGAACTCAGCTTATTAGACCTGTACAGCAAGTGATTTTACCTGCTGAACCATCTGGCTAGCTCAAGTGTGCACATGCTTAATGTGACAGATGATAGCGCAGGCCCGTGATCCAGTTACTCTTAGGCTGAGACAAAGAGCATAGCCTGTTCAAGTCCCATTTAGGCTCCAGAGTTCAGGGCCAGCCTAGACAGTGTAGTAAGGCTCTGTCAGAAAGGAAAAGAGGGTTGAGGATGTGGGGCATTGGTGGGATGCCTGCCTAATGTGTGAGGCCCTGCATTCAGTTCCCACTTCAACCCTTCCCTCCCACACACAAATCAACAAAAGAATTTCAGCAAGCACACTGGTAATAACCATTACCTTAGGGGCCAGTGAGAGCCAGGCAGGGTATATGACACTTTTCATCTTGTGTCCCTATTTTATGATGGAAATGTGAACTTAGTGACTAAAAAGTTTCCCTAGAGAAAAAACCACATTATTTTAGATAGTTCAAATTTTTTATTTTATTTATTACTATCATTATCATCATCATCATCATCATCATCATCAGTGTACACACACATGCACACATGTATGCCATGGCATGCATTTGGAGGTCACAGGGCAACTTTTGGAGTTGATTCTCTCCTACCGAGAACTGGGGGATTGAGCTCAGATCATCAAATATGCTTGCTAACAGCTTTTACTATTAAGCCATCTTGCTGCCCCTAAAGATTCTTTTAAAAAGAACAAAGCCAACTGTAACCAGCACTCAGGATGTGGAGGCAGGAGGACTAGGAGTTCGAGGCCATATAGTGAGGCTAGTCTGGGCTAAATGAAACCTTGACTCCAAACAACAAAATCATGAAATAGTGAGGCATTGAGTTGGAAACTGTAATTCCTCCTTCATGTGGCCCAACAATGAGAGGCTTACCAGAGACCAAGCCCAGAGAGCTCTGTATTCAACAAACAGATTTGTGTACTTTTTCCCGGTGTGAGAGGAAGTTTCAGAATAGATGTAAATATTTTCTCCTGGTACTTCCAACAAAGACCACACCTAAAAAAGGCCCCGTGGTGTCATCTCCCTGAGCAGGGTGTCTGTGACCATCACTTGTGTAAACTGAGACTCTTAGAGCTGTCTTGCCCTCAGTACCCACCCCAAGTCTTTGATGGATGAGGCAGCCAGCGTTCCCGTGTGTATACTGGCTTCTTGGAGATGTGTGCCCTGTGTAGCCCCCACCACCATGAATGCATCAGAGGTTCTCGCAGTGCCAGCCTTTCAGGACCATGTCAGACCCTTGGATGGTGCTGCTGGTAGGGTTGGTGGACCTGGGGTTGCAGAGGAGCCCCTAGAAGTGGAGGGATGCAGATGGGTATGCCTGCTGCCTTTTCCCTTGTCTGCTGGAACAGTCCCAGCTGAGCGACTGGCTTCCCAAACATGGGCATTTGCTACCCTTCCACTGTGTGCAGATGCTTTGCAAGAGTCTGTGCTTGTTTATAGTAGCCCAGTACAATGTCAAAGCTTTCCCTGTGATGTCATGTGTAGCTGCAGCTTGATCACCTTTCTGCTGTATGAATGTTCCATTGTGTAAATGTGTCACACATAGCTGCTATAGTCCTAATTTTCTTAGATTTATCTTTTGCACATGAATATTTTGCCTATGTGTATGTCTGTGAACCACATGTGTGCTTGATGCCCACAGAGGTCCTAAGAGGGCACTGGATTCCCAAGAACTGGGGTTATAAGCAGTTGTGAACTGCCCTATGTGGGTCTTGGGAACTGAACTTGAGTCATCTGGAGGAGCAGCATACAGTCCTAGCTGAACCAGCTCTCCAGCCCTCTGTTACATCACTGTTAATGCCAGATGGGCATTCTTGCCGTGTCTAGGTGTGGTTGGTGGCTGTTGGGCTTCTTGACTCTGGTTCCCAAGCACTAGTAGTGGTGGCTCACTGTGGCTTAGGTTTGCACTCCCTTGATTAAGGTTATGCTTTCTCCTTGCTGGTGCATTGCTCACATCTCTTGCTTGCTCACACACTGTCTCTGCTAGGTTGTCTCTTCTGGGAGGGCGGGACTGGAGATGCTGACTACTTGCTCTGTGATGATAGTAGGACCACACATTTACAGACACACTTGCACTCACACATACCCCAGTCTGTGGCTTGATTCCTTTCACTTCTTCATGTGTTTTTGGATGCCTAGAAGTTCCTGGCTTTCCTTTAGCCAAATGTATACTCTGTGTCTTAAATAGTAAAATTCTACTACCTTGAGATCAGATATTCTTCCCTCCCACAATTGTTTTAGAGTTAACTTTTTAATATGTGTGTGTAAGTGTGCATATGTGTGTGTATTGTATATACTATATACATGTGTATGTACAGGTGTATGTAGAAATCAGAGGCTGATGCTGGGCTGACTTTAATAAGTTTCTCTACTGTATGTTTTTGAGACAGGGTTTTTCTCTGAACCAGAGGCTTGTTGCTTCAGCTAGATTGGCTGGCCAGTAGGCCCCTGGTATCCTTCTGTTTGCTGGGAGTCCAAGCATACACCCAGCTTATATTTCTTAAGATTTATTTTATTATGTTAAATTATGTGTATGTATTTGTCGGGGGTGGGGGGCAATGTGCATATGAATGTAGGTACCTGGAGAGGCCAGAGGCATTATATGCCCTGGATCTGGAGTTCAAAGTGATTGTGAGCATTAGGGATCCAAACTCAGGTCCTCATGCATGCACAGCAAGCACTTTGTCCACTCAGCATCTCCCTGGCCACAGAGATAACTTTGTGAATAGAATCTGGTAGGGTGAAGGTTCTTGTGGAGGACATCATTCTAGCTGAGTTTATCCTCTCACCTACATCAGTAATGCCCCATCATAGATGGCACATCCCCCTTTTTGTCTTAATAAAAATGAAAGGTTTTAACTTTAACACAGTAAAATTATACACAACAAAATACACAGCCAGGCAGTGGTGGCGCACGCCTTTAATCCCAGCACTCAGGAGGCAGAGCCAGGTGTATCTCTGTGAGTTCTAGGCCAGCCTGGTCTACAGAGAGAGATCCAGGACAAGCACCAAAACTTCACAGAGAAACCCTGTCTCGAAAAAAAACCAAACCAAACCAAACCAAAACAACAACAACAACAACAACAACAAAACCAATTATCAAGTAAGAATTACATTTACAATATTCAGTCCATTTGTAGTTAGAAAATTTAGAGAAAAATCCTCCGTTTTCTGTCTTATCTTAGTGACTTCAAAGTGTTATACCTAATTTACTATCATAATTAAGTAAAACTGAAACTATAATTATCTAATCTTCAATTCTATCAAAGACCCCAGAAGGATATAATATTACCTGGCAACAGAGACATTTGGCTGCCTGGACAATCACCTGAAGTTCCTCTGCTACATTGGGGCATCCATCTTCAGCCTACAGGCCTAGAGTATCTGGCAGACTCTTCTATGAAGCAGGAATTTTGAAGGACCATCCTGCCTTGTTTAGGCAAAGTTCAGCAGTCACTTTCCTATGGGTCCTGCATGTCCAGTGTGTACAGCATACTGTCAGCAGTCAAGGCAAAACAGTTTCTTGCCCAAATGGCTAGCCTTGCCATATTGAAAGCAAACTCTGTATGGAGTTTCTTTGATGCTCATCATCCTTTAATGAAGTAAATTGATGCTGTCAGGAGCAGATGTGCCTCACTGTCATGAAAACCTTAGGTTATCAAACATCTTAAATGCCATATTCTGTAGGTATTTGAAATAAGTGTTTGAAAATCATCTATCTGTAAAATATACCTTTTTAATCTTGAAAATATACCTAATGTGACTACAAGTTTGATTACTATATATTAACTACTAACCTCATTTCTTAATTATACATTGAATTTTAAAATGAGCTGCATAAGCACAATACCCCAAAGAAGAGTAGGAACATATGTATAGTGTAACAAAAATAACTTTAAATTTATACCAATATACCAAAATCCATGCCAGGGCAAAACATCTGAGATTAATAGTTGTCTTTTTATCCTATATTCCCCTAAATTATAACAAACATCTGTAACCCACCAAATATCCAAAGACCACCCACCCCATTTCTTGGGAATGTGGGCATCATTTTCTCTAGACTGCTTCTTATTGTCTGTGGGTAAAGGCATATTTTAGGGGTCCCTGAGAAAATGAGATAATTGCCAAGTCCTGGGAAGACCAGCAGTAACCTTATTGATATATACTACCTGTCAAGATTCAGGAGGTCTTCCCCAATCAAACCTAATCCATAACAATACTAAAGGAATCCACAACTTCTTGTCTCCTATGGGAACAAAAGCAAAACCTCATTTCCAAAGCAATGCATCTTTGAAGTTCCATTTTACAAATACATTTTTTGACTTCCATTTTAAAGTTAAGGCATTCCTAAAGTATATAGGCTGGTTTATTTCAACAATCCCTCTTTCAGGTCTCTTAGCAGCTGCCCTTTGCTTACCAGCAATAAAAAAAAAAAAAAAATCCAAATCAATACAGCAACATAAAGGATCCAGACTTCCTGTGTATTTCCCAACTTCCATACCTTTTTTCTTTTATATTACTTTTACTCTCTCTTTAAAGAATTTGTTATTTTTAACTATTTATTTTCTTTCTTAAGCCTATGCCATTGTTAAATACACTGGAACCTGTTTAGAGGTTCTTTTCTGTCTGGACCTCTTTTACTGTGTATCTCTAGTGTTTATTGACCATGTGAGCAAACTTTAAACTTTTAAGCTACAGCTGGGTTGTCTGCATGGCTCTATCTGCTGGCTCCACCTGTTTCTAGGTTTGTGAGAGCCAAGCCTAAAGCTGGTGGCCCGGTCAGAGGTGTGCTTGACCAGGAACTGCACTTAACCTCCCAACTCTAGAATGCCAGTGTTGTGCACTGTTGCAGATTTTTTTTTACTTAGTTTTTTGTTTCTGTTTATCGTGAAAAAGACTGTGTAAGTGCTCTGTTATAATGCAGAGTTAAAGGAGCCGTATCCATTTTTTTCAGCTTTCTCAGGCTGCGTGTGTGTGTGTGTGTGTGTGTGTGTGTGTGTGTGTGTGTGTGTGTTCTTTTATTCGAGCCCCACAATGGGTGCCAAAATGTATTTCTTCTTTTTTTTTTTTTTTTTTTTTTTTTTACTTTTTACTCTTTGTGGGGCCTGCCACCCTGCTCCCAAATAAATACATGTAGTCATAGTCTTACTTATAAATGCCCAGCCTTAGCTTTGCTTGTTTCTAGCCAGCTTTTCTTAGCTAAATTATCTATCTTTTGCCTCTGGGCTTTTATCTTTCTCTATTTCTGTATACCTTTCTTTACTTCTTGCACCATGGTTTGCTGTGTAGCTGGGTTTCTGGCTCTTGGAGTCCTCCTCTTCTTCTCCTTTTGCTCCTTGATCTCCTCTTCCCAGATTTCTCCTTCTATTTATTCGCTGCCTGCCTTCCCTATCCTTTCTCCTGCCTAACTATTGGCCATTCAGCTCTTGATTAGACCAATCAGTTGTTTTGGGCAGATAAAGTAACACAGCTTCTCAGTGTTAAACAAATACAACATAAAAGAATGCAATACATCTTTGCATCATTAAACAAATGTTCCACAACATAAGCAAATGTAACACATCTTCAGCTAATATTCCACAACAGGCATGCTCTGATGTGTATGGGTCTGTTCCTTGGCAATTTGTGTTTCTGTTGTCAGTTTATTGTAGGTTTATGATGTCTCTGTGTCTCCAGGGCAAGACTCTATATGTATGCCTCTTCTTGCTTTGTCAGTACTCCAACAACAGGGTTCTAACAGAAATTCGGATGGGACAATTCTTGTGATTTTATTTATTTGTTTGTTTGTTTGTTTATGCCAAGAATTTGGCTTCATTTTCCTGTCTTGTAAAAACAGGATTAAGTTTGAAGGTAATGGACTGATCTCTGTTTGGCAGAGGAGAATCACAGCAGGATGGTATTCAGGCTGGTGCTGAAGAAGCAACTGTAAGTGGTAAGGAGATCAGCATCACTGTGGAGAAGCTTCCTGTGTTATACAAGACTAGAGGAAGGATATCCCAAGGGTAGGACCTCACCCATGGGAGGCCTCATCCTGTAGAGAAACAAATTCATTTAAAGGAATGAAACTTAATCTGAAAGGATTACTGCTCCTCAGGGGTAACTGCCTAGGAGAGTATGTCCTCAAGGTCTGCATATAGCGTGGTCAGTCCTAGGAGCCTGGTTACACCTTGAGCTGGCCGCAGAGCTTAGCAGCATTGTAAGCATTGTTGACATGGTACTGCTTTTAAAGACAAAGATGCAAGGACCCTGAAGAGCAGCTGAGGCCAGCCACCCTGTGGCAGGGTTAGAGTTCCGAGGGCTATAGTTATATAGCCCTTGTGTGGAGCTGTGAAGGTTAGACCTCAGTTGCAGTGGAGACCAGAGTATTGGAGATGTCAAGACCATAGGCTGTCTGCATTCTATGGATGCAGGGAGAGCTGCAGGTGTCAGATAGAGCCAGCCTGAGAGAGAAGCTGTAGGTGCTGTAGCTGGCAGAACTCAGGGGCTCAGGGCTACCCCAGCCTTTAGAGCCAGATGTTTACACTCTAAGTTCCAGATGCTAGACAAGAAGGTGTAGGGTTTGGTATCACCTGATGGATTTTAGTTTTATTTTGGTGTGACTGTCTTGTTCCCTGGTTCTTCCCTTTTAGAATAAAGTGTATTTATACTGTGCTATTATATGTTCAACATATGTAGCTTGTTTTTTTTTTATTTTAGAGGCACTCACAAGTAGGCGGGATTTTTGTTGTTGTTGTTTTTGGAGACAAGGTTTCTCTGTGAAACAGTTCTGGCTATCCTGGAACTCACTCTATAGACCAGGCTGGCCTCGAACTCACAGAGATCTGTCTGCCTCTACCTCCCTAGTGCTGAGATTAAAGGCGTGCACATCCACTGCCCGGCTTTAGATGGGATTTTAAAGTGTTGGAATTTTTTAAGACTATAGAGACATTATTTTAATGATTTATTTTTATTTTATGTGCATTGGTGTTTTAACTGCATGTATGTCTATATGAGGGTGTCAGATCCCCTGGAACTGGAGTTACAAACAGTTGTGAGCTGCCATGTGGGTGCTGGGAATTGAACCTGGGTCCTCTGGAAGAGCAGCCAGTGCTCTTAACTGCTAAACCATCTCTCCAGTATGACTATGGAGACTTTTAAAGTTGTGCTGTGCTTTATATTATAAAAGAAACGTGAGTCTTTGGGGACAGGATGTGGAAGAATATGGCTTAAAGAGATGTGTTTGTGTGTCAAGTTGACAGGGGGTGGGGATTTAAGACAGCATGTATGTATATGTGTGTGGAGAAGTGCACATAGATACCACAGCATATGTGTGGAGGTCAGAACAGTTTGCCAGGGAGTTGGGTCTCTTCACCCACCATGTGGGTCCAACTCAGGTTGTGAGGCTTGGCAGTAAGTGCCTTTACCCACTGAGCCATCCCACCACCTTGTTTTTTCCTCCAGCAGGTTTGGCAGTTACCTTCCTGAGTGTCTTTACTAAGGCTTATTGTTTCATTAGAGTCATTCCTAGCTGCTTTATGCAATTTTGTTGCTATTATTAATGGTACCATCATGAATTATAAATGCCACCTCTGGTGATACATGAAAGTACAGTTGGTTCTTGGCCTTTTTTTTTACAGCTCTCTGAGTTTGGAAAGTTTCTTTTCTTCCTTTGTTAATATGGATCCTCCAATGGGTGTTCTAGTTTAGCTTTTCTTTCTGAATATTCTGCATCCATCGAATTGTGTGGGCTTCCTCCTCTTCATTAGATTTTCAAATGTTAGACCACATCTGCATTCCCAAGATAACCCAGCTCAGCACAATGAGCTTTTCATATGCCAGTGGATTTGGTTTGCTAATATTTTTGTCGAATTTTTAAATCTGTTTTTGTGAGACTCTTCTGTAATTTTTTCCTTTTCTCATTGTTTTTGGTTTTGGTAGCCATTTTTTTGTCTTCTAAAATAAATTATATTGTATCAAATTAGTAGTGTGTTTCTCTCTCTCTTCCTTCTCTTTTTCCTCCCTTTCTGTATTAACCTCCACCCCTAATCGAGTGCTAGGAATTAACCCAGGGCCTTGCATGTGCTCGGCAAGGGTTCTACAGCTTAGGCACTTCTCTGGCTCTGGGGTCTTTTATTAAACATCAACAGAGTCATCAAGCTATACCAGTGACACCAGCTTGTCTGAGTCAGCACTCTCTTACTCTCTGAACTCTTGTTCAGCATCTGTTTGGTAAGACTGAGTGGACACTTGATTTTTCCCTGGCACTGTGGGAGGACAGAGATAGGCGCCACCAGGACAGACTAAGTCCCTGCCTAGCTAAGGCCTGCAGTCTAGGGTTGAGACTTTAGGATTAGGAATTTTAAATTCTAACAACACAGGCAACAAAGTGGGGGAGAAGTACAGAAATTACATGATCTCAAAGTGCAAAGTTTGTGCTTATTGAAGGAGTCAACCAATAACACAGGAGAGTGGCTCTGAGATGGAGAGAATGTTCAACAGCACACATGGACTTCAGTATCAGAAAGGCAAAAACCTGATTTAAAAACAGGCAAAGCACTCCAGATGACACCTTCCAAAAGAAGATACTCATATGCCCCAAGCGTGTGAGAAATGCTCCACCCCATTGGTCACCAGGCAGGCAATCTCAGAACTGCAGTGCAGCACATCTCAGCCCATTGGGATGATCATGGTCAAAACTGGGAAGTGCCAGGTCCTGGATAGGACTTCTGCAGTTAGAGCTGTGTGTACTGCTGTGGGGAATCCACAGTGGAACAGCCACCGTGGAACATTGAATCAAGTCTTTAAAATTCTTTTAGATAGACTCACTGTATGATTGAACAATTCCACTTCTGGTATAGCCAGAAGAATTGGAAGCAGAGACTATAGCAGATGTTTGTGCACCAGAGTTTACAGCTGTATTATTCCAGCAGCTAAGACATGGAAGCAGCCTAAGTGTCCTTGGATAGAAGAATGGGGAAAATATAGCTTCTTCATACAGTGGAATTCCGCCCCCAAAAGGGAAGAAATCCTGACACCTACTGCAATATGAATGAGCCTTGAGGGCAATATGGCCAATGAGAGAAGCTAGTCACAAAAAGATAAGGATATAGAGATTCTGCTTCTACGAGGTCTCAGAGTGACCATTATCAGACAGAAAAGGCAGGCATGGGGGCAGTTCCCAGGTGGGATGGTGAGAAAGTGCTGGCTGTGGAAGGAGGTGACAGCTGCCAGCCCTGGTGGTGGTGAGTTTTGTGTTGCTGAATGCTGGTGTCTGCAGACTGTCTTCTAGTGTGCTCTCTCTGGAGAGTCTGGGTGATGTGGGGCCAGCTCCATGAACTAGTGAGTGACTTATAAACCATTGGTGAGTGGCTATTACAGGACTGTGACATCTTTAGGCAGCTGCATCACTGAAAAGCCTATTCCAGCATGAGTGAGCACTCATGAAAGCTACACCCTGGGAGCTCCTCACGTAACAGCCCACCGCCTCCACAACCTGGGGTGTCCGAGGCTTTGGGAGTCCTTCCAACTTTCTAAGCTCTCCAAACCAGCTGACCTGCTTGCTTGCTTGCACTCTCCACTTCCCGCTCCACCTTTTTAAAAAAATGTGTATGTGTATGCCATGTGTGTGCAGGTGCCAATGGAGACCAGAAGAGGGTGTCGTATTCCCCGGAACCAGAGTTATAGGTTGTGATTGACCTTTGTGGGTGATGGGATCCAGGCTCGAGTCCTCTGGAAGAGCAGCAAATGCTCCCAACTTCTGGGCCATCTCTCCAGATCATAAGCCTGGTTCTATCAGCTTTGAAATCATGTACATTTTGTTAGCCTCCTAAGTCTTCTGAGTCCCTCTCCTCCTTCCAGGAGGGGATGTTTGAATTGGGAAGAAATAGCAACACAGGGCTATCATTTCCTGGAGGAAGAGACACAAACCTCTTGCTGGAATGATCTTCAGACACTGGTTAGGGCGTCTTTAGCTTTTTAAAGCGATTATAAGAAGACAGGAGAGCACAGGCGTGATGAAGACAGCCTTCACATTGAATTACTCTGTACATACTTCCCTTTTTTAGCCGTCAGTGTCAATGTGCCCCTGAGACAGGCTGGCTGTGTGCAGTTTGGGAAAGCAGGGCGGGCCTTATCATCTAGGGTACACGGTTGCTAACTAGCAGCAGATAGCTAAAGATCCTGGGAGGGTCCTTGCAGTTTTGCATATTTCCTGGTAAGTATTTTAATTAGAATGTACCAAACAATGACTTCAATTGAATCTCCCACTGTGTTGCTGGGCTTGGCCTTTTCTTCAGTGTAGCACAAAGGGCAGAACTGATGATCTCTTCCCAGGAGGGTAACCTTACACATCTTTTTCTTTCTTTCTTTTTTTTTTAGAGCTCAAAATTGGGGCGCGGAGTTGTGCTGGCCCAGACTTCGCAGCGCACCTCAGCTCGAAGATCCTTTGGAAGGTCTAGGAGGTTCAGCATCACGCGCTCCCTCGATGATCTTGAGGTAGGTGGACTGGACTTGCTGGCCACCGTGTGCGGTGGCCAATCTTTCCCCTCTGTTCCCCTCCAAGGATTTGTACCTACCCTCCTGGGAGTCCAGTGGACTCTCCCCCTCAGCAGGAGCTTCCAGAGCATGTAGCTGGACTTTTCCTATCTCTCAGAGTGCCTGAGTCACCCGGACCCCCACACTGGGGAGCTTGATCAGATAGGAGTATGTTTAATCCAGTGGGACAGTTGAGGTAGGGTCCGCCTCTGCCCCTTCCTAAAGACCTGGTCAGCCAGATCAAAGGCCATTCTAGATTTTATTCTTCTGGGAAGTTTTAGGTTTCTAGAAAACTAGAGCAGAAAGGAAGTTCAGCCCCTGATGGTGGTGCGCCCGTTGTCACCATGTGAGGGTTGAGTCCTTCTTACAGCCACTGGACACTGTGGGTACATTGCTGTTAAAGACAGTGCAGCAGCACTGAAGGGGCGTCTCCTCTGTGTGTGGGCACATGTGCCATGCCATGTCATACTAGCCACACAGCACATGCAGACCATTGACAGCACCCCCAAGGTCCTCTGCGCTCCCTGTCCCCTCCCTGAGCCATTAGCACCCACAGATCTTGTCGCTGGCTTTATTTGTCTATGAATTCTGACAGACACAGCTGTCCTCTCTGCCGTGTTCTGCCACTTTTAAAATGCAGCCCATTTGCTCTCCAGATTCATGTTGTGGTTTTATGTGACATGGTGTCATCAACCTGTGACAGTTAGACTCCTCTGTCTTGATGGACATGCTGGGGAGGATGAAGTGTCTGCTCTAAAGAAGCTGTGTGAGTGTTCCTGCACACGTGTGTGGAAGAGCTGAGTGACAGGTGTCCATGGATGTCCCTAGTGGCTGCTTCCACATTGGGCCAGATGACAGTGATGACTAGCCACAGGGCTGTTCCATGGTGCAGAAGAGAAAAGGCATTCCCTGGTGTTAGATGAGAGGCTGGTCTGCCTGGGCCTGGGGACCCTCATGCCATTGCTGGACCTCAGGAGAAGGTGGATTATAGCTAGCCTGCCTCCAGGCAGGGGTTCCTGCCACGGGTCTGTGTCTGCACTTCTGTGAGAGGCCTCAGTGGGTCTGAGCCCTGAGCGTGTATACAGCTTCCTGGTGGATGTTTGAGAAACCGCTGTGGAGGTCTGGGCTCTGTTCTGCTTCCCTTCCTCTCTAGGAACATCTTGGGCTTCCTGCTGGCCAGCAACTGAGTCTTGCTGTTATCAGCAGTTGAAAGTAAGCATGGGCTGGTGTTCCGAGCCTCTCCTATCACAACAAGGGGGTTGTCAGAATGGCCTTGAACTCCCAATCCTCCTGCTGCAGCCCCCTAGGGGCTAGGATTCCAGGCCTGTGTCTTGCTGACATGGCCTCTTTACAGACAGGAAGCCCATTGCAGACCAGCTGTGAAATGTGTCCTGGGTCACATGGCAGTGGTGCTGTGACTTTTCATCACATGGGTAACCTCTAATTTAATCTTTCTGAGTTTCTCCTAAAGCTTTCAAACTGTGGAAACAACAAACAACCCTGACCGCCTGGGGAGCTGGGGCCTGTCCAGCTGTACTTGGCTGCTGTGGCAGGTGTGCTCGGAGCTTCCTCCTAGTCTCTGCCTCTGTGGGCTCCACAACCCTTGGGTGCAGCTGACCCTGGTGACCAGGACTGCTGTAGAGTACAGCAGAGTGCTGGGATGTCACCCTGATGGCTAGATAGTGAGCAGCTCTGTTCACTGGAGGCCACAGGTCAGGCGGCTATCTGTGGTCAGCAGGTCTCTGGGACGGAAGCTGCCTCATGGATGATGTATGGTCCTGCCTCTGTTGCCATGTGCCACTCGACCCCTGCACTCACTGGCTAGTGCCGGAAGTCAGCCCTGTCCTTCTAAGGACTTGGCTGGTGGTCTAGGGATGTTCTGTGGTAGATGCAGTCATGTGGGGCAAGGTGTTCATGCTGTCGCTGTCTCCTGCCATTCTGAGGCCTCCCTTCCTTCCCCAGCCATCCTTTTTAGCTGAGGTCTTCCAGCTACATCACCTGCCCTACTCACGAGCCTTTAGTCTTACCTGGGCTTGTTCTCCTCACATGTAAAAGTGGTCAGGCTGCCCTGTCACAATCTGATCCTTCTGGCCATCTGATTTTGGTCCACTTCATCCTGAGCTGACCCGTTTGCTTTGCTATCTCCTCCGCTGTCCTCCACAGTCACTGGTTACAAGCACTTACTTTTGTGGCCCTAGGTGTCCTGACTGTGAATGACATGGAGTCTGCAGCCTGCTCCTCCCTAGGTGGGTGTATCCATGCCGTCTCCTGGATTGCTGCTGGGCTTGCCCCAGGAAAGAACCAGTACCACACTCATGGACGGTTTGTTGCGTGGAAACTGACCATTGTCCCATGTAGAAACTTTGTGTTCCTCTGGCCCAGCAACACTAGGAGCTGCCTTTTGGCAGCAGGAAGCAGCAGTAGGAACATAGTATGTACAGAAGGGAGCCATGTTCCAAGGGAGAGGCAGTCAGCATCTAGAGCCCAGACAAGCCTCCAGGCTGTGGCTTTTCTGTGATTGGTGAGAGGTCTGTGTTAATGACCACTCTGCTGATGGGCAGCCTTGAATGCAGGTCTGTCTCTTACCCTCTGGGGTTCCAGTGCTGGACCAAGGCCCAGGTACCTGCTGCTTGAAGATAACGTGAGCCCTGCGCTGTTGTGCTGGTCCAGGGGCTCAGATTCTGTCTGATTGTCCCGTGACAGGGTGAGCATTGATGTTGGCCTGGAACAGCTGCACATGTTCCCAGCATGCTGTCTTCTAGTACTGTGACTCTTTACGCTTCTTTTCAAGTTGCCGGGACAGAATATCCTGGCAAAAGCAACATAGGAGAGAAAGGATTTATTTTGGCTCACAGCTCAAGGTCATGGGCCGTCATAGCAGAGAAGTCGAAGGGGCAGGCTTGAAGCAGTCGGTCACGTTGAACCTGCAGTCAGGAAGCAGGGAGTGATGAATGTGCTCATGCTAGTGCTCAGCTGGCTTTCTCAGTTGTTTACAGCCCAGGATCCTCTGCAGGGAGGCTCCCCAGCTGGGCAGTGGTGGAGCCACCTTTGATCCCAACAGACACAGCGGATCTCTTGAGTTCAAGGCCAGCCTGGTCTACAAAGAGAGTTCCAGAACAGCCAAGGCTACACAGAGAAACCCTGTTTTTGCAAAAACAATGGGGTTCCCCATGTCATTTAACACAATCAAGATAATCTTCCATGGGTCTGCCCAGAGGCCCGTCTCCTGGGTGATTAGTTGCACCCTAGGAAAAAACTGAGGAACTCCTACAGATGACACTTGCTTTGGTGTCATAAGGGCCTTCCTAATTGTCTCCTGATAGCTTCCGGCCAGCTGGCACCAGGAACACCTTGCTCTGCTCTCTGTGAGAGGGTTGTGCTGGAATCAAGAGTTCTGTCTTCCCTGAGTCTCTGGAGGACTCTGCTCCCTGCCCTCCGGCTGCAGGGGGTAGGATCCTACCTATTCTGCTGGTAGCTGTGATTGTGCTTAGTCCCTCTAGACATTAGCCTCTTTCCCCTCTTGGTGTGGTTTGGGATTCAGTGCTTTCTTGCTACACCCTCTTGGAAGGTTGCAAAGCTGAACACGGGCTGGACCATAAAGCAAGTCTCAGAAGAATGAGAAATGGTGTCCAGCCTGTTCCTGCCTCTGTGCAGGCAAACCGGAAACAGCAGCACCTGTCAGCTCAGTGGCCTGTGCCTTGCTAACGAAGCCAGGTCAGAGAAGAAGTCCCCATGGACATTAGGGAGTGTTTGAACTGAATGGTGGTGAAAATATTACCTAAGCGTGTAGGATGTGGCAAAAACTGTTGTTACGGATTGAATCTAAAATGCCTGCCGTAGGCTCATGTTTTAAATGCTTGGTCCTTAGCTGCCAGCTCTGCTTTGGGAAGCTGTTACAGGCCGCATCAGGTAGAACATCAGTTAGGCCGAGGTGTGGCTCTTTGAAGGTTATAGCTGTCCGTGGTTCTACCCTTACACACTCATTCCTGCTTACCACCGTGTGAACAGCCTCTGACACCCATTACGACCGTGCATCTCAACCACACTGCCCCAGCATGAGGGGGCTGTGATCCTCTGCCCTGCACCAAGTGATCTCCCTAAAGTTGTCCTGTGATGCAACACAGCAGTCACACCAAATACTAACTTAACATTGTTAGAATTTCTTTTTCTTTTTTAGTGTGTGTGTGTGGGGGGGGGTATGTCCATATTCATGTGAGTGTGAGCACATGTGCATGCAGGTGGAGGTCAGAGGTTGACATTAGGTGTCTTTCTTGGTCTGTCTTCACTTTCTGTTTGAAGCAGGTTCTCTCACTGAACCTGTAGCTCATGGATCCTGCGAGGCTGGCACCAGTGAGCCTCAGGGATCTGCTTGTCTCCCCAAACGCTGGAGTTGAAGGTGTGTAGCACTATGCCCCAAAGTTCATGTAGGAGCTGTTAATCTGAACTCAGGTCCTCATACTTGTGTGACAGGCCTGTAGAGCCGGGCTGTCCCCCCAGTCCCCACAATGTGCAAACAGGGAAAGTGGAATGTCATCTCAGGTTGGACAAGAGCCATAGAACAGGATCACAGGAATCAGAAGCTGGGCAGTTCATCCAACAGTAGATAAAGGAGTTTGTTTTTATGAAGCCACCGGGGAGAAAGTTTGGGAGATTGGCTAATGCTAGATGTAAGAATCCTAAACAAGATATTAGCAATCTGAGTGCAGCAATTTTTATTTTAGGAACATATTATTTGGTATTTAAAAAATTTAATTCTCTCTCTCTCTCTCTCTCTCTCTCTCTCTCTCTCTCTCTCTCTCTCTCTCCCTGTGTGTGTGTGTGTGTGTGTGTATAAAACTTACCATGTTAACAGAGTAAAATAGAAAAAAATTACATATTTCTCAACAGGCAGGAAAGGCATTTGGTAAAAATTCATTACCTATATGTAGTGAGACAGAAGTTACCAATGTAAGAATGGAAAGGATCCCCTAGGTGCCACAGTTCTCAGACTGGCCCGGTGTGAATTATACTAAGCTTTCCCTTTGAGACAGGACAAGATACAAATGTCTGCCTTTCCATTTAAAGTTGTACTAGCAGTATAGTTAATACACACAGGAGATAAAAAAACAATAGAGATGTGAAATGCTTGCAAATAACAAATGAAAATGCTACTATTCCCAAGTGATTAAAGATTATCACAGGAAATCCCAAGCGATGGCCCAGCTACTCAGTGTAATGAGGAGATTAGCAAGGTTGCTGGATACATGGATACTGTACAACAGTCAGTTATGAACGCAGCTAGAAAATGATCTGTAGACTCAGTGCAATGCATTCTTTTTTTTTTAAGTTTAAGGAAACATACTGTTGTATTTATTTATCATGTGACAGAGTACTTGCCTAGCATGTGCAAGGCCCTGGGTTCCATCACACACACACACACACACACACACACACACACACACACACACACTTACTCACACAAAAGTTAATTCCAATTTAAGACTTGCTTCTGGCTCTGTGTTTCTTTTGTGTATGTGTAGGTGCTTATGTGTGCACTTGTGTGTGGAGACCAGAGGACACCCTCAGGTGCCATTTCTCATGCATTGTCCAACTTCTTTTTGGACAGAAGCTTACTAACCACCAGATTCTGGCTCCAGGGATCTGCTTTCTCTGCCTCCTAGTACAGGGTCATAACATGTCACCATAACTGGCTTAAAAAAAATAATACGGGTTGGGTTCTGGGGATGGAACTCAGGTCCCTTGTGCTTTACAAGCACTTGACTGACTAAACCATCTTCACAGCCTGATGGTCCTTTGAACTGTTTGCTTGTTTTTTTGTTTTGCTCAGCCCAAGTCTTGCCATGCCTGGCTTACAGGTCAGCTCCTGAGGCTGGGTGGCAGTTTGAGCAGTGAAAAGTGGGATGGTGAGGCTGAGGGTGGGCTGCCTGGGAAAACATCAGGTCCCTTTACTTGATGCATCTTTGATTGCTCGGGATCCCTGACTGGCTTTTGCTGTCTGTGGAGCCCAGAGATGGGGATACAGGTGCGTGGGATGCTGGGAATACCAGCCATCTCTAGTAATTAATTTTTTAAAGTAGTTTTTTTGTTTGTTTTTTTCTTTCTTTTTTCCGACAGGGTTACTCTGTGTAGTTTTGATGCCTGTCCTGGATCTCGCTCTGTAGACCAGGCTGGCCTCGAACTCATAGAGACCTGTCTGGCTCTGCCTCCCAAGTGCTGGGATCAAAGGTGTGAGTTACCACTGCCTGGCTGCCTTGGGGTTTTTTTTACCTTTCTTTCATTCTGTATGTCCTATTCTGTGTCTGGTTGGCTGGTGGCTGCGTTCCTGACGCCTCTCTTCTCATTCTCTTTTCTCTCTCCTACTTATTCTGTCTGCCCACCAACCCTGCTTGTCCCTCTCCTGCCTAGCTATTGGCCGTTCAGCTTTTTATTAGACCAGTCAGGTGCTTTAAGCAGGCAAGGTGAAGTAGCAACACATCTTTTCATAATTAAACAAATACAGCATAAACAAATACAACCCACCTTTACATAGTTAAAATAATATTCCACAACAGTAAGAGGCATTGGTCACATCGAGTTTAGTCTTATAGCTGTTGTAGGGCCACTGTGCAAGTATGGGGAAAGCCTTGCCATCCTCCAAGGCCTGCCTGGCTCTGATCTCACGGTGGCATTAGTGCCCACAGCAGTCACCATGCCTGAGGTCTCCTGGTTGTCTTGTCCTGAGTGCACCCCATCATCCCGTGCTGAGCTTTTAGTCCTGGGTCCTCTAGTAGATACCCGGGAGACATGGGTGTCCTTATTCCACATGGAGATGGCCAAGTTCCTGCAGGGTTAGGGACGTAAGCATTTCTTCTATAATAAGTTAGAACCTGGGGCAAGAAGCCAGGAATACTGTGTGCAAGACAGGAGGACTGCAGCCAGGACACTGCCACAGCAGGCAAGTCCTGATCTCATATTAGTCATTTGTCCCTTTCAGAGACTGTAGGGCTGGGTGGTAGGGCGGTCACCTGTCCTTCCTGCCTCCTGTCATCTCCTACTGTTCCTTTAAATGACACTGGTGCTAACATTCCTTCCCAGGTGAAGATGTAAGCTATCTAACCCCTTCTTCTGAGGTCCCAATGACAGGCCAAGACTGGATTCCCCCAAAATTTGCTCTGGGGAACAGAGTTTATTGGGCTCTGTGCTGGCTAGTTTTGTCAGCTTGGCGCAACCTAGAGACAATGGATCTAAGGGAGCCACAATTGAGAAAATACCCACAGAAGATTGGGCTGTAGGCAAGCCTATAAGGAACTTTCCTAATTAATGATTGATAGGGGAGAGCCTACCCCATTGTGGGTGGTGCCATCCCTGAGCTGCTGGTCCTGGCTTCTATAAGAAAGCAGGCTGAGCAATCCGTGGGAGCAAGCCAGTAAGCAGCACCCCTCCATGGCCTCTGCAGCTCCTGCCTCCAGGTTCCTGACTTCTTTTGATGATGAACAGTGATGTGGAAGTGTAAGCCATACAAACCCTTTCCTCCCCAAGTTGCTTTGGTCATGTGTTTTATCACAGCAATAGTAGCCCTAACTAAGACAGACTCCCTCACAGAGCATAGATGAAGGGTTAGTCACAGGGCTGTGGTTCCCCCAGAGGGCTACATCTTGCAAGGCTTTACTCAGCAGGGATGAGGGCTTCCCCATAGTTCATAGGTGGCACTCCCTCCCCTCATCTCAGCTCCTTCAGCTTATATAATCTGGCCCCTCCCCAGGCCACGTGCAATGAAGCAGAGTTGCATACACCAGGTGGTAGGGAGAGACAGGGTGCTCAGGAGAGGGGGCTTGTGACTCTTCCCACCCCTCCATGAGAATATGTAAACAGTTAATAAGTCCTACTGGGACAATCCTTTTGCAGGGTAAGGGCCCAAATGAACTCCCCATGATGGCTTCTGCTTAAACTCTGAGGACCTTCATTCACAATAGGCAGCGATGTGCCCAGGAGAGATCTTGAGCCCAGGGGACTGCTGTCCACATTGGCAGACAGTGAACAGGCGGGGCGATAAAATGAGACAATAAGCCAGGCTCTCTGGGTGAAGAGTGGGGCATGGCTGTTTTGAGAAGGAGGCTATACTGACCGAGCCTTCCGTGAGAAGGAACCAACCACAAGGAACTCAGGTCACAGGCAGTGTGTCTGAAGGACAAGGAGAGCTGGGATGAAGCTTGGATCTTATTCTTGGTGTGATAGAGCTTTGGGTAAGTTTGTAGGGAGCTGAGGGAGAACAACTGCCCTTGGGCTTGGGATGGATGGTCCAGGCTTTTGCCTGTGACTCAGTTGGGCTGTGCCTGTGAAAGCTGATGTGTAGCTTAGTGTGGCTGTGTGTAGAAGGGCCTTGGAGCAACAAGTGGCAGTTAGATAGGGGCTTGTGTAGCTGAAGTTTTCTCTGGTCCTGCCCAGCCTCACGAACCCCGCAGCCACTTATAAAGTAATCACTCAGAAGCTTATATTAATTAAAACTGTTCGGCTATTAGCTCAGGCCTACCACTGACTAGCTCCTACACTTAAACTCAGCCCATTTCTGTTTATCTATGTGTTGCCACGTGTTCCATGGCTTTACCTATGCGCCATTACATGCTGCTCCCTGGACGGTGGGCCGGTGTCTCTTGACTCAGCCTTCCACTTCCCAGAATTCTCCTTCTCTGCTTATCCTGCCTATACTTCCTGCCTGGCTACTGGCAAATCAGCATTTTTTTTAATCAACCAGTCAGAGCAACACATTCACAGCATACAGAGCAACATCACCCATCAGGCCTGGAGGGCAGTGCAAGAGGGAAGAGCCCACAGTCTGCACAGCCATTGGGAGTCCAGGAGGCACTGTCCTGGGCTGGGGCCCTCAGAATCCCATCTAGAGGAGGCTGTCATTTTTCCATGTAACAGAAGCTGCAGCATAGAACCTGAGGGCAGGGTGGATAGAAGGTGCTTTGTGAGGGTCTGGGAGCTGGAGCTGCTCCAGTTAATGACCACAGCCATATCATTCAGGCCTGTATCTCAGCTGTTTTTGTATTATATTGGCACTGAGTGGTAAAGGAAGGGTTGGGATGGCTTGCAAAGCTGAGTGTGTGCCCTCTGAACCTTTCACAGAGAAGCTCGCTGTGTTCTGCTCTGAGCTTCCTGTAATTGTCTAGGCAGAGCCTACAGGGCTACAGCAGGAAAAAGAACTCTGTCTGCCTCTCTGTGGCTCTGGATTGTTCAATAGCCTGTTAAACAACTGAATGAATGAGTGAATGAATTTGTGGTGTGTGTGTGTGTGTGTGTGTGTGTGTGTGTGTGTGTGTGTGTGAGTGTAGGTCAGTGGAATTCAGTTCTCTCCTGTGTGCATTCCAGGGATTGAACTCATCAGGCTCTGTGGCATGTACCTTTATCCAGTGAGTTGGCATCTTGCTGGCCTTTGTTTTGTTTTTTGAGACAAGGTTTCACTGTGTAGCCTGGCTGGCCCTGAACTTGTAGCAACTCCTTTGCCTCTGCCTCTGGAGTGATGGGATTACAGGCAATCACCATCTATCTTACCTGCACATTGATCTTCTTGTGGCTCCCACATTACCCTATTCACGGGCCATGCCTGCCTGTCCTGTGTGCCCTGATCTCTGTCCCTGGCTAAAGTCCATGTTCTAGTCTCTACTCCTGCTGGCACTCAAGGGATCTGTTAGTGGCCCTACAGAGCACTGTGCTGGGAGGAGCTGGTTTGACCTCTTTTATCTAAGCTAGGGTTACTGCAGAGTTGCCTGTTGCTGTACGGCAATACTGTTTTGCTGGTACTAGCAATGGCAGGTTCTGGGCAGCAGGGGGTGCCCAAGTCACAGTTTTGCCTCCACCAAAAGTAGTCCTAGGCTCCAGATGTTGGAGAGCCATGAAGTAGTGGGAGGAGGCCCTCCGTGGGTGCTTTGATGCTGTCTGTGGACTCGGGCCACTCTTCTTGCTCGTCATCCAAGCCCTAGCAAAGCATGCAAAGGCCCCGAGTGGAAGCCAGGACGGAACACAGGGAAGGTGCCTTCTTGGCATTTGGCAGGGTTGGTTGCTTCCACTGCAGCCCCCACCACCCGCCTGATGCTGGAGGTTGCAGAGCGTGTTACCTTCTTCTCTAGGACAGCTCTGCAGATAGCTCCGAATAAACACTGTGTTCTTATTTCTTACATCTGTCCCTTGCTGTTTCCAGAGTTTTGATTTGAAAAGTGTGTTTAGTTTGGTCTTCACACTCCTATCTTCTCTTCCTTTATACGGGGAATTATTGTGGTCTGTATTCACTCAGAGACACACAGTAGGGGATCTCTACCTGGAGTAGTTCCTCGTTCAGTTACGGCTCACTGGGACCCTTCCGTTTCTGTACACCCTTTGGTCTGGGAGCACAGTAGCCAACAGAAGCTGATGCGGGTGCAGGCTGTGGAGAGCACCAGTGGGGGTGGGCCTGCTCTGACAAAGTGGGCAAGGGCAGGAGGCAGTGGGGGCCCTCAGGCTCTGCTCTGCTGTGATGGTGCTGGTAGGTGGAGGGGACTCAGCCTGGCTAGTTTCTCCTGCTGTTCAGTTGGCAATGTTTGAGTGAAGAACGGGAGGCTGGGCGGGGGGGAGCCTTTTGTCTGCACTAGAACTTTTCGGGGCCCACCTCCCATGAGTTCTCACTTGCACTTGGCCTTGGTCTTCTGCCCACTTAGAATGCTGTCACTCTCCTCTTGTCCCTGTGCTTCTGGCCAGCCCCTTGTCCACATCCCCATTTGCTCCAGCTTCCTTATTCCACGTGCTGGCTCTGGGGCAAAGGTGGCGTAAGGCAACTCCTGGGCTTCTGTGGGCACTTAGTAGGCACTTCTTGTCTGATGATACAGCAATCTTCTGGGTACTCTAGGTTTAGCATTCCACCTGACAGCTCACATGCACTTACTGATCTGCCGTGAGGTGGCTTTCACTCTGCTCTGGGCTCCAGGTAGCTGGTGTGGGAGGCGGCTGGCCTGAGCTGGAGGGTGGATAGTGACTCACTCTGAGCTGCCTAGTGCTTTCTGCTCACATCTCACTGTCTTGGAGGTCCTCTACTGATGTCTTCCTGGTTTCGTGTTCCTGAGCTGGCCATAGGCTTATATCTGTGAGGCTGTGCTGGGGCTGCTGGGCCCAGACTTGAAAACTCCCCGGCACTGGGAGTGAGCAGAAAGCAGGAAGGCATGTGAGGCTCTGGCTACCACCACTGTTATCTGTCACCCTTGGGCCCTGATCTGGCAGGCAGCTAATCAGTCCTTGCTCAGAGCACGTGTGGGTCAAGAAACAACAGGATGGCACTGAGTCCTGGATGTTGGCCTGGTTGTCTTCTAGGCCTGTCCTCAGATGAAAAGGCCAGTCTCAGCCTTAATAATGACCTCATCAGGTACAGAGGCTAGATCAAACAGCGGGTATGAGGAGAGGACGTGGCCTTAAGTCTCCAGGCTGCTTGTGGCTGAACCACAGCATCCATACAGACAAGATCCAATTGTTTTCTTCCTGATGGAACATACGTGGACTGCAGACTTTTCTGTTTGGGAAATGAAAGTAAGCTCCTAGCACTTGCTGTATAGAGTTCGTAAGTGTTGTATGGCTGGGTGGTCTCCCAAGGTGCCCGCAGGTTCCTCTCTGCACATTAACCGTACCTGGCACATGTGCACCTCGGTCACTCATAGCTGTTTCTGTGGACTGTAGGGCTTGTGGACTAGGATGTGCTACCCTCTGCACCCCTCCCAGGCCCTCAGACACTTGTCACTCTGACTGCTGTGTGTCACCTGCATGGAAACAGTTCCCTGTGGCCAGTAGCCATTGGATTCACAGGACTGACCACAGCCTCGAGCTGCTCACAGAGCAGAGGCGGTGCTCCCTTTCAGCAAGGAGCACCTCCGCAGAGGGAGGACTAGGCTGTCTGGGCCATCTCTAGCTGTGGGAATCACTCCCCTTGTTTGCTTCTTCCCTCGTAAGCCCCCTGTGTGGGTGTTAGCAGCCCTTACCTGTGCTATCGGTGGGGACGAGGGTGGTGCACATGAGCTCTGCCCTTGCTGCTTTCACTGGCTCTGTTCCCGTGTTCATGACTGCAGCTCCCCCAAAGCCAGTGGTCTAAGGAGACTCGGGCTGTTGCAGGTTCTCACCCTGGCTGGCAGTCACTGTAGCTTCCACTCGGAAGGGCAGGTAAGGCGCTGTGGCTTCAGCCCCTTGATGCTGGCCTTGTGGTCACATATCTCTCTCTAAGAAAAGCAAAGGTGAGGCTGGCCCTGGTTGTTCCAGTCTGGTGGCCTGAGAGACCCAAGGCCCGGCCCAGCCTAAAGGCCAGAGGCACTGCATTTGTCATTTCTGGGGCTGCCCCACCTAACCCAATGGTCTAGGGTGATGGAGGACTACAGAGCCTGCTTGGCCAGACACGATGCCTGGAGACACCTAGGTGAGCAGTTCACCGAGTCTCAGGGAAGTGGCAGGTAATTTTGCAATGGGACCCAGGTTATACCACAGTTCCTTTCTCCCTTTCTTGCTTTTACAAGCCAGGATCCGTCAGGTTCACACATTCTTGGGTTGTTCATACTTAGGAAGCAAACATAGCCAATCATGGATCACAGATGCTTCATGGAGGTGGAGGGGTTTTTAGGAACATACTAGATTCTGCTGGCTGCCACTGAGGAAGCGCGTGCATATGGAGCAGGCTTATAATAGAATCAGCGGCAACTGTAATTAAGGTTGCAAACCATACCACGCCGCTAAAACACAAATTCTCTGCAGCTGTTGTGCTGAGAAATTACCCCTATCAGCTAGTGTTGCTCTTCAGATTCTGTAGAGGAAATGCTTTAAAAATGATCTCACAGGGTGATTTATATATAAATGGCTCTTCTGTATGAGTCGATCAAGATAGAGTCAAAGTCCCTGGCAGACCACAGCTTCCTCGGTGTCCTGTTGCTATGGGTGACGAAGGGAGCACATGGAACTGAAATGTCTGAACTTTTCTGACATGCACAGGCACGCTGCTGTGTTGGATGAGGTTTTAGATCCAGGTGCCTGGCGCGTTATGGACATTTTCTTGTCTTAAGATGAATTTGGAAAAGGGGCTGTCAGATGATTCGGACGTTTTTACTGACCAGCAGGTAAGTGATCCAGCTGCTGTGTGTTGTGTAAATGGACTTCCGTAAGAAAGCTTGGCATCCGGGTTACTGCTTTATCTCTACCTGTTCCGGGAATAGTAGTTGTGGAATTTCCAGGTGCTTTGAAGTGTCAACTTTGAAGCTGCTTTAATGGGATCTGAGAGCCCAGTGGCGTGCGGACCATAGCAAGGACCACAGCCCCAGTGCAGGGCTGGGCTGGTCAGTAGGGCAGAGTGAGCTCCATGGGTGAGTGTGGGACTCAGGCTATCTGTGGCTACTTGGGACACTGGTCCCTCCTAACCCCTTGGGAGCCTGTACTGCCTGTACCCTGTGAGCCTGTCTGAAAGCACCGACGTTTTTCATTTAGTTACCCGTAGTAATTCTAACAGCTCTTAAAGATGTTAGTGAATGTTTTGTTGAAATACTGCATTTCAAGTGGATAAACATTAACATTTCTCTTCTTGTTAAATTGCTAGCTTGTAGCTCACATTTCAAAATATAACAAATTGGCTCTGCAGGAACATACAGAGGAGTACTAGAGTTTAATGTTTGGTTATTATAGGAGTGTATGGAGTTGAATGTGTTATAGAGCGTTTTTAAAAAATGTTTGAGAGAAGACAAAAAGAGCATTTTTCTTTTTGTGGCAGTTCCGTGTTGATAGGAAGGGAAAATAAATTTTAGCTTATATAGAAGACTGTCATTAATGTCTGGGTACTGATTTCAAATTTTTCCTTTCCTGGGAATTGCTTAATCTTTCTTCCTACTACTTAATTCACACTTCCTGGAGGAGACGCTGCTAGAATGTCAGCGTCAGGTGTGAGTGCAGGATGCTAGTGCACAGGAGGACGGCCAAACCCTTCCTTTGCCTCAGGGCCAGAACTGGTCCCATGGGTCGGGGTGGGTTTCCAGGGTAGAGCAGTTCCCACCAGTTGAGTATGTTTAGGTGGCGTGGTTGTGTTTGCAGTAGTGACAGCTCCCTGCTTCCTAGCTTTCTCTTTCCCACCAGGCGCTGGCCAGCTGAGTCATTCTGCTGGGGACCCAGACAGGTGCTCCCGTCTCGATGTTGGATGTAAAGCAGAGAGACTGTTCTCAAACCCCGGGTCCCAAGGGAATCTCTCTTTCCTCTGAGCCTCAGATTGCTTGTCTTTAAAATAGAGGGCTCCTAAGAATACTGGGGTTCTGTGTATAGTGTATATGCTCACTGCAGCCTTTCTTAAAGGGCAGGCATCTGTACTTTCTTTGCCCCGAGGCAAGGAGCTTTCTAGTTTTCCTTGGTCCTGTCCAGTGTCTCTCAGGGCACATGGACAGCCGAATGGGAATTAGATGCAGAGAGCCAAGAGTCTCTCAGTGGCTGGAAACACTGACCATGGCTTCCTCAGATTATGTAGATTGGGAACACATGTGCCCCTTTGCCATACATATGCTGGACTGCATGATCATTAGATGTGGTCCTGGGCACTGGTATAAGAACTACTTAAGGAGAGATAAAACCTGTAGTCAAAAGAAATATGAGTTATCATAGGAAAGTAGCATTTCCAATCTGCCAACACCCTTCCATGGTCTCCCTTTTCCTAGGTGGTCTCTTGGGAGTGGCAGTTGTACTCAGAAGCATTTAAGGTCCTGTGTGGATTGGGGTGACAGCACATCCCACAGGTGGGATGCTGTTTCTGCCCCAGGCCTCAGATGTTAGGACCAGCAGGTTGGGCCATGTGGTCATCATGGGACCACATTGTGGGAGAGTGGCCATTAGGTTGTACTGAGTTCTGTTTAATATTTGAAAGTGAAAACTGGTCCTGTTGTAAAGAAAACACATGACTTATTCTTTCTGGGCTGTGGGGAAGGCCCATTGTCTCCTTGGGGTGGTAAGTAGGACTTTAGTGGGTAACATGTACAGGGCATGCACCGGCGGCTCCTGCTGGGGGGCTCTGTTGCCTGTATGGCTCTAGCTGTACCCATGACACAGCAAAAGACCTTTGAGTTTGGTGAAGGCAGAGCCTTGTTGGGACATGGGGACATAAATGAATAGCACAGAAGATGAGTGTCAGGGGACTTGGGCTGTGTGGCGTGAGGGGCAGCTCAGATTCCAAGGTCCAGTGTCTGGAACCTTCTGACTTGTCCTCATACTGCCTGTCCTGTATGAAGAGAGACTGGCAGCTGTGGAGCTGGCAGTGTGGGTATGCTCAGTAGTGATGAGTACAGCTCAGCTGGTGGCAGCCGTGGGACGTGAGAAAAGCAGGCGATGTGTTTGAGGTTGCCTCTGCCTGGCTCTGTCTGGGCCTTTGTGGGCTGAGCTTGAAGAATATCGTGGAATCTTTTCCCTCTTTGAGTTTCTCTTTTAGTCAAATTCAATTCCCCTGTTGATCTGCCATGGACTACCTATGCCATGGACTACCTATGCCATGGACTACCTGTTGTTGCGCTCTGAAATGATGTTCTGACCAGGACTGAGCATGGCAGACCCACAGTGCTCTGAAGTGCACAGCAAGGTGAAGCTGGTCAGCGGCTTGTGGAATTGAACACGCTAGGAAGCAAGGATCAACTTAGGCTCAGAATGTTCACATGAACAACTTACTTGCATTAGGAAAAAATTAGACAGTCCAAGCCATTTATGTGGGCACTCACCATGGGTAGATGTCCACAGACCTATTTTCCTAGCAGTAAAAAGTGGAATAGTGTAAAGCTGCCTTGATGTGCAGTTGAAAGAGTGCTGCTGACATGTGTCCAGGCTATGGCTGGGTAGTGGCCCACTAAGATATTACAGTGGAGATTCACAAGACTGTGCTTCTGCAGAGGCACATCTCCTCCTGGTCCTGCAGGTCCAGCCTTTCCGCCATGTAAGGTGTTGTCCCTAACTCTGTCTTTGTCAACACAGGCTTTGTTCCAGACCTTGAAACTCAGGCACCTACACACCACACCCCCCAACCGTTACATTACAGCCTTCACTGTCTCCCTGGGCCACAGAACCCTCCGCACATCCTGTCTTCCCCTGGATATCTGGGAGCTCCATCAGACTTGATTCATCTCCCACCCCTATATCTGCTCCCCTAGCTCAGGAAAGGTTAGCCTCTGTCCTCTGACTCAGGCCCAGACTCTGATGCTTCACATCAGCAGCTGTAAACTTGACCTTCAGACTCCTAGCCAAGTTCACGTGTTCTCCCCTCCCCTTCCCTTTACCTTACTTGGAGTGCTGATTCCATGCTTGGAGTCTGTGACCCTTTGACAGGTCGATGGACAGGGACTTCCCTGAAGGGGCTGTGTGGGTTGGGTTTCCATGTTCAGTTTTGTAAGGAGTACTGCAGGCACAGGTGGTCAGCCATGGCTGTGTGAGTGTGGGCATTCTAGCATACGTTTCCCTACACAGCCCATCCTGATCATAGAGACTGCCTGTGGCCTTACCAGAGCCCAGGGTGGTGCCTAGATACAGTGGGGGCTGCTGGGAGAGGGATGGAGATTTGCCTGACTTACAGTAGGAGACACCAGGGCAAAGGCCTGGGTGCTTATGCCCGCTCAGCATCACTGCAGAAGAACATTTCAGTCAGATGCGACACTCAGCTGTGTGTGTGGTGCTTGCTACATGCCACCTTGTCGCAGTACTTGTCTGGACTAAGTGCTTCTCGGAATTGTCTAGGTTTCACAGCAGTGTGAGGAACACAGACGTGAGGCTCTGTGAGAGATGGTGTCCTTAGCTCCCTGGTCCCCAGGTCTTCTGATGGTACTGAAAATGGAAAAGCTCTTTTACAGTCTCCGTCTCTCCCTCTCTTTCTCTCTTCCCGCCCCTCTCTCCAAGAGCACCCCCCATTCCCAACCCTTTCCCCCTGAGGTCCTGCTTGTTGAGTAGCTCTAAGCAGAAAGAACTTGGATGTTCCCACTGAGCTGCCGTCTACTTTGGCTCTTGGATCGCAGAAGTTCTTCTTGTCCACTTGCAGGGGCGCAGCTGCTGTGCACCTCCTCCACCTTGCTCTAGGTGAACATGGGCTCCAGCTGTCCCTTTATCTTCTCTTAAAAAGAGAAGTATTGTATGGTGTTGGCGCACCTACGTACTGTGTCCAAGAGCATAAAGAGAACTAGTGGGCCGCAGGTTGTAGCTACAGGTACTGGGCTCTGATGCCAGCTCGGCAGTGCAGCCCAGCCCTTAGCTGGGGCTCCTTGGAGCTCTGCGGAGCCACCCTCCTTCTCATTCCACAGCCAAAGAGCCCCAGAGCAGACAAGACCTGGCCAGAGGGAAGCAAATGGGGGTGCCATCCAGAGGAGGTGCTAATATATCTGAGCCCAGGGAAGGGACCCTGCCAGATGAGAGTGCTGTGTGACACATTGGGTTAGAGCATGCAGCCAGCAGGAAAGGACTGACTCCTTCTTGGCAGCCATCAGCAGTCCTCAGACCAACCCCTGAGGGGAGGTAAGTATGCATCCCTTTAGGACCTGTGAACCCAGATTAGACACTCAGAGATGCACACTCAGATGCTTGCATACACATAACACACTGTTCCAGTTTGATAAATCACCCTGACCAAAAGCAACTTAGGTAAGAAAGGGTTTGTTTCAGCTTACATACACTTCCAGGTCACAGTCCACTTCTAAAGGACCCCAAGCCAGAAACTCCTTACAGTAAAGACAATGTCAAGAAAATAAAGAGACAATCTCACAGGCGAGAGAATACTTGCTAACCATATACCCATTAAGGGTTAGTAATATATGAGAAACTCAAACAGCTCAGTAGCAACAAGAAAAAAAAATCAGAACGAAAACACTTTACTTATAGGCTAGGTGTATAAGTGAAGCTTTTAATCCCAGCACTCCAGAGGCAGGGTCAGAAGCAGGCAAATCTCTGGCCCTGAGGCCAGTCTGATTTACATAGTGCATTGCAGGCCAGCCTGGGCTTCATAGTGAGACCCTGTCTCAAAAACTAAAAATAGAGAAATCCTTCTTGCAAAGTGGCAGAGGAGCTGGTTTTCTGAATAACACGTACAGACCATGTCACATGTGTCCTTCGTTAGGGAGATCACAGGTCAGTAAAGTGCTATGGACTCAGGAATGCCCATGCTCATTGATGTGGGCCCACACTTGGGTGGCTGAGTGTAGATTCCCACACAGATACCTTGTAAGGCGAGGATACACTATCTGGTATGGTGATCATCCTGTCGTGAACTTCAGGTATGCCTGGTCTTTATCTGGATAAAGAAGCCATAACCACGTCCTCCCAGGGAAGTTACTGACGTCAGTGCTTTATGGATAGTTTGTAAGGAAAGTGACCCCCTGTGACGCTACTGTGGAAACCACTGCATTGTTAGCAGTGGCACTGATGACATAGCGTGCAGTTTCTCACCACAGGTGACTGCACTGCTCACAGTTAGCCACAGTGTCCTCCTTCCCATGCCCTGAGGAGTATGAGAAACACCTCTGGTTATTCAGGCTCCTCCTGATTTCCCTCCTTCAGGAACATAGGCCAGCCCAGTCAGGTCCTGGCAGCACAGTATGACTGCTGTGCTGAGCCCATGTTGTGAACGCTCCATCCCTCCAATGCCCTGGGGGATAAAGGTTCTGGAAATCACAGTGTAATGTAAAAAGTCACATTGAACTGCAGGTGACTGGTTTACCGTTGAGACAACATCCTTTGGGACTGTCATGAATCCCAAGGAAAGGGGGAATGAGTTGGGGGCTCCTGCCTCTTCCCCTTCCTTGTGCCTCCTCATCCCTCCCTTACACCCGACCACTGCCTCCTCTCTTCTAATGGCACCATTCATTCTGCATGGTTTCATGACTGTTTGTCATTCCGTTGAGACCTTTCTAGTATGTGAAAGTGCTGATGTTTCTACTGACTCCTTGGAAAAATGATTTGTTTGTTTTGTGTGTATGAGTATTTTGTGTACATTTATGTCTGTGCATCATGTATGTGCCTTTTACCTGTGGAGATCAGAAGAGGGCTGTGGAGTTGCAGATGGCTGTGAGCTACCCTGCAGGTGCTGGGCATTTAACCCAGGTCCTCTGGAAGAGCTGCCTGCCAGGGATCTTAACCACTGAGCCATCGCTCCAGCTCATGTTTCTCCTGATTCTTGCATGTGTGGGCCTCCCTTGTACTGCAGAGTTTGTGCTCTGGTGCTGCACGTATAGAGACTGCTGAAGGTGGGGTCATGCTGCTGCTTCCCAGAGTACTGTGTCCTGTCTTGCCCCAGGACAGCCCCCTTGAGGACTGTGCCAAATGAGTGGAGCGTCTCAGATGAGACAGAGTGAGTGACAGTACTGTGGCCATGCTGCTCACTAGTGGCCGGGGCTTTTCCTTACCGCTCCCGATGCCCTGACTGCCTTCTCTTTCTCAAGGACTCTGACTTTTGTAACAGTAACATTAAAAAGTACACATCTCTGTCCCGACTTTTTCCTATAAGTTAAAACTGTTCCAAAAATGGAAAGGTTACCTTTTCTAAAAGGTGTCTCTTGAACTTGACTCAATGCACTGTCCGGTGGATACAGCGCTGTGCTCATTCGCACTTTCTCATGGGCATTGGTCCTTGAAGACCATCTTCTCACTGCCTGGCTTTGGCTTCTAGGCCCCTGTTTCTAGGCCTCTCTGCTTCTCTAACTGTGGGTTCTTCTGTGTGTTGAAATTTCCTGGTATCTGTGTCTAGTGGCCTATGATTTGAGGGGCTGCGTTTGTCTTGAGTAACACAAGGTTTACACTCTAAGATTGACAGGATTTCTGAATATGCACAACAGCAGGGATCTTCCTCACAGTCCCCAGGAAGAGCTGGCTCTGGTGCCTTTCAGCCTTACACTGTGGTGGCAGATGACTTGTCATGGCATGGGAAATCCAGCCTGTAAAGGAGGCCAGCAGACAGGATGGTCGAATACTGCTTGTAGATGTCCAGCAAGGGGAAAGTTAAGTGGCTGCAGGGCTGGGGAAGTGGCTCAGCAGTTAAGAGCACTGTCTGCTCTTCCAGAGGACACAAGTTCAATACCCAGCATCCACATAGCAGCTCACAGTCATTTGTAACTCCAGTTCCAGGGTTACAGACAATCTGATGCCCTCTTCTGGCCTTTTGGGGGCACCAGGCACACAAGTGGTGACAGACATACAGTCAGGCAAATAACAACATACATTGGTTGGTGACTAGGGGAACTGGATTCCCTAGACCTGGTTTTTATAGATTCAGACCCCGTCAGGGGTTGTAGCAGTCATAGTAAAGAAGTGACTTCTCTCTATGTTCCGTGACGGTCTCCTGGTCATAGGTGGAAGCTGGCTATCAAGGTGGACCCATTGAGTCCTTCATCATGTATCATAGCAGGGTAGTGAGAGGAGCCCCTCAGTGTCAGCCAGGGGGGATGGAGAGTTCTAGCTGGCTGCTTGGTAGGCTGGACATGGGGTGTAGAGTTAGACAGGAAATACACAAATCCAGGTGCCCTGGTGGGTTGTGGACCATACGTCCTTTGACTTACTTGGGGAGAGCGGACGGTGTCTTATGGCCATTGGTTCTAGGTGTTCCTGTTGGCGGCCACTGGAGTGTCTGTTGGACACCACCCGAGTAGATTGTTTTACTAGAGGGGTCTTACAGCATGCCCAGGGGAAACCCAGATCTGATGGTGAGCCATGCGCTGCTCAATTGCAGTCTGTCCTCTTAGAAGCTCTGTTCAGCTGAGACCTGAGTGCTATGGCAAAAATGGTAGAACCCTGACAGTACAAAGCCCAGGAGCATGGACCTAGGGAGCTTTCTGTAGGGCCAACTGTAGCCCAGGCCACAGGAGGGGTGTTTTCTGGGATCTTGGCATGCTGCAGACATGAAAGCAGTGCTGCTGGACCTGCTGTGTGTCACATGCCTATTCAAATGAGCACCTTGGCACTCCGCTGTCCTGCCTGCTTTTGGAGAGGAACCAGACTGAGGCCAGGATCCTAACCACAGGCTACACTGGCTCTTCCATGCTCCACCCTCTCCTACTGGGTCCTTCTGCCCCTGGCCTCCTTATCCAGCTACTTTTCCCTACTGGTCCCTATCCTGGGCCACTTGCCACCTGCTTGACCAATACCAAGTGTCCACATGAGCCCAGGCTGGCCTCCCTCACAGAATTGCTGACAGTTTTTATTCCCAGAGGATCAGCCTTTCTACCCAGTAGTTCTTAGCAACCCCCAACTCTTTTTATCTGCCCCCCAGACTTTCCCCAGGCCTGTAACAGCCACTCTCCCACTGTGTGTGTGTGTGTGTGTGTGTGTGGGGGGGGGGGGGGGTTAGGGACACACACACTTCCTGTCCTGCCTTCTCACAGCCCAGGTCCCACTCTGGGGTGGAGGTGACACTGGTGGATACACTGGGCCTGAGCTGAACAGTGTCTGGCACTGTGAGCCCTGCCCTGCAGGGTGCCCTCACTGGGGCATCAGTCTGAAGCGGCTATCACCAGGGCTGTTAATAAGACTGTGATGTCAGACATGCTGGGATTTGTTCTTTTCAAGTGAAAATGACGGCAACTTCCTCTTACAGGGAGTCACCAGCTGGGGCGGAGTTGGAGCCCCAAGGCTTGACTCACTGTCTGCTTCTCGGCACCTACCTGGGTAGCTGCCAGTCTCGCAGGACCTTGGGTTGTGTTCTTGATGGAGGAAGTGAAGTGCTGTTCCCTGAATCTTGTCATGAGATGCAATTAACTCATGTCTTTCTCTCTTTTTTTTCAGTCTGCAACTGTGTCTGATGGTGGTAAGTCGTATATATTTTATTATTTTTATTGTCATTTTCAAATTATGAAAATATATTTGCCATTTGATGTACTCAGGAAAGTACCTTTCTCTGCCTTTCTCTTGTGGGAGGGTCTCAGTTGGAGTGTCGCTGGGGGAGCGTCTTGGTAGCCTGGGCATGTATTTGACCAACAGGGCACTAGAAACTCCGAGATAGCCAGCACAGGTAGTGTGCTGGGCTGCAGTTCATGCTCCTGCACGCCTGTGATCAACAAGCAAAAACATGCTTGCTGATCCCTTGTACATCTAGCTTCCAAACGAGTAAGTTCAGCTTTCAAAGCACTTGCTGAATTTGAGCCATTCTGGAAGTTTCCTTCTTAAGGAAAGCATAGTAATGAATTGAGAGTGTGGGATGAAGAAAAATCAAAGCCTTTCTTTCAGTCTTTAAAATGTTTTGCATACAGGCTCTTTTAGTGTTACTGACTAGGAAGGGAAACACCAGCCAGGTTTCACTCCATTTCTCTGAGATAATTCCTGGTTTTCATTCAGAGTTTTTTTTTAAACAAACAAACAAACAAACAAACAAAAACCTGCCTAAAACTATTTGGAGGGTTTCATCTAGACACTCCTCATGCGTGTAGTAGTCTTAGTATGACAGAAAACTTGATATGATTTCTAGAAGCTTCTGTCGTCTCTCCTCACTGCTGCCCACCTCAGGCTGGTGCCTGTCTCCCACAGGACAGTGCAGGTGGAGCCTCTGACATTAGGAGCTCTGTAGGGGTCACAGAATGTTGAGTGGAGCAGAATACAGCTTGAATTACAAACCTGCTTATGCAAAACACAGACCACAGGGAGCCTGAGCACCCGTGTTAGCATATATTTTAGAATAAAGGGGGTTATATTTCCTGTGTTATGTACAATAATGATCGTGTCATTTAATCAGTCTTAAGCCAGGAGCAGGAAAAGCCTCCTTAATGCAAGAAAAGAAGTAGGACGTGCAGCCAAGCCTGGGCCAAGAATGCAGGGTCACAGCCTTGGTTCCGACTTCTCTTTTCTGGCAGAGGACATTTAGTCTTGTGGGAAATTTATATACTTGAGAGGTTTCCATAATCCATCAGTTTAATAGTATATAGTATTTCTTATTGACTTTCCAAAGTTCTTCCCTGTTGCTAGGAGTTGGGGAAGCCAGCCCTCCCCAACCCCAGCATCTCAAGTTGTCCCAGAGGCTTCAGAATGATGGGAAGCCCCTGGCTCCCAGCCCCCACCATGCCTTTCTGAGGAAGTGGTGTCCTGGCCAGGTGATTCCCCTGTCCCTGGGGGCTTTCCGCCCTCTGTCCCCTCCTCCTCTACCTCAGACCCCAGGGCTGTGGTCCTGTTCTTGCATGGAGGGCCTGCTATGGCAGGAGGCAGAGAATTTCAGTAACTATTAGACAGCCGGATATATTTTATTTGTCACTTTTCATGCTTTTGTTCTTTTTCTACTTTTAGTTTCTTTTCTGATTATAAGATTAAAATGAAGAGACTGTTCGGCTCAGTCTGTGTTCTAGGAGGTCAGTGCTATGTGCCATGGTTACGTTGGTACTGAAGTAGTGTATCACTAGTTGAGGTCCCTGGGGCTCAGGCCTGGAGAAGAGCCTCTGCCCTTCACTCTACTAATCCAGCTAAGGCCTTCCATTTCTCACAGGCCCCAGGAGCTCTTTCCTGCTCCCCCAACCTGTGCCCAGGCACCTGAGGAGAAGGGCTAGGCAGAAACTTGAATGTTTCCACACACAGGTATTTTATAGACTTGTTCAGTAGTAGACAGGTTCCCACATGGAGCCTCAGAACCGCAGCATCCCACTGCTTCTGTGGAAAACTATGCTCCAAGTGTAGGCAGAGATGAGGGGCCAGCTCAGTCTGTGCCCACTTGGGGCTATGGCTGCCTCCTCATCCAGCCTGGGCTGTGGTTATCAGGAAAGCTCATACTCTTCAGAAGTGTCCTGCATCCAGCTAACCATGCCCTTGACATGAAGTGGCTCTTTGCTCATTCCAGGCCGTGTGTAACGTTTGGTAACGTGTTCCTACCATGTCATTTCGTGCTGTTTTAAGGAAGTTGGGCAGTGCCACTTACTGTTTTGTTCAGAGTGTGCTTTTCACTTGTTCAGCAGGAAAGGGCTTTAGGCCACCACTGCACCACAGCCTGCACATTGGCCTTCTGTGGAGGGCAGACTGTCCCTAAGACAGCAGCACATCCTGCCTAGAGAAGGAGTGTCCCTAGCATAGAGACTTCTCAGTGACCCACTTGTTGAAAACTTATCCAAACAGAAAACAAGGTTAACCTGGAAGGCTGAAAATGTGTAAACCAAGTATGGGCTGGGGGTGTAGCTTGTGGTTCAAGTCCTTACCTAGCATGCTTGAGCCCAGGGATTTTATCCCAGTCTCAGGGAAGAAGGGAGGAGTGAGAAAGAGGGAGGGAGAGGAGAGGGGAGGGGACATAAATGTGAGAGTCCCACTGTTGATGCTGGTATGGAAAGGAGTTTTCTGCCTTGGATACAGGCTTGGCTTTCCCACTATCATCTGTGGTACCTCAGCACCGTGCTCCCACAGTGCTCCACTTCTGTGTTCTTGCATTGTTCTACTCTTGTGCTCCCACAGTGTCCCAATATGTGCTCCTTCAGTGTTCCACCTCTGTGGTCCCATCTCTGTGCTCCCACAGTGACCCACCCCTGTGTTCCACCTCTGTACTACCTCTGTGCTCCCATGATGCCATCTCTGCGCTCCCATGATGCCATCTCTGTGCTCCCATGGAGCTTAACCTCTTTAACTTCATATTAGCAGCTCTACCAGGATCTCCCCTCCCACCCGACTCTTGTGTTCTCAGAAGGGTAAACCACCTTCTGCTGCATGAGGACATTTAGGTGTGCCTTTCCTGCTAAAGGTTCAGTAGTTCTGGTGTATGAAGTCACCTGGCAGCAGGCAGATCATTAGAGACATCACTACCAGGTTTAGCATGCAGACAGCTTAAAAGTCACAGAGCTTAAGGAGAGAGGAGTCTGTGAAAGGTATGAGAAAGAACTCCAGGGCAAACAAGGTGGTCTTGTCACAAAGGTAGTAGTCACCTGGGATCTCCTGCCTGGGTCAGGTCAGAACCCCTCCTTTCTATGGAAGGATTCCCCAGCCTCTGGTTTTACCTGCTCCTCACTGAGATAGAAAGATACAAGCTTCTTTTAGCTTCCAGGGTCCCTGTGAGGGTAGCACCCTTTGATATATGCCAGAGAAGAGCTGCGTGATGGTTTATAGTGGGTAAAGGCACTTGCCACACAAGCCTAAAAATCCTGAGTTCTATTTCTGGAACCCACATGATACAGGGAGAGAACCAGCACCCGAAAATTGCCTTCTGATCTCTGTAATCTCTCACACACACACACACACACACACACACACAGAGAGAGAGAGAGAGAGAGAGAGAGAGAGAGAGAGAGAGAGAGAGAATGAGAATTAAAGTATGCCAGAGGAATAGACTGGAGTGGAAGAAGTTAGGACTGTCAGCATGGTGCATCCTGACATAATCAGCCAGTAGCAGTGTGACATCAGTGGGTAGGTGTGGCTTTGGGATCTGTGTAACACCCTCCCTCAGTTCTCTGTACTGTCCAGCCTTAGCTCTCCTGCAGGCCTGCTAGTCCTGGGAGCTGCCATTCCTCATATGCTCATGTCAGACCCTTGAACTCTAACCCCCCTGCCCTCACCACATCCACAGATCCTGCGTGTCGAAGCAAGGCTTTGCCTTCTCCTCCCGCAGCGCATGCCCAGCTCCCCCCCCCCCACACACACACATACACACCGTGCCTGTCCTCTGCAGTCTCTCGAAGGGCAGTAGTCCACATCGAACTTGGACCTCCCTCATCTGACCTGTGCCACAGTGTACTGCTGTCCCAGACGAGCTCCAGGGACCCTGCGGTGGCTCTCCAGCTCTCCAGGTCTCTGGACCTCCCCCTCTACTCTTCCTGATGTCATTCTCCTGCCACCTCACCTGCCCCTTCTCTGAGTGGTAGTCTGTATTCTTCCCTGCCGGTGACTGGCATGAGAAAACTTGGTGAGAGGTCATTGGACCTGGGCCCCAGTGATCTTCAGTGACGTTAGCCCAAGCATTGGAAGGCCAGGTTAGGGCAATGGCTTCTTAAAGTATTTTCAGCAGCAAAATGCCCTTAAACCAGTCAAGCAAATGGCCTGTTCTGGAGCACAGATGGAAAATGCCTGGCTGAATGGCAGGTGGGTGACCTGGTCTGTAGCACCCCTCCCTGACTAAATTCCAGAGTCTGTCTTCATCTTCTTCTCCAGGCTGCTAGGCCTCAGGTTAGGTTTTCTCTGCTTTTATGCTCTTCTCATCTGAAGTATGGGCATGAGTGTCCTCTTGTTTGACCCTCTGCCCAGGTTCAGAGTGGACAGGAGAGCCAATGAATGCCTCCCTGAGCGGTGTGGCAATGGTGCACATGACTGTAGGTTTGCTTCATGGTGGAACTTTCAGTGGAACTGGAGGGAAGAGAGTATCAGACCAAGGGCTATTCTTGGCCTGCTGTGCCCCATGGGGCTCTGGGTGCTTGACACTGGGCTAAGTACTTGTCTGGATACTGGGCTGAGTACTTGTCTGGACACTGGGCTGAGTACTGGGAATCCCCAGACTATCTTGGAGACTTGAACAACTTTGATGAGGACTATTGTGCCCGCTGAGAGTGGTGGAGGCACCTTTGTTTCATGTTTTGGTCTTTGTGACCTGGGCGAGGTGCTGTGGGTTTGGCCTGGCCTGTTTAGCCTCCTCCCTCCTTGTGAAGCCCCACCTCCCTGAGGAGGCTGCTAGGCTCTCTCAGCCTTTTCACTCCGGGTTTGGTTTGTTACTGTTTGCAACTCTGAGATCTGGAGGGCTGCCTGACAGACTGTGAAAAGCTTATCTTTACCTGTGGACATTCTGGGAATGACCATGCCCTCCTGCCCTTTGCCCTCCTCACACTCCCTGGCACTTCTCACTGTTCATCCTCACCCTAAGCTGCGGGGTAAAGATTGGGGTCTGCTCAGGGCCGCACTCAGCCAAGTCACCTTCCCTTCCCGTCTGGCAACTTTGGCTCTGCTCCAGCCTGATGGCATCTTCGGTCCTACAGAAGTACCTGCGGCGGTCCACATCACAGCTGTGATGAGCTGACGCGGATGCTGCTCAGTGATGAAGGGCCGGCCGTTGTCGCCACAAGGATTTGGAGTTAGGTCGCATTCACTTTCAACATATGGAGCATTGCAGTTGTGAAGATTCTTGGCAGGTGAATCCATAGTCTATAAAATCACAGAGAGGAGGCCGTGAAAGGAGCCCCAGTGGAGCCTCAGATACTGTGCAGCCTGACTCGGTGGGAGCCTCAGATACTGTGCAGCCTGACTCGGTGGTTCGTGGCACCACAGCCTGATCTTGTACTTTTCACTGCTCACTAACTGGCGGCAGTGGAATGTTAATTTGTAGCATGTGGGGTGAGAGCAGGTGTTTTAATCAGAGCCTTTTGTTTGGCTCAGTAGTTCCCATTTTTTATGGCTTTTTTGGATTTAAAACTCAAACAGACTGTAGACTGTTGGGGAAGCAGGCAGACTTGGTTTCTGCCAAGATGCCTCCCAAACACACTCATTTCTTTCTGGTTTTACAAGACATTTGGAAGGAGTTTTTATTAGTAACTATGTTGTGAATGTTTTTTTCAAGCAAAGTTCAAGAGTAATAAAGCCAGTGACTCCTTCTCCCCTCCCTCCTCTCCCCTCCCCTCCTCTCCCCTTCCCTCCTCCCCCTCTTCTGCTTGTGGGAACCTCGGGGTGCATGTTCAGAACTTGTCTTAGTGCACTGGAGTGGGAGTGGGCTCCTCTTGGTTCCCTTCTGTCTTCGGAGGCCTACCGAGGCCGCTCTGCACCCTCCCCTCACTAAGGGAATGTGTTCCCTAGGTTTTTAGAGGACAAGACTGTGGAACTGAGCCTTGTGTGGGTCTCTGTGGCAGAGAAGCACTGTGAACCTGGCTCTGAGACCAGGAGGGTAGAGTCAGAGAGGTGATGCCCAGGGGCTTCCTGCTTATGTGCCAACACTCCATTTCGGAGGAATTGGCATAGTATGCTCACTTGCAGAAGCCTTTCAATACATGCCTGGGGCTTGTGCTCTTTCACACTTTGAGAAAGAGCTGGGTAGGGTGCTGTCCTCCTTGTGGTTCCCTGTGGCACCGTAGAGCCTTTGGCTGGAGAACTGGTTCACAGGAAGGAAACATGAGTGTCTTAAGTGCACACGTCTGAGGATCTTCACAGGGATGAGTAGGAAGAAGTGACAAAGAGCAGCAAGTCTGTGATGGCATAACAAGGGGACTGGACCTCTGGACCAGTATGGCTAAGAGACGTGGTGGGACACGGGATGCAGTTGCCCGAGTCCGTTTACTCAGTGCTCGGCAGCAGCAGTTCCTTTGTCAGGTGACCAGGGTGCTTTCCCGACTTGGCATGTGAAGGATACCCCTCCTGAAAGAGCCTTTATGTTCATGGCTTGATGGAGTCCCTCCAGTGATTCCTACAAGAACTGGTTGGATCTGGAACTTCCCCAGACTTGTGCAAGGGCTGGCGGCCTTCATCCTGTATCCCCACATCATCTTGAGCATGCATTGCCTAGAGTCAGTACTGTGATGTCCTGGGTGGTCCCCAGCCTCATCTCCTCCAATTGTGTTTGTACTGCATGCTGCAGCCCTTTAGCTTTCTCTAGTTATTTGTTTCTTCAGCTCAATGAAGTGTCAACTGTGGGGACCCTTTCCTGCTGTAGTTCCCAACATGCCTCCTGGTAAATGGGTTGATCTAAGCATGCACCTCCTTGATGGCTTTCTCATAAGGAGTGACAGTCTTAGGGTGACAGTGGTCCAGCTTCCAAGGATCATTGCTACACACATTTAGTTCAGTTTTCTAGTACTGTGTGGTGGTAGGGTTCCAGTCACAGCCAGCCCATCACAACCAACACCCTGTGATTGCAATGCTTTCACATTCGAGTTGTGGAACACGGTTTAGAAAGTTCAGAATAAAATCTGAACTCAGTACAAAGAGCTCCCATGGTTTCTCATTCCACAGGTTGAACACTGTCCTTAGAAGCATGAAGCACCAGGTCTCACACCCAGTGTGCCTGGGGTATCCTGTATCCCACACATTCCAGGCATGGGAAGCAATCAGTTCATCATTCATTCAGAGCTGATACCTCATTCTGGAATCAGCAAGCCCTGCCTTCCTGTCCATCCTGTTACTTTACCAAGTGTTCTCTGCCTTTACCAAGTGTTCCGTCATGAAAAGTCATGATGAAGGGGTGGCATGGCCCTGACCACACCAGAACCTGTCTTCTGAGCTGTTACTGTTCCAGGGCACTCTGGTGCATATTGGTGTCCTACCCAGCTCTCCAGGGGGCAGTGTTCTGCACACTGTAGAATATTTGGGCTCCCCTCCTGGGAGGGCTCTCTGTCTGGCACCATGTGGTGTGTGTGACACTCAAGGGTGTCCTTAGCTTAGGGAGAGGTTGTAGTACTGCATGCCTACATAGCAACACTTAGACCCCTAGCTTCCAGTGTATCCAGCCCTCACCTCAGTGAGTGGCCGTTGTAATTCAGGTGTGGTACGATCCTTCTGCATTTGAGATCCAAACACGGAGGCCAGGGGCCTGCAAGGTCTCAAGGCTGGTGAGGAGGACTGTTCCCACTGTGTTACAGGCTGGTAGGAGTCAGCACCACCATTTGCTCAGAGATGGCGTTGTTCTCAGGACCTGAACAGGGATGTGGACAGGATCTGGGAGCTTCCTGAGGTCCCTTACAGCTCTAAACATGATGGAGGTCAGCTAGGTGGCACTGCCATGTGCTTACTCCTTATCCAGTGACTTCACCTGCCAGGGTATGAGACGTAAGTGGCACATACTGGTTGAGTAACATGGACTTTTTGGTGAGCCTTGTATAGAAGGGATTGGGCCCAGCTTTCAAAGGCCACTTACAGACAGCATATCTCTGGGACAATTTACCACATCCTCTGGGAAGGAAGGCTTTTATGTAAATATTTTAAAACAAAACCCAAGACTCATGACCTAATGATGGCTTTCCTGCCTTTAAAAAGGCATCCTTTCAAGTTAGTTGACATTAATGGGACTATAGTGATTGATGCCAGTGATCTTTACAACACACTGGGGAACGGCTGGCACTGGAGGAGGAAGGCACCTATTCTTGGGGCATCATCCTTTCAGTCTCTGCCTGGTTCTCAGGGCACAGTGACCTTCCACATTCACTCTGACTCATGTATCATCCCTACCACGTGATCTGTTAAAAATGAAAGCACATACACAGTCCCTGTTTCATTGTCTGCACCCCAACCTGGTCACACACAGGCCATTTGTGCCCAACATAACAGCCCCTTTTCTTTTGGAGACAACTTCCCATGTGTTTGGCCATTTGAATTGCCAAACTTGATCGTATAGCCAGCATCTGCAAAAGATTGCCTACAGCAGAAGCCCAGTTAGAGCACTCCCTCCCCTACACAAGGTTATTCTGTGTTGGGGGAACCCATCTAGAAGGTACATCTCACAGTTCACAGCACTACCGGCTTCAGGCAATTGACGTGAGTTTTGGTCACAACTTGTCAAGTAATGAAAACTTTTTATTGAAAAGTAGCTTAGACACTGAAAAGTTACCATCACCTGGGACCTGAATGGCACCAGTTCCCCACTGAGGACAGGTTGGCTACTGTACCCACTTGGACTAATGCTGCCATGTGCGCTCTCTGGTGCCTGATGACTTTCTGTGAACATGCTTTGTGGGTCAGTTACCATTCACTCTGGCTACCGTGCCCTGGTCTGTTGTTAAATGCCCACTGTCCGCTCTTGCCCCTGGTGATAGCTTCTATGCAGGTTCAGACTTCAGCTAACACAGAGGTGTTGTAAGACATGCCTGTGCAGGTCCCTGCATGGCCATCTGTGTGTGCCTTGCTCTGATGAGCTGGCCATTGGTATGTGTGGTAGATAATCTCCATTTTCCAGTGTGCACACCACCCAGGAGTATGTAAGGAACCTCCTTCTCGGAGCTAGGGTTTGTCTGTGGCCATCTGATTTTTTTTAAATACTCAGTCCAGACTTTTGCTTAGATGGGTGTCAGTGTAGACTACCTAACAGACAAGCTTGAGGCCCTGCACTCCATCCTAGACACTGCTAAAAACAAACAAGCTTGTGCTTGTTGCTTTTCCCCCCCTCACTTGGCTGGTTTGTGTTGTTGTTAGTTGATTAGTAGGAAATTGAAAAAATAATAAATTCTGAAAATGACTCTTGGATTGAATGAACGAATTATGATAATCTTCTACATTGGCTACTTTCCCATTGCTGTGATAAAACGCGCTGACAAGGAGCTTGTAGAAGAAGTTTATTTTAGCTTACAGTTTCAAAGGAATAAGAGTCCATGATGGTGGGGAAGCTTGGTTCTAAGTGGCAGCCATGGCTGCAGGACCAAGAAGCGGAGAGCTCACATCATCCAGCAGAGAGTGGCCAGGGAGTGAGGCAAGATGAATGAATGTGCACAGCCTGCTCCCAGTGACGTACTTCCTCCGGCAAGGCTCTACCTCCCAAATACTCAACGACCCCTCCCCCCAAACAGTGTCATCAGCTGGGGACCAGGTATTCAAATCCTGGAGCCTATGGGGACCGTTCTCCTTCACGCCATCACTGCTTATATTTTGAATTGTATTCCTGCTTGGGTTTTGTAGCTAATGAAATGAAAGAAGGTATGATAGCATTTGAGGAAGGCATGCAGGCAAGCCTTCTGCAGTTGGTTCTCAGTACTGTCTTCTGAAGACAGAACGTTTTTAAGATAGTCCCAGGTGCCTCCCCTGTAAGCAGCACTTTTGTCTTGGCTCTCCTCCGCTCTTCCTGAGACCGTGAAGGCAAGACTTGCTATTTTATTGTTCACATTTAAGTCTTGAATACCCCCCCCCCGGAATATGCTTCTCTGCATGGTGTCGGGGAGGGGTTTGAGTTTCTGCCTTGTTTGCAACACTTTGGGACACTCCTTGGGGGCAGACCCAGTCCATCAGAGTTCGCTTTCAGGGCCGATGGTGGGCACACAAGCAGATCTGTCACAGTACAGAAGAGAGGAAGCCAGATGACTCACACCATGGAGGCCAAAGGAGCAGCGGATGGAGTCGAGCACTGGCTTGATTTGTCTTAGCTGTATTCAACGATTGGGATACCACGGGCATGTCCACATCTCAGCAACTTTAGGTTTTAGGTTTAGCTAAGAGTAGAAAGACAAGAAAGAGTCTTCAGGACTGGAAAGGAGACAACTACATATGCACAGTTCACAGTTGACATCATCTATCTACGAACCCAAAGCAGAGCTCCTGGCCAGCCCTGACCTTCACAACTGATTGAGTTCATCAGAGAAAAAGCAGGACCTTCCTTAAATGAGGTGCCATGTCTGTGTGGAGAAGGGATCAGAACATGAGTTTAGATACTGACCGACAGAAGTTTTAGATTTATATTAAAATTTTAAAGAGTAAAATATGTTATGAATCATGACTTAACACTGCAGATACATAGCTGGAGTTGCTTGCCCTTTCACATGATGTTCAGGACTAGCATGACCCAGTTAATAGTTGGCATCATTCAGGGCCTGTGTGCCTAACATTGTCACAACTTTCCTGTGATGATAGTATATAGTTATTACCAGGTTTTTATTGAAAGGTTAAGTGGCTTTCCAGTGAGGAGTGGTGTGCACCTCATCCTATGAAGTTAGCTCCATCATTACACTTGGCACAGCCAGAGCACCCTCTTTGACAAGGTTTATGTAGAAGGTGAAGACTGCCTCTAACTCCCATGTGGGCATGTGGCTCCGGAGCCTTCCTCCTGAGTCCAGCCTCTAGATCCCTCGACTTATGTGCTGGGCAGTGTGTCTGTCTCTCCTCTGTCCAGGCTCTGTTGCCAGGTGGCTGTTTCATGTGTGCCCATTGATGTGAACAGAAGAGGAGAATGTCTTCATGATACCATTTTGTCAAAATGAAGTCTTTTTCGAGAAAGAATTAGCCAGTTAAGGAACCGTGACCCTTTTTGGTTTCAGCCAGTGTGTGAATCTGATCAGGGCCTGAAAGAGATGCTGCCCATTCTGGCATGTCCTAAGGCCCCCTGTGGTCCAGTGACCCTCATGGTGGCAGCCGATGGCTCCTCAACTAAATTCTGAAAATGCAGCATGACGAACGAAGGAACTATTTGCTCCCACCACTTCCCACACTGACCCTTGGCAGCTCTTGCTCTACCCACTCTTACGGCCCTGAAAGCTCTTGGCATTTGCCCATCTGCTTGGCATTTCCTCTCCTGAAACACTGTCGTTTCACATGCTGAGTTTGTTCTGCTGGGCTCAGATGGGTCTGGTCTCACTTCAGGACAGCATTTGGGTTTCTCCCATTCTGTCCCTCAGGGCCCTTGAGCTATACGTAATCATGTGATCCTAGAACAGCCCCAAAGGACTGTCTGGCCTTGTCCACCTGTGAGACTGTGAACCTGGCTGGCTGATGCCTGGGAGCAAGCAGGGCAGGAAAGGGTACTGGGACTCCACCTGAGAGTTTGTGGTGCCTGCCCAGTTCTACCCACCACCAGCCCAAGACCTCAGAAGCCCCAGCCTCACAGTGGACTCGTAGAGTTAGAGCAACAACTTGGGGACTCTGTCCTGAGGAGGTGCTGTGGGGCTCAAAGCATGTCATTCTGAGTCTCGTCAGGGCCTTTCCTTGCTGGCTGTGGTTTTCTCAGGCGAGGAGCCAATGGCTGCCCTCAGCTTTCCACTCTGTAGTCTGTAGCGGCTAGTCCTGGCTTGAGCGCTCCTCACTGCTTATTGCGAAGTGTCAGCAGCTCTTGGAGTAAGGTGACAGAAGTCAGATACACAGATTGTGACCCAGGAAATGAGGTGAGTCCAGGGCTGTCTTCCCCATGCCATGCAGGGCTTCCATGTAGTCCTGGCCCTCCAGGTAGTTTGAAGGTCTCTCTTGTTGATGATGTGTTAGCTTCTGTCTGGTACAGTTCCAGGACTTGGATGTGTAGCTTGGGAGCCTTACTGTGCTCTCCGGCCCCAGGCCCTGCAAGTGTTCGATTCTCCCCATAAGAAGGCCAAGCCATAAACATAAGGGGTCATGTGACCACCATGTCCTATCACCTAGATCCAGACAGGTCATGTTGGGCTCTGTCTCTGCCTGGCTTCTTCCAGAGCCAAAATTGTCCACAGTGGTGACCTTGTGGCTGATGTTCACAAGAGCACTGTGGGAATGAAGGGACCATGTTTACAGAGAGGCAATGGCTTCGCTGAGCAGGTGACAGGACTTCACGGCTCAGCAAGGTTCGTAGGTGGGAGTCTGCTGTGAGTGGGAAGTGTGGAGGAACTCTGGAGAGCTCAGCTGCTTTCTGTTGAGGGCCTGGTGGGGCATCAGGAGTGAAAAGGAGGCTGTCCACTGCTGGGCAGAGCAGGGGAAGCACACAGTGGGTCTGCAGGTCTGTGTCTGTCTCCCATCAGTACTCAGTGCATGGGGGACTCAGAGGGACACAAGGCCCACCTGATGGAGAGCTGAGTGGGGAAGAAAGGTACCAGACCACTGAGAGCAAGCCACTGACTGACTAAAAAGCAGTATGGCCATGAGAGACCATCGCAGGAGACTGAGCCCATGGGCACAGCTCATTGAACGTGAGACACTTTCTCCTTAGTGTGGGAGACTGAGAGTCCCTTATACAAAATCCTTGGGACCAGTATTTCAGTTTTCTGACGTTTCTTGAACTATTCACTTGTGTACAATAAGCTGTCTCAGGAATGAGACACAGGTCTTACCATGGGCTTCATTTATTCATCTTACACATAGAGCCTGAGGGTAATTGTACTCAGTACTTTAGTGTGCTTGCAGGTGACTAACACATGTCACATGAGACAAGGTAGAGAAATGTCTTTTTTTATTCACCTCCAATTTTTGGATGTGGGAGCATTTCGAATTTCAGATTTCTGAATTAAGGCTATTCAGCCTGTATTCTGAGAAGAAAAAGTAATAGTGCAGAAACCTGGTGCCCTGGCTACAGGATTAGGCCTCAAAACCAGCATGGTGCACCCAAGCGAAAGGTGCCTGTAAGACCTGCTTCTCTCCCTGACATTCTGACAAACCGAGATAAGATAGATGGCTGACTTCAGATCCTCTGGCCCACCAAGGTCTCAATGCAGAGAAGTGGGAGGTGTCTCAAAGCTGTGTTCACCAGCAGAATTTAGTCCTAGACAGAGGGGATGACGCTGTGGAGGACAGGGTGGGTGGTGAATGTTCGGGTTTTTATCACAGTGCTTAAGAAAGTCTTAGCAGGAAGTACTACACCTTGGTGGGTTCAGAGGTGTGTGTGTGTGTGTGTGTGTGTGTGTGTGTGTGTGTGTGTATGTATGTGTATGTGTACCTGTGTGTGTATGTATGTATGTGTGTGTATATGTGTGTGTGTACCTGTGTGTGTGTGTGTGTATGTGTGTGTGTATGTGTGTGTGTGTGTGTGTGTGTGTGTGTGTGTGTGTGTGTTGCTGTTGGCAACTTACCCTCAAGCAGCTTAGAAAAAACATGTGTATATGTTTTGGTGACTGTCCCTGGCTGAAGGGGGCATGGAAGGCTGAGGCAGGAGGGCCAGACATGATGGCCCAGAAGAGACTGCTCCCCACCCTCACACCAACCAGGCAGCCTCGTGGATGGTAAGGGTGTATTCCCCAGTTCAGACACCGAAGGGGAGGCACACCGGGCTTCCTTTTAAACCTTCACAGGTTTGTTTTAGAGGACAATGTTGAGATTGCTTGATGACCTTTTTACTGGAACTGACAGTCTTAACGTTTGTGAAGGAGGAGTGTCCACCCAAAGTAGCCAGTTAGTGGACTGTGGTCATCCGGCTTTGGATAGTAAAGTTTTGACCTAGTCAGATCCTTTCCCGGGCATGTCTTGGAGACCAAATTTGGAATTGCTGGGGACTCTATCCAGAAAGCTGAAAATGGCCTCTGCTGACCCTTACCTGTGCTCCCTGGGGGAAGTCCCAACCTCAGAAACCATGGAGAACTCACGAGGCCTCACTGGCTCTGTCTCTTATCCACCTCCGCGTGTGCACTGGTTTAGTTTGTGAGGACAGCAGAGAAAGGCTTTTTTTTTTCCCAAAGCTGGCACGCCTCGCTCCCCTCGGGCTTTGCAGAGGTGCGCTGCTGATGCCACAGACTTTGCTTTGAAACTGGTTGAGTTCAGGCTGGTTGTCTCTTACGTGCACGCCCTGGAGACTCCATGGCTTTAGTCATTCTCACTGAGAATTTAGATCTCGTGTTTATGGGACTTAAGATCTTAAATTCAAGATGATGTGTAAATGACAGCATCACATAACTATCACGAGGAGCTGTGTGTTCTTGCTGCTGCTGCTGTTTAATGAACTGCACAGTGGCCCCTCCCCAGTGTTGGGAGAACAGTGTCTCTGCCCATGTGAATAATTCAGGCCTCTGCAGCAGGCACTCCGCCTGTGCATTATACATGAGTCTCTGGGGCTTTGTGAGGCTCTAGGGCCTCTCCAGCAGTCCGTGCTGGAAGGCTGAGGGCTGCCTTTGTGAGGGTCCCCGGGCTCTGCAATAATTTGTCTACCCCCAAGGCTGAGCTCAGGAGCCATGTCCTCAGCCCCCGTGGCCCAAGCCTCTACCCCAGGCCATCCAGGCTGAGCCTCGTATGGACTCAGAAGGGTGGTTTACGGTGAATGGTTGGAAGTATTTGGTTAGATGGCACCACAGTGGCTCATATCAGCTCTACCCAGGTAAAGTCCCACATCTGTCTGTCAACTTGTCTTGCGTGTCAGAGCAGGCTGACATGTGCAGTTTGCTGTGTGGGGAGGGTCTTATGCTGGGATGGGCTGCCACGTGGCTTAGAGTTGAGACTTGAGCATTTGGAATACTTAGGGTTATGATTTGGGGCAGAGTAGAGTGAGCTGGGAGTGGGCTGAGGCTGTGCATCACAGAAGTAACTGCACACTGTCAATCACAAGGACTTACTGAAATGTGTAACCCACAGCCTACATCTCTAAGCAATCTCTGCAGCTGTGCTGGCAGCTGTTCTAGTTTTCAGCAAGTCTGCCACAGACTTGGGTCATGTTCTCACCAGGACAGCATTTGCCTGCAAGAAGAAAACCCACATCACTACAAACACCTAGAACACACCCACTAAAGCTACAGTGCAGGTGAATGGGTGCCACCATGCCTTATCATCAACGCAGCCTGTATTTCACCCAAGTGCTTCACATTAGAGGACCATGCAGGCAGCTCCCAGCAGGCCAGCGAGTCTCACACCTGACATGTGTCCGCCTCCTAGCCTGGCCTTGAACTTGGTGTAGGAACAGATGTGTTTACAAGGAATCCCTTGACTACCAGGTGCTGCCTGCCATCCCAGGTCAGGCTTACCCTGAAGGTGTTTTGTTCTCCGTGGGACCAGCAGTGCTGGAATGTGGTGTGGGTTCTGAACGCGGAAGTGGATGACAAAGTGGGAGGGGACTTCTTGTCTGTGTAGCCCGTCAAAAGCACTAAGATTCAACCCACAGGAGAAACTTGTGCCGAGCCTCTGAGGGGACTCTGTGGTTACCCCTCTGCTTTGCAAGCCTCCTGTACCCCCAGTGGGATCAAAACATCCACTAGGAGCTCTGTTTAAAAGAACCCTGTATGTCATTCTTGTGGATTCAGGAATTGCCTCTGCGTGTGTGTGACCTGTCATAGCACACTGTGGCTAGGTGCCCCCTTAGCATCTGTGCTATCTTTGTCTAGGTCCCTGTGCTGTGCTGGACTCAAGGCCAAGCCCCTGTTTCCACAGCCTCAGGAAGGCATTATCAGAGCACCGGACACTTTCTCTTGTCCTAGGGGAAGGGCTTTGCTGCAGCTATGGAAACTGTCCCCTCAATAACCAGGCTTCTCACCTGAGTGGGTCTCTAGTCCCGCTGCCAGGAGATGAGCCCTGTTTCCCCTCACCTCCTGTGGTGTCAACTCTCCGCTGTTGTCATTGCCACTTGAGCTGTGCCTGCTGAGGTGCTGTGCCGCTTTCCTCTGTGACCAGTGTCCATGCCTGAGAGACCCAAGAGCAAGCCTGACCCACAGCCGGGAATCCTGGCAGACGGTACAGTGTGGGACGCTAAGTGATGCACTGGAGTTCAGCGTCACAGTCATTTGCTACAATTCCTCCTTTGTTAGAGTTCATAGTGTCAAGTTGACTTGGGAGTCTTAGAAAGTCATTGTTTTGTGTCAGGTTATAAAAATGAGTTTAGTCAGTATACTGCTCATCTTTCACTTACTGACTCAGACAGCACAGGTCCACTCCCACCACTAGGGACCAATGATCCCTTGTAGTTAGGTGGGCGCACAGGAACCTGGATGTTTAAGGTCTTGTTGAGCTGGCAGGCAGGGACAAGCTGCATATGATCAAGCTGGGAGGTCTGCAGGCCTGCATGGAGGCCTGGATCACTTACTCCAGCACTTGGTGCCTTGGCCACAGAGGAAGTGGGTATTTCTCATACTAAGCTTGTGCTGGAATTACACGTACCTTGTAATTCAGAAGCACAAGCTCCATCACCCTGGTAGGGTCATAGGATCTGTGGGTAGGTTGGTGACTCAGTCCCATCTTCCCTCCTCTGCCTTCCTGTCCTCCAGGCCACCTTCCACTGTGAGGAGCACAAGAGAATTTGTCAGTCCTTTGGGGTGAAGGCCGCATTGCCAAGGTACCCATGTGGCCTGCCAGCACTCCTGTTGCTCAGTTGAGTCACAGTTGTGTGCTGCATTTCTCCTGCCACAGGACCTTTGCATGTGCACATCCTAGTGTAGAGGATTCTTCTGTGTTCCCTGAGTTAACTTCTGTTCCTTATTCAGTTTTTAGTTCAGACTTCGTTGCCTGAGGGAAAGCAGGAGAGAAAAAGTTACAGTGTTTACTCTGCTGGGCTCAGTTCTTCATTGGTGAAGGTCTCCTCATCAACAGAAGATGCAGTGGGATGCAACATCAGCACCCTCACTTTCTCTCAGGGGGCCTGGGTCGCCAAAAGCCTGCACTGATCATAGTGTGATTCCTATGCACTTAGAGGTGCTAAGCATCTTTTTTGATGTACAAGTCCTCATATCTGCCTGGGTTGTCAACTGGCTATGCAAAGCCCATGACTTTGGCAGAATGGGGCAGAGTGGTATGGAGCTTGAACTAGCCTGCAGTGGGTTGCAGAGAGAAGGAGCCATGCCTATATGCAGGAGCCTGGCACCTGTCTTGTGCTCCCTTCTGCCTTCTTCTGGCTCATCTGTCTGCATGGGTATCTTGGTGTGGAAGGCACAAACCCTCAGTCTGGGTGTGTTGTATGTCACCCTTAGCCTCTTGCCTGGGCATTGCCATGGGGTTCAGATAGTGCTGTGCTCCATGCCATGGGAGCTTCTTTCCAGGCCTCTCCTCACTTGGGTTTCCTAGTTTTCCTCCAATTTCATTTCACATCTAAATCACGGCCCCATGAGGTCAGCTTTAATGTGCTCTAGAAAGCAAGAGCCCAGCGTTAGCTTTGTCTGATGTGGTTCAGTCCCCGCCTCCACTGCAGTCTTTCTCAGCCACTTCTCAACTTTGCCTTCTGTCCCAAGCATGGGTCTGGTGTTTTTCCAGAACATCTTCCTGCTTGTATGGTGCTGCAGCAAGTGCTGTGCAAAGGGATGGGCGTGGCATATAGTGGGGATGGGCGTGGTGTACCATAGAACTAGATGGAGCCATCCTGCCTTTTCCTATACTTCCTGTTTAGTTTTCTGTTGGGACTGTCACACTCAGCTGTGTAGCTCTTGGGAAACCTCTGTCAGGACATATTTTGGACTTAAATGTGCATTCTGAGAAAATCAGTATCTGCTCTGGTCACTGGACACAGATCAGCTTCAGAGAACCAGCCCGTGTGGGGTCCCAGCTCTATAGAAAATGTGTGAGGTGCTCACGTAGTATGTATGGTGGCTGAGCTCCCTAATGAAGCAGCCCTAGGTAGTGCCAAGTGCTCTGACCATGCCACGCTGCTGAACAGTATTCCAGAAGAGCAGGTTAGAAGGCCTGTGATGTGTCCTGACCCAAGCCCTTTCATCTAGACCTCAGGAGTACAGTGAGTGGTTTACAGACTGGGGTGCGGGGTGTCAGAGAAATTAAGATCATACAAGTTCTGATCTCACGATATCATTTCCCCTTACATAAATGTCTGTAGTGGGGTCAGTGTATGGCTTTTATGTCTTTCCCTTGTCTCTTCCGACCTAAACACTGGCTGACTTTCAACACTCTGGCCCAATACTGAATCTGAGGAAGGTGTCCTAGGAGACTGTAGTCACATCCCTGGCTTGGCTCCTAGCCCTCTGGGGGCTTGTAGTGTGTGTCCGCACGGGGCCTCCTCTGAGGCCCTCTGTATTCTGGCTTGCACACCATCTGTGTGCTGTTCTGGTTGTAGGCTCAGTGGCAGCTCTCAGTGCACCTGTGGACTGGGTGTGAGCAGAAAGTTAAAGTGGCCACGCTGCTTCCAGCCCCTTCACTCCCCCCTCCTCCCCTCCCTGCTAGGAAGGGCACTTCAGTGACTGACCTCAAGCTAGAGCCTGCTCACTTGTCCTCAGGAATCTGTCCTGCGGCCTGACCACAGGCAGACCGTCCTGAGTGGCCTGTCCTGCATGCCAGGCAGCAGGTGCTCCGAGCAGATGATGGAGCCTGGTGTGAACATGGGACTAGCAACATTTCCTTAGTGATGCCGTGTGGAAAGTCACCTTAGTCAGCTCTGCTACAGAACCTGAGGCCTCTTGACAGCATAGCCCAGGAGGGCTCCTGTCCTGCCTCCCACGGTGGTCTGGCCTTGGCTCTGATCTGGGTCATCCTCATCTAGGGAAGCCCCATGTGCCCAGAGGCAACATGTGTAACAACTCTAGAGCTCCATTTACACTGGCCTGTGGTCCTCCTCTCCTCCCTGGGCTGCTTCATCGAGTGGACAGGGGTGACAGATGGGGTCTTTCTAGACACCCCTCCTTTTCTTTATTGAGTTGTAATGTTTTCCTGTATTGGGATCACCAGTGAATGAACTGCCAGAGGGCACGTGCTTACATACTCGTTTGGATGTTTGGCTTAATGTTTCCACTGAGAAGTGACCTGCACACAGAAAGGTGCACAAGCCACGAGCTGTGGACTCCAAAGTGCAGCAGACAGCATCAGGAGGGTGATGGGGCCAACTGAAGCCTCTTCTTGGACTTCACTCAGGGTCTTTTGCTTTGTGGTACACTTGTAAATGCCTCTGTATACTCAACATGGAGCTTTCTGCCCTGCGTTGTATGTGCACCTTAGGTAATAGCTTCCCTGGTTCATTCTCATGGTCAGAGCTTATTATTCAAGTGTGTGTGTGTGTGTGTGTGTGTGTGTGTGTGTGTGTGTGTGTGTGTGTGTGTGTGCACGTACGTGCATGTGCAGCCCTAGGAGGCTGAGATAGGCTCTTTTCACTGCTATGTCTGATGTCTAGAAAGCCTTGGCTAGGCTTCAGGTGCAGTGCATGTCATTGACTGGACAAGTATGAAAAAGTAGAGCTGTGGCCTCCTGTGGAGCAGGCACAGAAAGGCAAGAGGTGCAGGTGTGTCTGTGCTGATCCTGCAGAGTTGACGGGAGCTGACCTGAAGGACTGCATCAGTAACAACAGCCTGAGCAGCAATGCCAGCCTCCCCAGTGTGCAGAGCTGCCGGCGCCTGCGGGAGAGGAGGGTCGCCAGCTGGGCAGTGTCATTTGAACGTCTGCTGCAGGATCCCATTGGTGTTCGATACTTCTCTGTGAGTAAGGGAGACTGCTGGGGGGCGGCGGCACTTTGTGCCAAGGGAGCTGGAGCTCACTGGGTCATCTCAGACATCGGAGACTGAGCATTACCTTGTAGGGGTGTGACCGTCTCAGCATCTGCTCCAAGCTCAAGACTCAGAGTAGGGTGTCCATTTGTAGAGACCCTCAGTTCAGTCTTCCTTCCCTGGAGTTTCCTGAAGGTCCTCCCTTCTCTCTCTCTCTCGCTCTCGCTCTCTCGCTCTCGCTCGCTCGCTCGCTCTCTCGCTCTCTCGCTCTCTCGCTCTCTTGCTCTCCCTGGGATGTCTGTGCATCAGGGAACATCAGAGTTTCTTGGCTTTGTTTGTTTTGAAACAGGGTCTCACTATGTTACTCAGGCTGGCTTGGAACTCATAACCCTGCCTCACCGTTCTGAGTGCTAGGATTATAGGTGTGCGTCATCATCCTAGCTGGAGCTTCTTCAGCATTCTTGGAAATGCACCTGACTGGCACAGCTCTCGGACCCAGGAGTGGGGTGGAGCAACAAGAGAGGGCAGCACGTGCAGGACATTCAGGACATTGTCATAATGCCATAATGCCATATTTTGTATGCGAACTAGAAACTACAATTCTTTTCTTAAGGAAACAGGATGAGCAGCTCTTGAGAAAAGAGCTGTGAGGCAGACAGCACCCCTCTGAGATGTTGGGCAGCCTCGATGCTTGCTTTCAAGGCTCTCTTGAGAGGTGGCTAGTCTGCTGTGCTGTAGACAAAGAAGGCCAGGATGGGGTGTGGGGTCAGCTGTGTGGAGGAGCTGTGGAGTGACGACTGCTGTCTTGGCTGTGTTCCCCCAGGATTTTCTACGGAAGGAATTCAGCGAAGAGAACATTTTATTCTGGCAGGCCTGTGAATGCTTCAGTCATGTCCCTGCACATGACAAAAAGGAGGTAAACTGCTCTTCAGAGCAGGAGCTGCATGGGGGTCAGGTGGTACTTGAGTTGCTTGAGCAGTTGACGAGGGATGCTTCTGCATGACTTAAAAAAAAAAATGACATTTCTGCTTCCGAATAAAAACTTAAGTGTGTGACATTTAATCCTGCCTAAACATAGTCTGCATAAATGTCCCGTCACAGAGCCTGGCAGAGGTGGTACTTGGTGTTGGGATTGGGAGGAAGGAACAGTACTGGAGGGGACTTGGAGAAACCCTCTGTCAAAGCGTATCCTCTCCCTGCCAGCTTGGCAGCTCCTTTCAAGCTGCCCCAGGACTACCCTGGCCATGTCCTGTGCCATTTCCCCAAGGTAACAGTTGTCCTCACAGAGTGGCCTCATGCCTCTTTCTTGTGCTGTGAGCACTGTGAACTCCTGTGCTCCCTGTGGCTCATAGCTTGCTGGTGGATCTACTCTGAGGCCTATTCCAGGTAGCACCTTTCAGTTTTGAGGCCCTTAAAGCAGCCATTGAAAAACTTGCAGAGAAGCCGATTCAGAAGTTTTTCCTGGCTCATTTTTTTTTTTTTTTATTTCTCTTTGTAAGCCAGGATATAGACTGGGCCTGTGAGTCAGTTCTCCAGCCCCAAAGCAGTGTTAGCCTTAGGAATGCCACAGTGACACAGGTGGGAAATGCATGTCCAGTGGGGGTGTGTCCACAGATGTACTCAGACCTTTCCACCTGTCAGCTCTCTTACAGGGCCCGGGAGATTTTCAGTAAATTCCTGTGCAGCAAAGCCACCACTCCTGTAAACATTGACAGCCAGGCCCAGCTGGCAGATGACATTCTCAATGCACCCCACCCTGACATGTTCAAGGAACAGCAGCTCCAGGTGACTCTGCAGGCAGTGCATGGGGCTTCCAGCCAGGGCTGGGGTGCAGGACTCTGTCAGAGCAGCTTTCAGCTGGGGAAGAGGGCTGCTGGAAATGCGAGCATGGTGAGGAGTCCATCTGACCACTGGCCTCCAGGCTCAAAGGATTCATTCGGTAGAGCTGGGAACCAAAGTAAAGGACAATATTATCTATCAGAAGTCATCACTGGGGCTGCTGAGATGCTCAGCAGGTAAAGGCACTTGTCACCAAGCCTGACAACTGAGTTTGGTCATTGGAACCCACATAGTGGAAGGAGAGAACCAACTTCTTTCTACTAACTGTACTCTGACCTCCACACATGGACCATAACGGTGTGAATCTCTCTCTCTCTCTCTCTCTCTCTCTCTCACACACACACACACACACACACACACACACACACACACACACACACCCTCTCTCTCTCTCTCTTTCAGTGAATAAATACATGTTAAAAAGTTTTTTTAAGTGCATTGCACACACCTGACCTGCAGCACATGACAGATACAGCTTTTCCACACAGCATATTTGAAAGATCCGTGGTCTCATGATTGAGTGGCTGACCTGGAGCCAAGAGTTCAGCGTCACTCGTAGTATCCAAGAGAGAGGATGGTACTGCAGTGTACCAGCCCAGAGAAAGATCCAGATTCAAAACTTTAAGTACTATTTCTATGAACACACATTGCTGCCACACTAGTGTGCATTCAAAATGCTCGGTGTCTGGCCACCATAGCTTGGGGCCTGTCTGCATGCTTGTGATCTGGATTCAGTAGTATTAGCAATTGTTGTTTGGTCTCACTGTGTAGCTCACCAAGGCTGACCTGAAGCTCACCCATGCTCCTGCCTCAGCCTCTGGGTGCTGAGTCACAGGATGCGCATGGCACCCTGCCTGTGTTCTTGTCTTAATTTTGGAAGAACATGTGATCTGACCCAGTGATGCCCATCCAGAGCACACTCCCCAGCCCTGACAGCTTTTCTGTCACTAGGTTGCAGGAATTAGCTTAAAGCAAAGATCTTCCCTAGGCAGTACTCAACTCTCGAGACAACTGCCTTCCAAGTCTTTAGGAAACGGAGGCCTGGGTCTGCCCATGCTTCTGGCTGTACATATCTCCTATGACTGCTCCTACCAGAGTGGCAAAGGAGAGAGGTTGTTGAAAGATCTGAAGGGTCCCTGGAAAGTCAACCTCAGAATGCCCCGGGAGGATTGGCTGAAGTGACACCCTTCCAAAATAGCATTCGTCCCAGGAAACAGGTCTCCTGCACCACCAAGGGCCCGTAACTTTACTGCATGGCGTTTGCTCCACAGATTTTCAACCTGATGAAGTTTGACAGCTATACTCGCTTTCTGAAATCCCAGCTGTACCAAGAATGCGTCCTGGCGGAGGTGGAAGGCCGCACCCTCCCTGACTCCCAGCAGGTCCCCAGCAGCCCCGCCTCCAAGCACAGCATCAACTCCGACCACTCCAATGTGTCCACACCAAAAAAGGTGCTGGGCCAGCCCTTGTGGGGGTGAGAGTGAGGCTGCGATGCCTCATCCCTTCACCAGCTGGGGGTGGGCCATGGAGGACACTGATACCCTCCAGCCCCTTCCTGGTCCCTAAAGCCTGGGACCAGAGGGTCAGGATTGTGTCCTTGATCCATTGAAGGATTAGATTATTCCTCAGAATCCTAACTCATAGAGCTCTGTATCCAGCCCCTTTGGCGTTTCATGTAATGTTGAATGTAATGTCTTAACTGTTGTTTCTGTTTGCTGGCAGTTAAGTGGAAAATCGAAATCAGGACGATCCCTGAATGAGGATGTGGGGGATGAGGATAGCGAGAAAAAACGCAAAGGGGCCTTTTTCTCTTGGTCAAGGAACAGGAGCACGGGGCGGTCCCAGAAGAAGAAGGACCATGGTGAGCATGCCCATGGTATGTGGACGCAGATGATGCTGTTGTGAGCGGGAGCTCAGCTGCCATGGTGACGTGAGCGGCCTTGGTGGGCAGGCAGAGGATAGCAAGAGTTGTCTGGAGGAATGAGAAAATGTCACAGAGCCTGACTGTACAGCAGAGCTGGGGATGAGAAAGCCTACTAAGCAGGCCTGCTCCAGAACCTTCTGGAGACTCCTTAACGCTGGGTGTTTGGCTGACTGGAGTCCTTTCCTACCTGCTATGAAACAGGTGCTTCAGTAGAAAACTTGGAAAACAGAATCAAGTAAAGAAAAACATACGAAAACATGCTATCTCTTGTGACCAGGCACAGCTTGTTGCCTCTGCCAATGAATGTGCACCAGCAATTGTGTTGATGGCTGGGTATTGGGAGATGGGGAGTGTCCCATTCAGGCCTCCCATACCTAGCAGGCTTGCAGAGGATTTCAACAGAGCTCAGACACTCACTCAGTCTGGTACAGGGTCTGTAGATGCCTGAGAGGCCACTTGTTCAGGGCAGGTCACTGGATCCAGGAGCCTGAGTGTCAGTCCGACTTGGCATAGGACAGTGTTTAGGCCATTCATGGCGTGTAGGCCATGTTAGTTAAGGTGGCAGCGCTGGCGCTTGTGGCTGGCCACTACCCGCGGCAGCCATGCCAACCGAGGAGAGTGCTGGGCGGAAGAGTCAGTGCACCATAGTTACCTTTTAGAGCTTTATTGGGAGAGAAAGGGGGAGGGAGGGAGGGAGGGAGGGAGGGAGAGAGAGAGAGAGAGAGAGAGAGAGAGAGAGAGAGAGAGAGAGAGAGAGAGAGAGAATGAGAAAGGGGCGCACAGAGGGCCCGCCCACTTTTTAGGCTGGGAGGCTGTCTCAGGCTGATGATGTAATTAAGGACAGAATCCTTACAGGCCAGCCTAGATTATAGTTAGCACAAGTTAGAGTTGTACAGGTGGGTCTGAATGGGGTTTATGAGGAAGAAGATGGGAAGTCAGTCTCCCATAGAGTGAGCAGCCAGCTGGTCACAGGGGCAGTCTTCTTCAGACCCAAAATAGCACTTGAGATAGAAATCATGGCTCAATTAAAGACAGGTCCACACAGGGACACGAGACTGGGCTGCACAGCATTGCTCTCTGCGATCTGGTGCCTGGCAATGCCTTGAGTCCTACAGGGCCCCCACAATGGTGACCTCCTTGGGCCTGACCTTGGCCTCTGCTGTGAGGGAGCTGTTTGACTAAATCCAATGGTCCAAGGTGGCACCTGGAAGGACCTCTGATGTCTTGCTGTCTCTCTGTCCTTAGTATATGGGTCTCTTCAGTCTGAGGTGTGAGGTAGGGGTTCTGTGCTAAGGTGAGGGCAAGTAAAGCTGTGGCTTCTGATTTACCCTGTTCTTTCCCTTCTTTCAAGATGCCCTTCATGCCAATGGAGGCCTCTGCCGTCGAGAGTCCCAGGGCTCTGTGTCTTCTGCAGGGAGCCTGGACCTGGTGAGTGGCCACCTCCTCTCCTTCCAAGAGTCACAGGCTAAACCTACCAGCTGGTAGATGAAGTCTGGCTCATAAAAACCCAGCATTTGTTTTATAATCAGGGTACCAGGATTGGACACTGGCCTGGGTCCCCTAAACCTCAGGGTCCTTAGCCCAGGATTCCTGGAGCATCCTGAGAAGCTTTTTAGTAGGTGGGGATGGTTGCTGTGTAAGGACTAAAATTAGCCTTGAGTTTATTTCTTAAATTCCTTTGTTGTGATGTAGTTAATATTTCTTGAACTCCCACTGAGAGCACCAGCATGCTTTGAAGCTGGGTTTTGTCTCCAGCTTGAGCTCAGACCTCCTGCTGACTCTAGCATTCCAGTGTTTGGGTCGGCCTGTGGGGTCCTAGGAGCTGGCCTCCTACCACTTAAGAGCTAGGCCTGGCTCTGCAGGTCTCTCCAGGGCACCCTGCTTGCCCTGCTCTTTGCTAATGTGCTGTAAGGGGAGCTGGGTAGGGTTCAGGACCTGCTACTCCCTCAACTCTTGTCTGATAAGAATTTTGGGAAACCCTGTTGGTTGTCAGCATTGTGACATTTGTAACTATCCATCAAGATGGCTGATGGTTGGTGGTAGGTTATTTCTTCTTCTATTACTCCAAATACCCTGTCAAGGCCACTGTGAGTCGGTTACCTATTACCACTAATACCCCAGCTTAATGTTGGGAAACATGAAGTGCCTGTGCCTAAGTGTCAGCTGGGTGATGGTCCTGTGCTTGGGGGGCCTCATCTATGCCTCCAGTCCCCTGGCCTCACAGCTCAGCAGATGACTATGTATGTGGCTGTGGGCCAGAGCAGTGGGGCCAGCCGGACCATGTTTTTGTCGCCATCCAGTGGCCAGCCCAGGTTCCTCCCCATGGTGGCCAGGAGGTTAGGCTGGGAACTGGCTTTGCCATTTCTGCCAGGTCCTTCCTGGGTAGGTGCCAAGGCCAGGGATGAAACAGCCACTTCATGGGAGGAGCCACACAGATTTAGGAGAAGGAGTCTGGGCCATTTCTGCAGCCGGTCCTTCCCCTTCCAGGCAGTTTTCTGAAGTAACAGACTTTTCAGGCACTGGGAAGCTGTAGCCATAATGCCATAGCTATGAAAGCAGGTTTCACAGCAGGCCTGGAGGGGCTAGGACAGCTGCAGGCCTGTTGCAGCTCATTATCACAGCCTCAGTTCCCAAGGTGAGCTGGGTCCACATATAGCAGTATGAAGGGCAGTCTCCTCTGGCAGGAGAGCAGCCATGCTTCAGTTACAAGCCATATAGTTCCCATAGTTGAGAGAGATCATTGCCCGCCCTGGCCCTAGCCCTCAAACCCTACCACACTACCAGCTTTGGGCTCAGAGAATGCCCTGTGGTGGATTCTGAGTTTCTGTGTGTGTGGAACTTCATGAGGGGACAGGCAGGCTATTAGGCCCTTTAGACCAGGCAGGCTGACTCTTCCTCAGGAGTTACTCCCTTCCCTGCTGATACTGACACTTGTCCCCCCACCCTACAGTCAGAGGCCTGCAGGACCTCAGCACTAGAGAAAGATAAGGCTGCCAAACACTGCTGTGTCCACCTGCCAGATGGGACGTCCTGTGTGGTTGCTGTAAAGTCCGGGTTTTCCATCAAAGAGATCCTGTCTGGATTGTGTGAGCGGCACGGCATCAATGGGGCTGCTGTGGACCTCTTCCTGGTGGGCGGAGACAAGGTACTGTGCCAGGCAGGCGTGAACCGGCAGTATCCTGGTCCTGTCTGCTCCCTTCCATATGGCCTTGTTAGTGCCCGCTCCTGCCACTGCCACCACTACCCCCTGTCTGTGAAGGGGTGCAGCTGGAAGTGGAGGCTCCAGGGGGTCGGTGGGTGCAGGGCAGCACAACCTGGTGTCTAGAGGGTGTCAGGCTAATTTTGAAACTGCTCTTTTGTTCTTGCAGCTGTGTGCTGTTACATGTCAAGCCCACATGCTCCCACGTTAACTCTGGTGTCTTTGTTCCTCAGCCTCTGGTGCTGCATCAGGACAGCAGCATCCTGGCCACCAGGGACCTGCGCTTGGAAAAGCGTACTTTGTTTCGGTAAGAGAACAGCATACAGGTTTCTGGAGACTTTCCAGTACCTCCATATTTTGAGCCTCAGGACTTCTATTCCATGCTAATCTCTGTATTTTACCCACGAGCATGTACTTGTCCCACAACAGGCCATAAAAGAATGCCAGTGCCCCACCAGATCCTTGGCAAGGGGGCAGGCACCACACATAGGCTGCTTGGCCCTAAAATCATAGTGGGGAAAGTGGGAAAGTGGATGCCTAGTGATAGCCTGACTGCTTAGTCCTCCATCATGAGGGTTGAGGACCACATCCCTCAGCCCTGTGTTAAATCTCAGAAGGGCCTCATGGACTTGCTTCCACATGCAGAGAGTGCCCCTTACAAGGTGGGGCTGAATTCCCAGGGTCCCCAAGCTGTGGAATCCTGTTCTTTTGAGGGGACCCTTGAGATGTGGTGAAGCCAGAACTGGATGTTTCGTGAGAATGTTTCTTGCCTCCTTCCAGGCTTGATCTCGTTCCAATTAACCGATCAGTGGGACTCAAGGCCAAGCCCACCAAGCCTGTCACAGAAGTGTTGCGGCCGGTGGTGGCCAAGTATGGCCTGGACCTGGGTAGCCTTCTGGTGAGGCTGGTGAGTGTCATATGGAGTCTGAGCACTGCCACCAGGGTTGTGTGTGCCCCACCTTGCCCTATATTATCTACAGTATGTCTCATTTCATGTCACTGTCCTCCCTAAGTTAAAGGACAGTCCCTGTACGGCCCATCTCCTCTGTTGTCATTTATTTACACATTATTTATTATGGAAAGGGTTGATGTTTGCTTCAGGTGAACCAAATTGAAGCAATAAACACCTTGAAACATCGCCACCATTTTCAGGTGTGACAAGCACCTGATGGTACAGCCAGCTCCCCCTTGATGTGCATTTTGCCAGGGCACGGGTACACTGTCCCTGTCCCCTGCACTGACTGGCAGTTTTCCTGTGCATTTGCACACTGGGCTGCTCCCTCCCTATTGTGAGAGGGAGTTTGATATGGGGTGAGTTGAGGAAGAAGACAGCAAGCCCTTCCTGGCCCTTTCCTGCCTCCATGGGTGTTTATGGACCAGCGGCTAGGATGGCTCTGGCCTTGAGGCAGTGTTGACTCACAGTGGCTTGAGGTATAGCATTGCCAAGCCTTCCCCATCAACTTTATCCAAGCTCTGATTTCCAGGGTTTTTTGTTCTCTTTCGATATTTTTGTGACAGGGTTTCATGTAGCCCAGGCTAGCCTTGAACTCCTTATCCTCTGCCTATATCTCCCAAGTCCTGGAATTACAGGCATGCATCACTGTACAGGGCTGAGATTACAAGCATTCTTAAATTTTTAATTTTCCCTGAAATTGTCTTCAGAATTGTCTAAGAGCCTTGAAGTAAACAAGAGGAACCTACTTAATTATTCACAGGCTCAAGCTTCAGGTAACTTGATACCACTTCCCTAATGTGGCCTCACTCCAACTTGGAGCTCAGAAATCTGCCTGCTGAGACCAGCCTGGCATCCAGGGGGCTTCCCCTCCCCATTTCTAAAGCTGTGGTAGTCTCACAGGCAAAGCAGTACTGCTTAACCGAGGGGAAGAGCATCCTGAGCTGAGTCAAGAGCACCTAGAGCTGCTAAGATTGCTCCCTGTACCTTACCTTCAGGGTCCCCTCAGAGCAGTTTGGAGATCAGTGCAGGGGTGTGAGGTTGGCCATCATGGAGACTATGAGCAGTGTTGAGACAGAGTCAGATGAAGTTATTGAGTGTTGACCCATGATATCAACCTTTTTTCTAGGGCTGAGAAATTCCCAATTTGCCTCTGGGTTATTCTGGGTTGTCCCCTTGAGTGACCCTTGAAAGACCTGCTCCACCAGCTTCTCAGGGTTCCATATTCCCACAGGTCAGCCAGGCTCGGTGACCTGACCCCAGGGCCAGCTGGATTGAGGCTCCATTAAGCCTGGGTCAGTCTTACTGTCAGTGGCTGGGTTACAAGCAACTATTCCAGAAAGTTCCAATCTGGGTAAATGGTTCACTGCATCGTCTCTGCCTCTAGAGTGGGGAGAAGGAGCCCCTGGACCTTGGTGCCCCTATATCAAGTCTGGATGGACAGCGGGTCATCCTGGAGGAGAGGGATCCTTGCAGAGGGAAAGGTAAGATTATCCCCTCAGCTGCCAGTTCCCCACTCTGCTGCTCAGTGGTTCAGTAGTTGTCTCATGGTTATGAGACTGATCTGTCCATGTGACCCCTCACATGGCAGTTTACCTCTCATGTGCTCACCTAGCCTCCTACAGGGGAAGGAATAGCAGGATTGGGGGAGGAGGACTTGACTCCTTGAGCATGTCTTCTCAGCTATAGAAAGAGTGACAGACAGGGGCTGCTTATGTGGCAGAAAGTGCTAGAAGGTGCTCTTTCCTTTAGAGGCTTCTTTCTGTTGTTACAAAGCAGGGACCCAAGGCTTAAACAGCCCTGTTTTAGGTCTCCAATCTTTAATGCAGTGTCCTGTTCTGAGATCTGTCCCTCCAGATGAAATAGGCAGTGAGGGCAGTGGTGGGCATGAGTCCTGTCTAGTGGGCATTGGCACTGTACTCAGCATTGGCCTGCTGCATTGTTCTTCATATGTGGTGTGGAGTGGACCATACAACTCTTTTCCACCCAGTACCTCAACAGCCATAGTCCTGACCTGGTCAGTCAGTCCTCACATGGTCCCCCATACTTCCAAAGCCTTGGGGGCCTATACTATTTAGGGCACTAGCACAGGAAACCCATGGGAGAGTCACTTTGTCTTATAGCCCATAGGACTGTGGAGGGGGGACGACTTTCTAGAAGCTGCCGAGGAGGGGTTTCTAGATGGAGGTCCCTTGTGTGGAGCTACTCCAGGTAACTTTAGGCTTTCCCCAGGGCTTGTGCCCAAATGACTCTGGAGGACTTTGTGTAAGCGGATCCTCCAGGGCCTGGGAAGGAGCATAGGTCTCTATCATATGGCAGCTTAGAAGATACGGGTTCTGTGGCCTGGGCTACAGCACTCTAGTCCCTATCTGTTTCTGCCTCCTTACAAAATTTCCCCTTCCTTGGTCATCCTCCACTCTAGAAAATGCCGCATCCTGGCCCTGGTAGTGGATGAACTCTGGGCAGCTTCCATGGGGCAGGCAACTAGGTTTGCCTGGTGGGTTCTCAGCAGCCTCCTCCAAGGCTGGCGAGTCGAGTCTGTGTGCAAGTGCAGCTCTCAGGGGAGCTGCAGGATTACAGGGGCTGTGGAGTAGGATTCTGGTTAGCCAGACAGCAGTCCTCAGACTCAGTGCAACCAAAGCCATGTACACCCTGACAGGGGGAAAAGGCAGGGCTTAGTGTCAGATTCTAAAGGACCATGTGTAATGATATATGGCATGAGTTTTTCAATCTCAGTGTTCCAGGAAGTGTATAGACCTTCCTTCATGCCCTGCTGCCTTCCCCCAGCTTTCTCAGGTGGGCAGAGGGAAGCTTAGGCTGGTCTGAGTGTGCATGTTAGATAAGGGATGGAGAGGGCCTTTGTTCTCACAGAACACGGCAAATTGTGTTTATTGTTCAGAGGGCACTGGGAGCTCTGGTCATAAGCTTGTCTCATGTGTTTAGTGTCCGCAGACAAACAGAAAGGTGCTCCAGTCAAACAAAGCTCAGCTGTGAACTCCAGCCCCAGAAACCACTCGGCTATGGTAATTCCCTTACGCCCGCCCCGCACTGCCCCTGCCCCTCTCCCCTGGCCTCTTGGGACTACTTGTGCCTGATGTTGTCGCCCATTTGGCTGACTGAGGCTCTGCTCAGGTTGTGCACCTGCCCCTGTGGGCGTTTCTCCTCATGTCCCTTTGGGGTTCAGTCTCCTCCACCTTGCTAGGAGCTGCCAGCCTTTGGTTTTCTTTTGTCCTGGGTGGGTAGGTGGGCCATCAATGCTGCTGTATTATCCATTATTGGGATTGGTTTGCGAAGTGTGTCTAGACTCGCTGTCGATGCCTGGGCCCCCAGGGCCTTTCCTGTACTGTTGAGTGATATGTTACCGTGTGCTGACATGCAGTAGAACTTGACTTTCCTTCTGATGCAGGGAGAGGAGAGAACACTAGGCAAGTCTAACTCTATTAAAATAAGAGGAGAAAATGGAAAAAGTGCTAGGGATCCCCGGCTTTCAAAGAGAGAAGAATCTATTGCAAAGATTGGGAAAAAAAAATATCAGAAAATTAATTTGGACGAAGCAGAGGGTATGTGTACTTTTTAAAACTTCCGTGTTTTCCAGTAAATGCACAGTATGGTCCTTAAACCTGCTCTGCCCTGTCTGTGGCCTGGTCCTCGTTGCAGAGGCTACTGGGGTAACTTCACTAAAGCCCCTGTTGTGAGGGGAAGCCAGAGGCCAACCGCCCTGGTTATGCTTTCAACCAGCCCCCCTCCCCCACCACCCAAACCCTGACATGAGCTGGGGCCCAGCTTGGGTGGGGGCAGGAGCCAGATGTGAGGGCGGAGGGCAAAGTCCTAGGCCTGAGAGGGTTATGGGTTGCTGAGTTATGTTGACCATGGAGGCTGGAGAAAGGCTTGTTTGCCCTGACCCAGGATTTCTGTAGGGTGCCCCTGGGACTTGGGGGCCATTGGGTGGGATGTGTCCCTTACTCTGGAACCTTTTCAGAATAGAACCATTAACTGTCTTCCTTGGGCATTCTGACCACTAAGCAAATGTAAAATACACTCTTTGAGTGTGTGCATCTCTGAGAACCAACGACAGTGAGGATGTTGTACTCCTTATGGATTACAGACAGCCATTAGGATTCTAGAGACATTTTAGACCGCTGAGGTGTGAATGGTGAACTTGAGTCACACTAAACATGGCCTGATGGCAAGACACTGCTCTGGCCCAAGGGCTGAGGGCTTCAGGTGGGTCAGCCCCAGAGCACCACCTGCTGTGCAGAGGCAGTGAATTTGGGAGCCAGGTGGATCTCAGGGCTCTCCATTCTACCCAGCTAAGGCTTTCTCTCAGCCTTCCCCAGGCTAGCCATCCATTCCTGACTTGGTCTGCAGTGCAGCTGGGCCCTGGCTCTGTCACGCCCTGCTCCGGCCATTGTGTATACCTCACCTGTGCTCAGGTATAAAGGGCCCATAAGTCCTAGCCAGAGGACCAGCAGCACCCTAGTGAGTGCTTGCCAGCTTGTCACCTACTGAGTAGAGGGGGTGTTTTCAGGCCCAATCCTGACAGTGTAATTTTCAGGGGGGCTGGCAGCCAGACATTGGCCTTGACTCTGAGAAAAGTAGTGTGGCTGACCTCATTTGACCCGTTTGCTGCCAGTGGCAGCTCAAGGAAGCGGAAGGCCCTGGTAAGAGTGAGTGGTCAGCTGAGACATGCCTGCATCTGCGAGTCTCTCAACTATGGTCACTGTGGGTTTTCTTCCAATAGAGTTTTTTGAGCTCATTTCCAAAGCTCAGAGCAACAGAGCCGATGACCAGCGTGGGCTGCTAAGAAAGGAAGACCTGGTACTGCCTGAGTTTCTTCGCTTACCTTCTGGTTCCTCGGAACTCGCCCTGTCCAGCCCAGCCCCAGTCAAGGGCTTCAGCAAGAGAGCTGTTTCAGCCCGTGGCCAGGAGGGAGCGGCTCAGACTGAGGAGAGCTACAGTGACAGCCCAGCAACCAGCCCTGCCTCAGCCCAGAGCCCCAGCTCAGCCTACAGCCCCGGCTCCGCCCACAGCCCCGGCTCCGCCCACAGCCCCAGCTCCGCCCACAGCCCCAGTTCAGCCTACTGCCCCCCTGGGCCTCCTGGGACCACCCAATCTGGAGAGAAGCCTACAAAGCCCTCCTGCATCCCCACTGTGCAGGAGGGTCCTACACAGGCCTGGAGGAGGCTATCGCCAGAAGTGGAGGCTGGGGGCATCCAGACTGTGGAGGATGAGCAGGTGGCTGACCTGACCCTGATGGGGGAGGGGGACATCAGCAGCCCCAACAGCACGCTGCTACCGCCACCCCCCACACCCCAAGACACACCAGGACCTACAAGACCAGGTACCTCCAGGTTCTGACTCTCCAGCCTTGATCTGTCCTGCTTACTGCCCACAGCCTGCTCCATTCCATGTTTAATAAAGGGACCACTAAGGCAGGCAGCCCCTCCTCCACTTCTGTGTATTGAAACGTGCTAAGGGATGGCCTCCTTCTCTCGTATTTATGGGGCCTCTTTCGCCTTGTCTGAAAGGAAAGCAGGCGGCAGCCAAGGCTCAGTCTCCCTGGGAGGGTCACCGAGGAGGCTCAGGCAGATACACCATATTGAGCTGTTCCTGTGAAGGTGCCATAGGAATGATAACCCGTGTCCAGTGACACCTTGTGCAGCCTCAGGTCTGAGTGTGGATCTTACCTTTAAAACCTCCTGGCTGCCATTTTAGGGTTTTAGCCTCAAGATGGAAAAACATAGTATTTGCCTTGAGCCAATCAGCAAGGGCCCCATGCTGACAGGGACCAGGGTTCTCAATGTCAGCCAGCCCCTTGGTGGCCAGCCAGGACTTACTGACTGCCCTCCACAGACTAGGCAGTCACTGCTGCTCTGCTGCTCCCTGGCTGGCCCCCAGTGTGTCCAGGCATTTCCAGTGTGTGTGCAGGGGAACAGCGTGACCCAGGGGTAGGGACGCTACTCTAGGCCCACCCCAAACACTCCGGATTCCACACAGTGGAGATGGGGCTCCAACAGCCATTGTGCTCGGTTCCCCACGATGACAGTGATGAGCCTTTCAGTGCATGTTTCCTCTTGTTCCTGTCTAACGCCTGGCTGTGATCTGCGGCAGGCAGTGTGGGGGCCCATCCAGGCCTTTCTTCCTGGGCCGGGTCTTTTCTGGGCTCCATGCATGTTCCCCACACACTCACACATCTTGGCACTTGGGAGGGCATATGCGGTGGACTGGACTCCACAGCCCCACCCAGTGGGGCTCCACCCAATGAGGAGGCACGGGGTGCCATGAAGTGACGCTGTGTGCATGCTTGGGCACCTCTGTCATGCCACACCCTCCTTTCTGCTCCTTTGTAGCTCCTCTCTGTTTACAGTTCTGCCTGTGTTCTGACTGTTCTTCTGGGAGTAATAAACTCTAGAGCTCATCACTGGACTGGCTGAAAACTCCTTTCTTCCTCATGTGAGAGTGGGTTTTCTCTTCAGGGTGAAAGCAGATGATTCTTTCTACATCTTAACTGTTTCGGGGAAACTATGTAGATTTATTTACCTTAAACAAGCTTTTTAAAAATGGTTTCTTTTTTAATTTGTGTGTATATAAATGTTTTGCCTGCATATTTGTATGTTTACTACATGAGTGTCTGGTGCCCCCAGAGGCCATAAGAGGGTGTTAGATCCCCTGGAGCTGGAGTTACAGATGGCTGTGAGCTGCCATGTGGGTGCTGGGAACCAACCCAGGTCCTCTGCAAGAGCAGCTACTTAACCAGCAGGCCATCTCTCCAGCCCCAAATACACTGGCTTTCAAGAGAGACCATTCACTTTGCAAAGCCCTCTCACATGCCTGCCACACACAGCTTTGTGACAGGGACATCAAGAGAGCAGTTTTAAAAGTGGCAATAGAAGTGTCCCCTGCCCAGAAGGCAGGATCTTCCCCACCTCGGGCCTGTGGTCTCCACAGTTGCCTCCTGCCGTCACCTGGGCACCTCCATCACAGAAGAGGTGAGTAGAGCAGAGATCCTGGGATGGTTCCTTAATCCCCGTTCCCCTCTCTGGGGTGGCTGTGGAGCCTGTTTCTGCTCACACTGACTCACAGCTCAGATATCGGTGTCATCCCTGGAGTATGAGTAGGCTATGTAGTTTACCCACAGGGCACATGGAGAGTGGCACCCAGTATGGTACCCGGCCAGGTGACCTTCGCTGGCCTGCCTTGGATGTGCTACTAGGGGAAGAGCAGGGGCAGTAGTAGACTTGTCGAAAGTGAGTCTCTGGTGGCCAAGGAGATAGGGAAGCAGGGCCCTTGGGCTTTTCCTGGAAAAGATGACATTTGGAGAAGAACTAGGGGGCTTTGGCTGTGTGACATTGGTTGTGGCCCCCACCAGCCAGTCCCCAGTATCATTGGAAGGCCCCAATATGGAGGAGGGTGTTCCACTGTTCAGCTTGCTTTCCCAATACCCCTGTTTGTTTCTCTGCACCAAGTATCACAGGGCCTATCTGTGTGAGAGAGAGCCTTGCTGAATGAGACTGCTTGACATGCTGCAGAAGGCTCCCTTTAAGAGCACCCTCAGGTGCAAAGTTTAGGGTCTTTTCTGGCTCTCTGAGCAGGGGTGGGCCAACTGACTGCCACTTAGTTTTCAGGATTTGAAGGCCCCATATCCACCCAGCTACTCAACTAATTCTGTGAGATAGTTTTTAGGGATATGTTGGCTACCTTGGCCCTACGATCCAGTGAGAAAAGCATTGAAATGTGGCCACTAACACTCTAGACACTTTGATAGGTGTGTGTGTATGTGCACACATGTACATGTGTACATGTAAGTGCCTCTATATAATATTTCATGTATATTTGTGTTTTGATAAAGGAAACTTCAAAATACCCGAGTTCCTTCATGATAGGGAGAAGCAGATGAGTGTCCCCAGCCTGGGAGAGCTTCCTTCTCAACCCTCTTGGAGGGCTGCACTGGTTTTTGTTTTACAAGGCATTGCAAGGTAGTTGGGACCTGGATAGGGCCTCCCAAGCAGGAAGTTCCTGCAGGCAAGTCTGGAAATTGTCCCTCACAGTTATGTGAGTTGTTCTGACAGTCATTCCTGTCCATTCTTCTAGTATTGTCTATTTGCTGGCCTGCCAACATGCTGGGGGCTTGAAGAGGTCCACTGGATGGGGTGGCAGTGTGGGTCGGCAGCCTGAGTCCTTTCCCGTACTTCTCTGAGTCTTGGGGGGGGGGGTGGAGTTCTGCTGTGAGGACCCTTTGTTTCGAGGAAGAAAGAAGCATTGCAGAAGTGAGCTTGTGGTGATGGGGTCTGAGGTGAGAACCACAGAGCAGTCTCCTGCTGTGACCGTGGCAAGAGCCCCACACCCATCTCAGCACCCTCGGAGTGCACATAGCCAGCAGTAGTGTGGAGCCCAGGGGTGCTCTGGTTCTCTTCCCCGAGACTGGATCCTTCAGCTGCCTCTCTTCACCGTGGCTGAACTGTGGTGCCACTGTCCTGCCTGCTCTCCTAAGGTCCCTGCCTTTACCCTGCCTCATCTTCACCCTCTGTCCACTTGGAGGCCAGACTCAGGTCTTGGCTAAGGACAGATCAGTGAACCCCTCCCAGCCCATAGTGGATGGCCCAGTTCCTGGGGATACCTGGCTAGGCTGAGCTCCCTGCCCAACCTCAACTCCAGACCCATAGGAGGCTCCCAAGAAATACCAGCTCCAAAGGGCTTCTTCCAAAGGCCTGAGCCATGATCCCTTATGGAAGCGCCCTTCACAGAGCCATCCAGGGGGCTTGCCATGTCATAGTGGCTGTCTGGGGGCTGCCAGCTCAGTTCCCCACTACAGCTCTCGCCCTCCTACCTGCCTGTCCAGAGGTGGCTGAGACTTGGGACAAAGTCTTTGTGACAGTTCCTCACCCTGGAGGTAAAGATGTCGTGACTGCTACTCTGTGGTCAGATCCTGTCTGTGTCAGGCTTATCTGCCCACCCCAGCCTGGGTGCCTCCCCAGACCTGCATGGTGTCACACTTCCTGAGCTTGGAGTGAGGGTGCACAGCCTGGCCTGACTCACGCTCCATCCAGACTGTCTGTAGGAGGCATTTCCTCCTTGGCAAGTGCCATCCAGTTCTTTTCCCAGGGCCCCCAGAGTACCTCTCAGTCCTCAAGGGAATTGTACGCTGGAAGCCCGGCCCTCATGAGGCCCAGACACAACTCAGAACTCCTCATCCCTGGGGCTGACACTCTCGAATTTGCCAAGTTACCAAGGAAACCATCTTCCAGGGGCCACCCCACATAGCACATCTGGTACCAGACATTGTCCAGTGTCTGGTATCAAGTGGATCTAGATTCCTGTTGATGTCCCTAAGACCCTGGACCAACAGGGTTGTACTCCCCCACACTTGAGGCCTGAGTTACAGTGGCCTCACCCTCTGGCCTTGCTCACTTCTAACCCCCATCCTGATCTACCCTACCCCCACCCCCTCTAGTACAGGCCCTCTCCCTAATCCTGCTGACTTCTTGGATGCCCCTACCCTAGGAGGCTCCCAAGAAATACCAAGTTCAAAGGCACCTTGCTAGGTGCCATCCTCTAGACTCCCCCATTCCCTGTCCACCAGTGTACCTTGTACCACTGTCCACCCCAGCTACAGGTGAGCATGTGCCCACGACCCAGGAAGTGTTTGTAGAATACAGAACTTAATCTAGCCCAGCTTGTCACAGCCCTGATCCTGAGCTAGGGTCTTTGTGAAGGCAGGCGGTGAACAGGTGTAGCAACATTGAGTGATTCTCTCCATGAAGAGCCAGGAATTGGCAGACTCTTGTGGGAACCTTTGATGCCTTCTCCAGGTGTTCTGTATCTGTGGTTCACCTGGGCCTGGTTGTTTCTAGAAGCATCTGGGGGCCCTGGCAGGAGGCAGCAGGACCAGATGGTGCACACAGCCCTGAGAGTATGTATGGGGCCATAGCTCAGGGCAGCATTCCTGCCCTGTGGAGACAGACACCTAGGGCTGGACCCTGAGAGAGGGCTTGCTTTGGGGGCAGCTTAGGGAGTAAATCATCAACCTTCCTTAGCTGTGGGGCATGGAATCTTATGTATGGGCTTTAGGAGTAGGCATGCCCAGTCCAGAGCAGGCAGCAGCAACTGGGGCAGAGAATGTCCACAGGTAAATGAAGAGGCCTGGGGGTGACAGATGCCACCAGTGCTGACTAATAGGCAAAGGAAAGCTTCAGGCCCCCAGAGAGGAGCCTAGGTAGTTCCCAAGCTCTGGGGCTCTGGCAAAGACCCTGTCAGTGGGGCTAAGTGGACTGGATAGGACAAGTTAGCCAAGGGCCAGTGTGCCAGGAAGAGAGTGGGTAGCCCAAGGGGCAGGAAGTGAGGTGTTGATGTGGCCTTGGTCTGGGTGCTCGAGTACTCACCGAGAGCCCGAGGGAACTGGCACCAGGGGGTGTGGTGTGGGCTTTGCTGCCCCAGACTGGCCCTGCCCAATGGTTCCTGGAAACCAGTGGGGTCCCATGCATTGCACCCAGCCTAGGGAGCTCTATGGGGCCTCGGAGGTAGGCTGGTCCTGACATATGGTTGCTGTCTGACTCACTGGCTGACACTTGGCACATTTTCAGAGCAGGACTGAGCAGACAGGAAGTGTAAGGGTGCCTCTTCTTTTGGGGTGAACTTCCTTGATCCCAAGAAGATCGATCTGTCTTGTTCCCTTCTGGGTACACAGGGCTGCTAGAGGTTGGAGCCTCTTCCTGAGTGTCCATGCAGGGCTGGAGGGGACTACACAGGCCTCCTGTACCTGTATGGGATTACTGGTTCTTTCAGGACCCGGTGGCACTCTACATAAATGCCCCAGTGGTATCCACTGGTTGATGGCTGATTCCTGCCTCTGTACACACAACCATCTTGCTGCCATGCCATTGGGAGCCATGGAGGTCTGATGACAAGTGGGATAAGTAGGGGCCAGACGATCCCAGCAGGCCCTGGCAGAATGTTTGCTGAGTGACCATAGAGCAGACTGGCAGAGAGTTCCAGTCTTACACTGTGTGCTGGGCGGCGTTATTGATACCAGCTGAGGCCGATGAGCCCTTCATGTGTCCCCTGGACTTGTCAAAGGATGAGCTGGGGAGCCTCAGCAGAGAGAGACATTGTACCTCTGTGTACAAGCCTGAACTTGCCACACAAGGCCTCATGGAAGCCACTTCTGGAAGCTTGGGCCACAGGTAAGGGGAGATATAAAGAGTCAGGGGGACTTGGAGTCCACAGAGAAGCTGGGCCATCACAGACCCCCTGAGCCCTATGTCTGTTAGGGGACTTGGTCTGTGGAGGGAGCAAATCTTCACCTTTAGTGGCAAGCCCTCTGTTGTAGTTGGGTAAACAGTCTTGGGGTGCCTGGTAGATACAATCCCATGTTCTGGGCTCTTGTGGCTTGGAATGGGTCTGTCACCCCAGTCTGCCCACTGTGGGCTTTGGCAGGGATGGCCCCACTCTACCTGTGGACTCCCAGAGGTGGAGGGAAGTGGGGATCCATCTCTGCAGAACATGCTTCACATTCCACTGATCTCAGTCTAGAGGGAAGGTGGGGTACTCAGGGGCTCCCTCAGAGCCTTAACCCTGGTGGCACTGCCTCTAGCTAGGAGCTCAGGACAGTGCAATGCAGGGAGCTGAGACCTGTCCTAAATGGAGCCACTCCCAAATCCCTGCAGACTGTTACTTGACTGTGGGGATACCCTCACCCAAAGTAGGTGGGTAGGTCTCTTGCAAGGCCCATGCACAGCCCCCAGATACGTCAAGGCTGTCCTGGAGTGAGGATTTCTAAACCCATCTTGAGATCTAGAATCTTCCAAGGCAGTTTTGGGCAGCTGGAACAATGGGGTAGACATTCAGACCAAAGAGGGGAATGGTCGGGAGAACACAGAAGGGCTGCAGCAAGGGAGGACAGTGACAATTGAGGCAACAGGTCAGTAACAGGGAGGCGGCTACAGGTGTTGGTGACATGGGAGTCAAGGGGCACTACAGACCCAGAGGAGTTTGTGTGGGTGAAGAGGACCCTAACATTAGGAAGAGGAAGGATGGGGGTTAGAGGAGCTGGGCTGGGGGGCCTGTTAGGGGAGGATCCTAGGATCTCCAAGGCTTGAAGGGATGCAGACAGTACCAGGAGAAACTGAGGGTGGATATTGGCTCCAGGTGAAGGCTAGCAATCAGGACGAGGTGACTGGGGACCTAAGCAGGTGATCTGGCTCTTTGCTTCTGAGCTGCTGTTGGGACAAAGAAGAGCCTGGGAAGGGAGTCTCAGAAGGAGCACAGAGACAGCTCCCCTCCCTGCTCTCTTGGAGACCTGCTGGACCCCGGGGTGCATCTACCTCTTTGGGTTGTCCTAAGCCCTCCTGGCCACTATGGCCTCCCACTGGATGAACCTGCCTCCCTGCTTACAGCCCTGGCCTGGAATCAGTTCTGTATCCCCACTAGAAGCCTGTTAGGAAGGAGGCTAGCTGTCATCCTGGAAGATGAGGAGAGCTAGCCAAACAGGGCTGGGGAAGGATGCCCACCAGAGGGAACAGCATGCATCAGGAGTGTGTCAGGAGGGTGGGCAGAGGACGCTGCAAAGGCCTCCATCTAGAGAGATGCCCCCTAGTGGGTGAGACCCTGCGAGCAGTCTGACAGATGAAGCCAGGGTACAGGTGTGCAGGTGTAGGATAGTCCTGTGACAGGAAGGACGAGGGTCAAGGACTGCCCAGGGCTCCCCAGTCCCCAGAGCCCTGGGTCCCTGACTCATGTCAGAACTGCCTGTGATTCATGACCTTCCCAGCGGAGACTGTGTGGTACTTACTGCCTGCCATCAGAGCCAGTCACTGTGAGGTGGCCAGTTGGGAGAATTATCTGTGGAGTCTCCTGGTAGCCATGGTGACTGGCCTGGAGATGTGGGCAATTGAGTGCCCTCTCACCTTCCCAGCTCTCCTGCCCAGGTCTATGCCTTATGGCTAGAGATCATCTTGTCTGGAGTGGATTTGGGGTATTTTGGTGTCTACAGGGACGATGGGGTGGGTTTTGGAAGCCCAGGGCTGAGCCAAGCAGGTGACAGCTTCTCTTCTCCCTGTGACAGGGGGCAGGGCCCGAGGCAGCGGAAGCCTCCCAGTCAACAGGATCATCGATGTGGACCTCGTTACGGGTGTGCCTTCTGGGTGGGGAGGCAGCGTCCTGGGGGTGCGGCTGGGCCCCAGGAGGGTGAAAGCTGATGGACCCTTCCTGTCAAATAATCCTGGCCTGAGCCCCATCCCAGGTGAGCCCACCAGGCCCAAGGCCAGCACCCACCATGCCACCTTTGTTTGAAGCTGTCCTGGTCTTGCAAGTCCTTGCTCCATCCTGTACTGTCTTGCGTGTTCAGATGGACATTTGAGGGGAAGGCCATGTCTCTGAGACTGCAGGGCTCAATAATGGGTCCTCAGGGGCCTGAGAGGAGCACCCTCTGCCACAATCCTCAGGAACCAAAGCAGGAATTGAAGAGACAGCCTCGTCACAGGGGCTGGATTTAGACACCCCCACAGCAGCCTGCCTTGGCATTGAGACTTTGCCCAATAAAACGTTTCTGAAGATGTGCCATGTATTGCAATGTGCTAAGTGCTGGTATCACATGCTACCCACCCACCCCCGGGGGGGCCCTCACTCCTGGACATGGCCCCAGGAAGGAAGAATCCCAGGGAGGAAATGGTGCCTGGCCATGAGGTCAAGGGTGGCTACAAGGAGAAGGTTGCTTGGCATCTGGGAGCTGAAGGTCAGAATCCCCTCCCATCCTCAGATGTGTGGGCTCCAGGACCACCCCTGAGGTAACAAGGCCAACTGTACCCCCAGTATTGTTCATTCACATTGCCCCTTGCAGATGATCTGGGGTTCTTGGACACCTGTGCTCCTCTGTCTCGTCCGAGGTTGGTTGTTGATGAGGCCAGGGCTTGGTTGAGAGCTTCAGTTTCCACTGCACACTGGAGCCCTCTTGCCACTGGCCATGCCCCCCTACCCTAGTCTCATTCAGGTGACCTGGGAGAGTCTCCAGAGAGGGGCATCTGAGCTGAAACCTGACTGTAGACAAGGCCTAGCAAGAGCCAAGTATGTCCAAGTTTGAGACAGGAGCGACTCTGATTCTAGAATGAGAAGCCCTGATATGGCAGGGCATCAGTGAGGAGGTGGAGGAGAAGGGCCATAGGGTGCTGTTGGGCTGAGCCTGAAAGACACACTGCCATGGGCCCAGGATGCCAGTAGAGACTCCAGCGTATCCCAAAACCCTCCTTGGAATTGGAGTTGGACTGGCTGGAAGGTTTCCCAGAGAGCATACTAAGTACTCCATCATGCACATCCCAGCAGTACCATGTCCCCAGTACCCACCATGTCCCAACACTCATCATTCACCCTAGTACCCACTGTTTCCCCAGTACCACCATGTCTCAACACCTCTGTGACCAGAACCACTATGTCCTCAGTACCCACCACATCCCACCGTGCTTCTAGCACCTACTTTAACAAGCTTGGGGACTGCTTGGTGTCTGCTCTGGCATTGGAGAGGCAATCCCAAGACAGCCCTACCACAGCTAGAACCACAGGTGTGAGATTTCCACTTCGCCTTGCCCAGGGCCCCCAGGGCCTGGCTAGGGCCACGGGGCTATAGGCTCAGGGCTGCTCGATATAGCCTTCCCAACTTGAGTCATGCAGACTATCCCACAGGGCTGGGAAAGCTTACCCAGCATGCCCAGGCTGTCTAGTAAGGATACGTATCTTGGGGTCCTGGGTACCCCAGGTTTAGGACAAGTAGACAAACAGAGCAGCGAAGAGAGTTACTGTTCTGAGGCCACTGGTCATAATAGCGCTTGGCCCAGGGATCAGCCCTCCCTTTTTAGCTGGTATGTGGCCTGGGCAGAGAAGGCACCCTCTACTCTGAATTGACATCTGCGGATTGGGGACAGTACCATCTCCACCTTTGGTCAGTGGCAGACTGGAAAGAATTGGAGCCCCTAGGGCCTTGCATGTAGGAGGTCCTGTAAAAGGTTCACAAACAGGAGTGGCCAACAGTGTGACTAGGCAACTGTGCCGGGGAGGCCTGCCCCTGACCTGCCCAAGTCACCCTGGAAGACTTCATGGAAGAGGCTGAGACTTGAAGATGGTGTTGGGGCCAGGAGCAATGCAAGCCTTCACTAGGGCACGACAGCTACCCCAGCAGGGCAGGCAGAGCTGGGGCAGCAGGGTGGAGCCATGGCCTTGTCAGGACGATCCTGATAGGATGCATGTGGGAGGCAGGGTTAATCATTGTCTTGTAGCCTTGACCCCACCTGCCCTGGCCACGTTCCCTGGCTACTCCGCTCCTGCTGCCCTTTACGCCAGCTCAGGAGGAGCCATGGGGCAGTGGGCCTGGGTTCCTAGCCCCTGTCCCTTACCCAGGCCATGTCCCTTCCTGCTGCTCCTGCTGCTGCTGGTGGTGCCTCGGGGGGCCCAGCCCCAGGCTGGCAGGGTGAGCAATGACCCTTTCCCTCACAATGTGGCCAAGGGCTCCCTAGGTCCACTCAGGGTTCCTGGGAAGAGGCCAGAAATGGCCCCAGAGTAGGGGTGAGGAGTGGGCTCAGGGCCTAGTGTGGTGGTCTAGTAGGTGAAATAGTCCTTGGCACGGAGTACTGGGCTAGGCTGACCTGGAGAGCTTGGGGGCCTGGACTTCTGGGGACCCCCTTGTTGCCCCCTGTGTAGCCCAGGCCCTGTGAGTGTGGGGTCCCTGGAGCTTCTCAGTGTTTGAGATGGGATGTAGGAGACCTGAGTTCTTCCAGCTGTTCCTGTCCACCCCAGAACTGATTCCAGGGTTGAATCTCAAGACCAGGGTGACTTGGGGGGGCGGGGAGGGGCTGTGACTCTAGGCTAGCTGGTCGAACCACTCAAACTTGGACAGAAAGGCCAGAGGAGGTCTTGGAGACATCCGTTGTCCCATGGACCTGTCCCAAGGAGGCTCAGAGCTGTGATATGTCTGACTGGTAGAGTCCAAGTGTGAAGGACTGTCCTATGCTGACAACCATTATGGCCCTTTGGGTTCCTAGAACCACACAGAGTCCCCAGGACCTAATGTCACAGCCACCCCTGTGACTCCCATGATCCCTGTGACCTCTGGGACTGTCAATACCTCAGTAGCAAGTGCTCCAGAGACAGAGACTGAGGGACCCCGAGGTGGGAGGCTCCTCCCTCCTTCCAGCAGCCCCCCTGGGGACCAAGGTAGGTCAGACACTGCAACTGAGCAGCTGCTAAAGAGGAGTGGGGCATGGGGTAGGTACCCAGCGGGAACCCCTGCTCCCTGCCTCTTCCTCCCCTCCCCAGTGCTCACCGAGTCCGGGCAGCCATGCAGGTTTCCTTTTCGTTATGGGGGCCGAATGCTGTACTCCTGTACCTCAGAGGGAAGTGCCTACCGAAAGTGGTGAGTCCCCGGGTGGGGAGGGGCTGAGGACCCCATCCAAGTTCCCACTGTGGACCTTGATGAGCTCTGCAGCTAGTAGGTCTCACTACCAAGCAGGTGGATCTAGTGAACAGGTGCTCCAGGGTGCCTAGACAGGGATGGGTGGGGCTCTGGGCAGGGACTCCATGTCATCCTGTCTGAACCTTCAGGTGTGCTACTACACACAACTATGACCGGGACCGAGCCTGGGGCTACTGTGCAGAGGCCACCCTGCCTGTGGAAGGCCCAGGTTGGTGTGTGGAGGGGTCAGCCTGAGCCCCCAGGAAGAGCTTTGACAGGGTGCTTGGGTTGAGGGTAGAAGGTTCAAACGGAAGGGTGAAGATAGTGGTGACCGAGGCAGTGTTCTGCACAGAGTGGGGGTGGTATGTGAGTGTGAGCCTTCTGAGACCGGAGGTATCTAGAGCCAGCCCTCACCCAGACAAGACATGGCCTCTCTATACCCTGGATGGCTTTGGTGGCCATTGATGGTACCAGGGCGCCCTCTTGTGGTGAGGTTTATCCCTGTAGCCATACATGGTCCTTGGACAGGCCCTGGGATAGCGCCAGGAGTCCAAAAGAACAAATCATGAAATCTGTGGGCGTGCTGTCCCAGGGTACATGGAGGGGACCCTGTTGCCGGACAGAATGTGTATAGATGTGTAGGGTGTGGAATGCAGAGCCATGAGATACCTTCTCAGATGCTGGGTCGGGGGCACTGGGAGGTGGGAACTTGCTCACTCAGCAACCCAGAGAGGGCAGTGTGAGAGTTCACCAGAGGCCCTTGGCAGGCAGGGGGTATGGAGGGACCCCAAAGACTCTTGCTACCACCCATAATGTCCTCTCCTGCGTGTACCCAGCTGTCCTTGATCCTTGTGCCTCTGGGCCCTGCCTCAATGGGGGCACATGTTCCAGTACCCATGACCATGTGTCCTACCACTGTGCATGCACTCCGGCCTTCACCGGCAAGGACTGTGGCACAGGTGAGGCGACCTTGGGGGGCCCAGGAGTGGAGCCATCCTGGGGGGCTGGGAGAGCAGCTGCGGGGTCCAGGCTGGGGTGGGTGGTGCCTGCCCGGGGGAGGGGACCTTCGTGGGTGCTGTGGGAGCACTGTGTGATTTGCAGAGAAATGCTTTGATGAAACGCGCTATGAGTATTTTGAAGTGGGCGACCACTGGGCCCGTGTGAGCAGGGCACAGGTGGAGCAGTGCAGCTGTATCGAGGGCCAGACCCGGTGTGAAGGCACCCACCACACAGGTATGTCATGGCCAGCTTCAGGGAGGCCTAGGGTACCATGATATGTGGGGCAGGTGCCTCTTCCTCACTCAAGCATAAAGTTAACCAATAAGGGCACAGGGAAAGACCCGAGCTCTGTCCCCCTGTGAGTTTCCGGAGACCAGGTTCAGTTTCTGAGCTCTCCCCTAGCTTGCCTGAGCAGTCCATGTCTGAACGGAGGCACCTGCCACCTGATTGTGGGCACAGGGACCAGCATCTGCGCCTGCCCACTGGGCTATGCTGGGCGGTTCTGCAACATTGGTGAGCCACTCTCTAGTCTTGTGGGGTAATGGTGTCAGGGGGCCTTGCTGTGGCTTGGCCTCACTGCACCCACTGTGCCCACAGTTCCTGCCGAGCTCTGCATCCTGGGAAATGGTACAGAGTACCGTGGTGTGGCCAGCACTACTGCCTCAGGCCTGAGCTGCCTGGCCTGGAACTCTGACCTGCTCTACCAGGAGCTGGATGTGGATTCAGTGGGTGCTGCTGCCCTGCTCGGCCTGGGTCCTCATGCTTACTGTCGGTCAGCATCTCAAGGCCACTGTGACTCATTCTGTGTGGGCAAAGGGTTGGACAGAGTGGCGCCCCAGACTCAGCAGGGGTCAACAACGCCAACATGGGAGGGTGGGGCCAAGTGTGCCCACCAGGGTCTGCAGAGCAAGCTCTGGTATTGGTGTGGGTGCCCCCCGCCTCCCCGTTGGATGTTAAGGTGTGATTCCCCTGTCTGCCTCCAGGAACCCAGACAAAGACGAGAGGCCTTGGTGCTATGTGGTGAAGGACAATGCGCTGTCGTGGGAGTATTGCCAACTGGCAGCCTGTGGTGCGGGCACCCTGAGAGGTTGGGGGCAGGGTAGGGGTGGTGCTCCCTGAGGACCTTCAGACAGAAGGTCAGTAGAGGAGACTCAGTGGCACCCTGTAGTTAGACCCTGGGGTGGTCAGCTCTCAGAGGCCTGTGCCCAAGGCTGTCATGCTGGGAATAGCTGGCCATCTTGGGTGTGTAGTGGGGTCCCAGACTGTAGGAGAGACAAAGCTCACTCTTTATCAGGTGATCTGGTCTTGCTAAAGCCTGTAGCCTGCATTATACTCTCCCCTTCTGTAGAGCAGAGGTCAGAGGCTCCCAGGGTGACTGCTCAGAGCAGGGCTAGGCCTGAGGAATTGGGCCATAGGTCCAGGTAGGACCCCCCTCTGGCTCTTCCCTGTCTCCAGGGAAACCCAGGGGTATGAACTGATGACCTCCACTCCCAGAATCCCTGGTCAGAGTCCAGTCCCAACCCCAAGAGGTCCTGGTGGCCCTGGCTGAGTCAGCCCCAACTGCCCGTCCGACCTGTGGCAAGAGGCACAAGAAGAGGACCTTCTTGAGACCACGCATCATCGGTGGCTCATCATCTTTGCCTGGCTCACACCCCTGGCTGGCCGCCATCTACATTGGGAACAGCTTCTGTGCTGGGAGCCTTGTCCACACCTGCTGGGTAGTGTCTGCCGCCCACTGCTTCTCCAACAGGTGAGCACAGTGGCCCACCCTCCAGGGCACCCATTACCCAGCAGGCCCTCTGTCCCTTCCCACATGCTTACCCTTCCATTCTGCCTTCATCCGCCCCTCCTCAGGGGCCACCCACATGCCATGTCCCTACCCTCTATCTATCCCATGGGCTCCTACCCAGCATCAGCACACTTCCATCCCCCACTCTGTTGACCAATTCTTCTGTTCCCCTAACACACCTTTGGTCCCACTGTGGCTCAATGCTTGTGCGGGGCACTGGTGTAGTCATGGGGCGTGAGGGTGGGGCATCTCCTGCAGCTGCCTTGGACACCTGTGCAGGAGGAGTGGTGATGTAGTCCTGGTGTCTGTATAGTCCCTGCCTCTCCAAGAGCACAGTGATGGGGTGGAGATCGATAAGGTGCCAGAGTTGGGGAGTATCCCCTACACCGCCCTATGCCTATTTCTAGGTGTTGAGGCTAGGCTCAGTTAGGACATGTAGTAGAACCCCCACCACACAGCCAGGGAAACTAAGGCCCAGTCCGCTGAACGGGCTCCCAGAGTGAGGACGCAAGGTCCACTCATGTCCCCACTCGGCAAGGTTGCAGCCCCGAGACACCAAGGCTGACTGACCTGAATAGAAAATACCAGCAATTCCCCCTAGCTCCTGGGGGTAAAGCAGTTACATCTGGGGACCCTACAGGCCAGGAGGCCAGGCTGGGGCAAGGCCACTAGATCAAATCTCCACCCATGTGGCCTATACTCAGAGCAGACCTCACCTGAGGACCCCACCGGCTTATGAATGAAGTTGTCCTTGAAGACAGGGCTACTGAGCCAGGGCCAGTGTGGCCCACCATCCTGGTTGGTCTTGACTCCACTGTCACATGGGCTTAAAACATCTGTGCAGGCCTTTCCCAGGGCTGTGACTATCTTGCTTGGCCATGACCAACAAGTAAAGAACCAAGGTTGGGGAGGCCTGATAGTGCTGAGGAGAGGGTTGGGGGCCCACTCCTGCTGGCTTCCTGTACAGTCCCCCCAGGGACAGCATCACAGTGGTGCTGGGTCAGCACTTCTTCAACCGCACAACGGATGTGACACAGACATTTGGCATTGAGAAGTATGTGCCCTACTCCCTGTATTCGGTGTTCAACCCCAGCGACCATGACCTTGGTGAGCTCAGGGCCTCAGCAGGGTGGGGGTGTGGATTGTGTACCCCAAACCAGAGTCCAGACAGGGTAGGAGCCAGGCAAACACAAGGGGCAAACAGTCAGAGGTCAGAGGTGCTGGAGGAATCTTGGTGTCCTTCTTTGGTCTCTTAGGCCACCAGCCACCTCCCCCCTGCCCCTTTCACGGGACTGCCTGCCATGTATTTCTATCGGGTATGGCTTCGCTGTCCAGGCTGACCTCTGGCCTCTCTCCTGTCCAGTCTTGATTCGGCTGAAGAAGAAGGGGGACCGCTGTGCCGTCCGCTCCCAGTTTGTTCAGCCCATCTGCCTGCCTGAGGCGGGCAGCTCCTTCCCTACCGGACACAAGTGTCAGATTGCAGGCTGGGGCCACATGGACGAGAGTGAGTGGGGGCGGTCCCCGGTGCCACCCTGGTGTGGGGCAAGGCAGTGTGAGCCTGCCTGCCCTGCAAGTGTGGTACTCCACAGATGTGAGTGACTATTCCAGCTCCCTGCGCGAGGCACTGGTGCCCCTTGTGGCGGACCACAAGTGTAGCAGCCCTGAGGTGTATGGTGCCGACATCAGCCCCAACATGCTCTGTGCTGGCTACTTCGATTGCAAGTCTGATGCCTGCCAGGTAGGCTGTTGCCAGACCCCCACCAGGACCACACAGACAGGGGTATTCCTGGGATTTCCTGGCCCCTGGGGAGCTCGAGGGTTAGCAGGAAGCCTGAGGGTGCCACTGTGGACTACCTGACACTTCCTGAAGGACATCCCTGCAGGAGGAGGAGAACCATCTAAACAGATGGGAAACTGTAAGTCAAAGACAGGCCCAGCATCACATGGAGCCCAGATAAAGCCCTGCTGTCCAGGCATCAGTTAGCGCCATCCATGTGACATCAGGCCTCAAAGGCTACAGTTCTCTTGTGTACTCAACAGTCAGTCAGTCAATCAATCAATCAATCAACCAATCAATCAATCAATAGCTAATGTTTGTCGAGGGCTTCATAGACCAGGCCATGGTCATGATTACATGACAACCTGCTTCCACATGAAAGGGCTGCTTTATGTCTTTAAATAAGTGAGGAAACTGAGTCCCAGAGAGGTCAAATCCCTCTTCTGAAGTACCACAGGTACGAAGAGGCAGAGTGGGTGGGGCTTGATTCTGGGGGTAATCAGGGAGGGCTTCCTGGGGGATGGGGCTGTTGCACTTGTTCCACGAGATGCTAGGCCATGAGGAGGCATTTCTGGCAGTGGTGCTGGCATGCTGGGACCAAGAGTGTCCATGTGTTCCTCATGGGGTAGAACCAGAGCTGTGGGTTGTGGTGGTGAGAATACTTTTCCAATAGTTTGAGAATGAGATGCCTTCCTGACTGCCTGGGGTCAGGAAGAGAGACCACATTTCTCAGAAATGTCTGCCACCTGTCCCCAGGCAGTCAGCCTTGAAAATCCTGTCTTCAGTGAGCACGGGGACTATTGCTGACATTTGCAGAGTTGGAAGCCCAGGTGCTCCTGCGTCAGGCTCCTGGCTCCTGGTGCATGGGTGGCTGAGCCACGTCTCTGTTCCAGGGGGACTCAGGTGGGCCCTTGGCCTGTGAGAAGAACGGTGTGGCTTACCTGTATGGCATCATCAGCTGGGGTGACGGCTGTGGGCGACTCAACAAGCCAGGAGTCTACACTCGTGTGTCCAATTATGTGGACTGGATCAATGATCGCATTCGACCACCCAGGCGACCAGCAGCTGCCTCCTGAGACCCCTGGCAGCGGGATTGTCCACGATTCCCTATCTACTACAACAATAAAAATGTTTCCAAGGACCTGGCTTCACAGTGGCACTGCCTCCAGCTGGGCAGCTCTTTGTGTCTAGCCTCCCCAAGCCATGACTTGGGTCTTCACTGTAGAGGATGTGGCTTCAGGGGTGGGGCCTGAAGCCAGCATAGCTCCTGAGTGTGGATAGGAGCCTTCTACCTCACAAAGATGGCCCCAGGGGGCCAGCAAAGTCAGACTCCTTTAGGCCCTATACCAGGCCAGGGTCCAGGCACTCTAAGCATCCCAAGGCAGGACATGGAAGCCAAGTCCAGTTCCCCAGGCCATGAACAAGAATGTGCACCTAGATTCAAGATGGCAACCTGCTGGGTTGGGGATTTAGCTCAGTGGTAGAACGCTTGCCTAGCAAGCGCAAGGCCCTGGGTTCAATCCTCAGTCAACAAAAAAGATGGCAACCTGCCAACAGCTAGAGGAGACCTCAGGAGCAGGGCCCACATCTGGATTATAGTAATTGGCTACTGCTGGTACTAAACACACAGGAGCCAGGACTGCCTCTGTCCAGGCAGGACATGGAGCTAGCTTATTCTGGAAAGGATAAAATGGGACCATAGATGGTGGACAGTGTGGTGGAGAGCAATTGACAGACTCTCTGAGCCTGTAGGCTGTGGGAGGAGCTGGGTATGTCTCAAGGGTCTTCAGAGTCTTTGGCATGAAATTTCATTACCAGCTGGGGAAGGGCACAGAGGTGCTGTAAAGCAAGCCGGGGCAGGTAAAGGAAACAGGTTAGGATGGGCCAGAGGTCAGCAGTCCCTATGAGTGCCTGAAGCAAGCACACTCAGACTGGGACACAGAGACCAAGCACATGGTGCTTGACCCTGTGGTCTGAGTGGGGGCAGCAGATGGCATCTTGTTCAGTGTCTCTGGCTGGGACCAGGTTTCCCCATGCCTGACCTCCCTGGGTGACCTGGGCACGTCTTGCTCTCCCTCTGCAGCCTTGCACACTGGTCTGTTCTTCCTGTTTCAGCAGTGTCTCTCCATGCTCTGCCTAGAGTCTGTTCAGTTCTTGGTGATGTTTCTGCCCCAACCCACCCAGAAGTCCTCAAGGGCCTAGCCTGTGGGCTCACTACCCACCCAGGAACCCTTCTACTGCTACCTGAAGTACCAGGAGGTTCTCTGTGGGTGACATCCCACTCTCATGACATGAGACTCTTGAGGGACTGATCCAGCAGAACCCTCTCCCAATGCATTTGTCCTGGTCAGAAGAACCAGGCTCCACCAGGCCCTCCACTCGGGGCCTGGATAGTTTAGAACTGCACCCAGAGAGCGGGATGGGGTAGTTAGACTAGATGAGTGTGCTCTCCCCAGGCAACAGAAGCCCAGGCCAGCTGCTTGCTGACATTGGTCTACTGGTCCAGTGACCTTTAAGTCAACTAAGAGCCAGTGGAACTGGTGGGCTGATTTAGATTCCCTGGGTGACAATTAGGATGGGCCCTAGCCCTGTGTGACTGGAGTCGGCACAGGAAGAGAAGGTTAGGACACAGGTCGTCCTCACAGATGGGTGAGTGTATTTGGATCTGGGGAGAAAATGAGCCAGTAAACCAAGAAGAATGGCCCCAGGTGTGTGGACCTGCACCCTTCCATAGCCGTCCAGGGCTGCCGAGCCATCCCTGGCCCCCTCATCTTGACCACATCTTGGATTGGTCCTACAGGGGACTAGTCCACTGGGATGTGGAGGACACATCCTGCTTCTGCTCTTTTACCGTTTTGATCTATTTATGTCTCTGTGCGGAATCTACTCATCATTCTTCTTATGTCCTTTAAATGACTGCTTTATAGACCCACACAATAAGTTCTAGAGCATTCCCTTTTTCTTCAAAATCCTTTGAGATTCTAGACATGATCGAGATAATCTGCTCTCTGGAAACTGGTAGGATGCATCTATGATTGTACTTGGCCTGGAATTTTCTTTAGGGTGGTGTCTCCTGACTCCTGGTTTTAAACACTTCTAGGATCCATCGGGGGATCTTCTTTCTTCTGAAGCCTGTGTCCTCCAAAATTTAGATTTTTAACTTAACTGTATTGTTTTCTGGTAGCTGTGACAATACACCTAGAAGAAGCAAGTTAAGAAAAGGAAGGGGGATGATCTCTGGCTCTCAGTTTATTCCTGTACGGTACGTCATGGCAGGAAGGCATGGCCCTGGGAGCTGAGGCAGTCCACAGTCAGGAAGCAGAGAGAGAATGACGGCACTCAGTTCATCTTCTTTTAAGAATTATTTTATTGTCATTTTTATGTGAGTGTTTTTCCTGAATGTGTGTCCGTGCACTGTATACATGCCTGGTGCCCAGAAAAGCAAGAAGAGGGCATTGGATTCCCTGGAATTGGAGTTACAGATGTTTGTTTGCCACCATGTTGGGGGCTGGAAATTGAATCTGGATCCTCTGACAGAGCAGCCCATGCTCTTAACTGCTGAGCCATCTTTTCAGGCCCTCATTTGTCCTGTATTCATTCTTGAACCTCATCCCATGGAATGGTGCTTCCCACATTCAGGGTGGTTATATTGGCCAGGGGTCTCTAGAATAATAGAACTTATAGAATGAATCTCCCCTCTCTATATACATATATACATGCACACATATAAAGGGGATTTATTGGAATGACTTACAGGCTGCAATCCAGCTATCCAACAATGACTAGCTGTGAACAGAAGTCCAAGAGTCCAGTAACTGTCCAGTCCACCAGGCTGGATGTCTCAGCTGGTCTTAGTATACGCTGGAATCCAGAAGTGGGTTCTAATGGCGGTAAAGGAATGGACTTGGACTTGCTGGCAAGGTGAGGGCAAACAGGCAAAGAGCAAGAGCTTCTGCCTTCCATGTCCTCAGGCTTCCAAAGAAAGTGTAGCCCAGATTAAAAGCGGATCTTCCTGCCTCAAGATCTGGATCAAAGGCATGTGTCTTCCTGCCTCAAAACCCAGACTAGAAGTGGATCCACCTACTTCAAACCCAGCAAAAAAGCCTTCACAGATGTGCCCTCTATTTCTGGATTCTAGTTAATCCCAGATGCAGTCAAGTTGACAACCAAGAATAGCCATCACAATGGCCTTCCTTCCTCAGTTAAATTTCTCTGCAAATGGACTCACAGACATGGCCAGAGGTGCATCTCCTAGGCGATTCCAAATCCAGTTAACAGTGAAGATGAGCCCCACATCAACTAAAAGCTGGAGAAACCAGCAGTGAATTTGTCTAAATCTCACTTTTATTGCCACAAAGGTGTACATGGGTGTTTCAGCACATTTTCTGTGGCTATAACTGAACATGGAGACCAGCAGTCCTAGTGGCTTTCTGTTAACCAAAGCCAACTTGGGGAGGAATGGATTTATTTCATGGTTGCCATCCATCATTGAGATAACTCAGTGTAGGATCTCAAGGCAAGAGAATGTAGCAGAAATCATGAAGGAACTCTGGTTACTAGCTTGTCCCCCTTGCTGGCTCAGCTAACTTTCTTATGCAGCATAGGCTCATCTGCCTAGGGTTGGCACCGCCCACTGTGGGCTGGGCCCTCCTACCTCAATGAGTAGTTACAAAAATGCCTCAAGGCATGGTCACAAGCCAGTCTAATCTGGGCAGTCCTTCAGTTGAGGTCCCCTCTTCCCAGCTGACAATAGGTTTGTGTCAAGTTGACAGCTGGGGCTAATAATGACACTAGCTAAGTCGCAAAGAATGGAGGTTGGGGGTTCAAGGCTGTGGTGCTGGCATCTGCAAAGGCCTTGTGCTGCATTGTAGCGTGGAACAGGACATCACATGGTGAGACTGAGCAAGCTGCTGACTCAGGTCTCCCCTCTTCTTTTAGGCCACTAATCCCATTAAAGGGCGGCATCCTTGTGACCTAATTTAGCCCCAATTGCCTTCTACCTCTAGATATCAAAAACATGGAAATTTGAGGATTAGGTTATGCTGTCATCATTTGGAAGCTATCCCACTGGCTCCTGGCTTCCATTGCTCCCATTGAGCAATCTGCTGTAACTTTTACTACCTTGCCTGGATGGTTTCTATCCTGTCTGATCTTGGTATGAAGCGCTAGGCATATGTGTGGAGGTGAGAGTGTGGCATTCTGCTTCTGTGTTTAGGCTCATGTTCCCATAGGGGTCCCATGGCGGTTCAAGGATTTGGGGTTCATCTCTCCAGTGGTCCCAGAGACCCACAGGTCTTGGTGTCCTCCACTGATAACTGGTTATTTCAGAAGCCTTTCCTGTACCACAAGTGAACTCAGAACTCAGTGACCTGAAACCACAGCTGTTTACTTAGTTCACAGTTCTTTGGGTTGATCATCTGGGCCACGCTCTGTAGGGTGGGTTTCTGTGCTGAGCAGAGGCTCCATAGTGTAGGCTATGGAGTTATCAGTGGATTGTAGGCTTTTATACATCAGGAATGGATGACTGTCAACTGGAGCCCAGGGTGGAAGGACCACTGGATCTCATCACCTAGCAGGTTGGCTTGGATTTGTTCTCGTGACAGAGGCAATACTACAAAAGGGGAAGTGGATCTGAGCTTTCCTCCGCTTTCCTTTAATCAAAGTAAGCCAGACTTAGAGGGTGGAGAAGATGTCCATGTCTTAGTGGGAGGGGGTGCGTGGCCACATTTTAGGGGTATAAGTGTAAGGAAGGAATTGTTTGCAGGTGTCTCAGCCCGTTTGTGTTGCTTTAACGGAGTACCCGAGACTGGATAATTTACGAAGAGGTGCATTCGGCTCACAGTTCTGGAGGCTGGAAGTCCACAAGTGTGGTTCTGGCATGTGCTGGGTGTCTGCTGAGGCCTTAGGCTGCAGTGTAATGTGGTGTAGGCCATCCCAAGGTGAGATGGAGCTCTTCCTCTTCTTGTAGAGCCACTGACTCCACCAAGGAGTCCTGTTCCCAAGATCACACTAATCCTGACTAGCACCTCTAACTCCATTAACTTAGGAATTTGAGTATCATAGAGGACCACATTCAAACCCAGCACAGCTACTTTCTTACTCTGCTGCCGCCGACATTAGTGGTCTCTGTTGCCATGACTCAAAGACTGTCATTAACCATCTGAACTGATGGGCTTACATAGAGAGCAGGCTCTTGGGCTCCTAGTTTTGGAGCTTTGGGCCCATGGTTGGCCTCATTTTTCTTGAGCCTGCAGTGGATGGATGGATGCAGCAAAGCAATCCACCAACTTGAAGGCTAAGACACAAAAGAGAAAGGGGATAGCCCGGGTCCTGCTGGTGCCTTCATGCTATGCCCTGCCATGCCCTGAAGACCCTTCTCTGCCTCTCCTCTGAAAGGTTCCACTACTTCCCAGTAGCAGCAATAGGAGCTGGGACCAGAGCTTTGACATGTGGCCTTGGGAGCCACTGCAGGTCTGAAGGGTAGCAGTTGCCCTGACACAGCAGACACCTAAGGAGTCAGTTCTTCCTCTTCTGTTACTGCCATGCCTGCTTTCTTTGCAGCATACTAAGTAAGCCTAGTTACTTTAAAAAGAATAGATCGGCCATTTAGGAGGCTGGAAATCAAGGGGCTATCAAATTCAGCTCCCAGCTTATGGACAGCTGCCTTTTTGCTGGGTCCTTCTGTGGCTTTTCCTGTGTGCCGAGAAAAGCACTCTTTGGGAGCTCTTTGTCATTTTATAAGGACACCTGTCCTATCAGATTAGGGCCCCATGTATGACCTCATTTACCTTAAATACCCTCGCAGAGGCTCCATGTCTGCATGGTCACATAGGGGTGGGAACGTCAGCAAATGGCTGGGGAGCTGGGGGTGGGAGGATATCCAGTCCATAATACCCTTTCTCTCATCATGTGACTAGTGACAAATGTCTGCATGATAGCACAGTGCATCTCATGGCTGGGCTCCGAAGTGGTGGTCACTTCTCCATTTCCCCTGCTTCAAGTCATCTGTGCTGTTTCTCCCAGTGGAGGCGACAATGGGGATGTGACGAGGTGGATATGGGCCTTGGTGCTTGCCAGAGCCTGTAGGAGTGTGTCTGCCCAGCATTCCCAATCACCTAGAGATGCCAAGCCAGGCAGGCCACCTGGTCCCACCCTCCCCTGTACCTGTAAACTGATCATTTGAGAGCCTCTTGCATATGCAGTCACCCCTGGCAACGGTAAAAAAAAAAACCCAGGTTGCAACAGGAAGCTCAGGCCACATGGTGACGCGCATACTCTTGCCCAGTAAGTGGCAAGTACAGTATCTCACCGAGGTTTGGCTGCAGGGCCACTGCGGAAACAGCATCGTCCGGAGGTCATGGGGTGTGGTAGTGGTAGGTTAGCTGCCCACAGTGTCTGGCAGCCGCACTGTAGCTGTGAGCTCAGACAGGGGTACAGCTGTGACCACAGCTGTAAGCTTCCTTAAAGCCTTGTGGTGTCCAGTGTGCAGTGGTGCCAGGCAGAGGTACAGAGTTGAGTGTCATCCTGTCTCACACATAACTGGACCTTCCTGTCATCCTACTCTTTCCAGCTGTTGCCTTGATTCTTCAAGAGGCTTGCCACCCTTCTGGTCAACTGGCCATCCTTCAGTGGCCAGAGATAGCTTCATCATGTAGAGCCCCAGCAACTCTGGTTGTAACATCTGGGGAAACTGAGGTGCAGAGAGAGCCAAGGTCACGGAATTCTTGGCCAGACCACCTCTTTCTCACAAGGCAGATAGTCCTACCTTTCAGCAGCCTTGGTAACCACAGTGCAGTCTCCTGGGCCATGTGGAGTGGGAGAAGGAAGCTGTTTATCCCTATGGCGCCCGCATTTCCGGGGCCAGTGCGGGAGCAGATGCAGCTGCCAGGCGTGGCTGGAGTTTGGGCCAAGGCCAGCGCTTGGAATGCAGCAGGACGTGGCCCCTCCCTGCAGGGAAGAGCAAGTGCCAGGCTTCTGGGCTGGAGGATGTGGCCATGGCTACAACCCCCATCGGACTCCATACCGGCTGTCCTGGGCCAGTCCCCAGGGGCCTCCGATGTGTGGGGAGTATGAATGGGGCTCTGTGGCCGGCAACTGTTCTGCGGAAGGCGCTGATGTGTTGCACAGGTGATGGAGGGTGAGGAACATACAGAGCTCCTTCCTAGACCTGGTAACCTCTCCCTGCACCAGGCCCCAGCAAGACATCAGGAAAACATTAAAATCAGCCCCATGGTCCACTTAAGGTTTGTCCTCCAGATTCCTGGAAGGGCCGTGGCAAGGGCTCCCAGGCTGACTACTGCTCTGGGGTCAGCGTGTGTGGGTCAGACCTGGCCGTGAGTCCTCACACCACTCTGACCCTCAGCTTCTCTGTATGGAGCAGATAGGAAGCAGCCTGAGGAGTCTGTGCAGGATGGAGGAAGACTACCACACACTGCACAAGTTGAATACAGTTTGGCCATTAACCCCTTTCTACCTGGACCAGAGCCCCTTGGGGTTGGGGATCGGGATGGGCAAACGCACAGGGCTCCATTGCCTGTCTCAGTTTATCTTGTTGGATGCAGACAGTTCCCAGGGGTGGCTGTTCTCTGTCTCCTGGGGTGCTCCTAGGTCATGGGTCTTAAAGTGGTCTTATATCTGGGGAGTCCATGACATAGGCCTGACAAAGCACTTAGCCTCCACAGTCACTTGGGGTGGCCATAGAAAGCTCATAGAGACCTTAATCGACCCTAGTCTGAGCAACAGGCTGAGGAAGAGAAATCCAGAGGCTTGGAGGCCAGTTGGCCAGGCAGGGGCTTCTAGGCAAGGCTGTTGTGATACTCCCTCCATGATGCAAGGCTGGTGCAAGCTGGCTTTCAGAAGGGGGAGGGAGAGACCAGCCAGGGAGGCATGGGGCAGTGAGGTGACACAGTGGCCCCTGGCCCTGATGGCCACCTGCACAGAGGTCTGTTCTGCCAGAAACTCAGTTGAATGGGAGGGAACAAGACCTAAAGAGTGGATACACCCACCCACCTCCTCTATCTGCCCGGAGGAGGGCTACCTCTGGGGCTGGGGAAGGCCTAGGGACTGGGGAATGTCCTTGGCCAGGGCTGTTCTAGGTTGGTCTGTCATCAGGGGTGCCTTGTGGCTCCATGAGGTGGGGGAAGGGCAGGTGCAAAGGATGAAGCCATTGAACCCAAACTAAAACAGACCGAGCAGGCACATGGCCACAAAGCCTTCTGTAGAGTTGTCTTGGGACAGTTTCCTTCTTTTTTTGGGAAACTGCCGCTGTCCCAATTTCTTCCCCTCCCGCGCCCCACCCCAGGCTGAGTTTCTTTCCTGAGAGACTTCTTCAGGTGGTCTGAGATAGTGGTCCGGAGGCCTGGCAGGAGCAGTGCCAGCTGGCAGCCAGCTGGATGCTGAGGCCATGCAAGCCCACTGCCACCTACTGGCTTGCACTTTGCCAGGGTCTTAAAGACTGCGGCCCCAGGGCGCCCCGCCCAGTCTCCCGCGCATCCAGGTCCCCGAGTCGCCGCGCCCCGCCCGCCGCGCCGGGCCCGCCCTCCTGGCTCAGCCCTGGGCCCTCCCGGAGTTATTTTGAAAGTGACCCTGGGCTCGGGCGCCCGGGGCGCGCGGAGAGGGCGCGGCGGACGGCGGGAACCATGACAGAAGATGACCGAGGCAGCGCTGGTGGAGGGCCAGGTCAAGCTGCGGGACGGCAAGAAGGTTGGGGCGCCGCGGGGGCGCAGGGCGGGGGCGCGCGCGGGTGGGGGCGGGGGCGCGGGGCGGGCGCGCGCGGGCGACCTCTCACGCTGTCCTGTCTCCGCAGTGGAAGAGTAGGTGGCTGGTGCTGCGCAAGCCATCGCCGGTGGCAGGTGAGCGGCCGGGCCGCGGGCGGGGCTGCGGGCGGCGGGTCGCAGCGAGCCGGTGGGACCCTGCAGGGCCCTGCTGCGCGTGGCCGAGGTGCCAGCTCTCCCGAAATAGCCGCGGGGGAGCGGCTGAAACCCGGCCCCGCGGCGGTAACCGGAGAGTCGCAGCCGTTCCGGCGCCGGGACCCTGGGACCTGGCCACCCGCAAAACAGCCCCGATCAAGTCCCGAGTGCCGAGTTGGGGGCTAGAGGGTCCCAGCTTCTGGGTGAGCCAACCCCTTTCCTGGACCAGAGGAGACCCAGAGGGGTTGTGACCTCCCCATGGAGCACCAGGCAGATCCTAGGGTGTTCCATGGGGACATAGGTGTCCTGGTGGAAATGCTTGCATCAGGAGCTCCCAAACTGCATCCCAGGCAGTGCCACGCTTCCTCAATCCCACCCTCTCAGGTAGGGCAAAGGTGGACTACCAGGTAGAAAGAGTCCTACTTTTGTGTCCCAGAAAAGTGACATCTACTTTATTTGGGGGAGACACACTTCTGGGAAGAGCGGCTGGTACCAGGGTCTGTGGCCTCTGTATGGGGAGGGCCAGCAAGCTGGCCCAGGGCAGTTCAGCAGCTCCAGCCTGGAACTGCAGCTGTTTCAGGAGACAGGTGCCTTGGAGCTGGCCCAGGCACCCAGGGGTCTGTAGGGGAAGTTGGGTGGGGGCACGTGTTGGGGCAGCCTCACACGTGTGCAGCCAGAGTGACTTCCAGGATGCTGGGTGTCTGTCAGTTCCCAGGACGGGTGGCACAATGCACTGGCTGCTGCTCTTGTGGTCAGTCTCTTTTTGCCCTGGCCTCAGCTGGCTCCCCAAGGGCCCAGGCTCCACAGAATGTTGGTGACTTCATCAGTCCTTCAAGCCCGCACCCTCTGTGCCTCAGAGCCTGGGGGTCCTTGTCCTTGGGTTTCCAGGATGTCGGGGAGAAGAAGATGAGAGACTGGGGAGAGGAAGGGGCCTGGGACACTGCCAGGCTTGGGGGTGTGGATCTGGAGAGAGGTAAAGGCCACAGGGAGTGTAAGAAGCTTTGATGAACTGTGACCAGAGTGTGGCACCATGTTGGACTGAAACATTCACAAAACACCAGAGTAGCTGGTGAGGGCTCAATGGGAAGGCTCCTGGGATAGAGCATCCTGAGATATACTCACTGACTGCTGGGATCCGAGAGCTTCCCGTGTGCCCGGCAGTGAGCAGGCCAGAGGCCCCAGGGGTGGGAGGGTAAAGGAAGCTGGACTACAAGCTGTCCCCAAAGGAGGCTCTGAAGTTGGGCTGGAATTTGTTAGGGGTGGGAGGAGACTGGAGGGTGACCGAGAGTGGAGGATGTGGCCCTGCCTCTCTGGGCCTGTCCATCCTGAGCCTGCTCACACTGGGCTTTGTGTGACTTTTTCCTGAGCTGCACAGCCCATAGCCACCCCACTGTGGCCTTTTCCTTCCATCTCACCATCTTGTCCCACTGGAGACTGGCTCTTCCCTCCTCCACACATGCCCTCCCTCTAGATGGAGGCTGGCATCTGTATCCTTGAGGATCTGTGGTCTGGACTCTGTTGATCTGGTTTGGAAGGGAGAGAAAGGCCCTGTTTTCTTGTCCTAAGAAATCAAGGGCTCCTTGGCTTTAAAATTGTGGCTTCCGTCATGGAGGCTCATGGGAGATAGTTGAGAGGGACCAGGAGGTTGGAGAGCAAAGACTTCTTTGTCAGCATGCCCACGCTCCTCTGTGTACCACCAACACTGGCAGTTGTCCTGTAGGAAGGGGTCAGCTGGCAGAAAGGGGGAAAAGTTTCTTGATCAGAGGTGTGTTCCACAGTGCTAGATCTCTAGTAGACAATATGAGCTCATGGAAGGAATTGGTTAAGCAAACAGGTAAACATTGTAGCTCCCAGCATTAACCACTGGGCCACGGTGCCCCTAAGGGTTAGCTGATGTGAAGTTCTTTCCAGCAGGCCTGTCTCAGTGTAGGAGTTTAGAGTGCGCCTACACCTGGAGAAGGATGTGCATCTGGGTTCCCCCACTGGGCAGGACCTTCAGGAAAGGGGTGCTCTGGGTTCTGTCCTGGCCAGCGGCTCACTGAGACCAGAACTTTGGGTCTCAGCCTCTCTTCTTTCTCGGTGGTATGATCTGTTGGAGTGTTCCAGACAGCCCACAGAGGGACCTCAGCAGTGGTTATACACAGCTGGACAGCATCCTCAGAGGGTGTAATCTGCTGCTTCCCATGTGGGCTGCATCAGGGGCTTCTTCTAGCTTGTGAAAGCCACCAGGAGGGACCCAAGTCCTGGACCTGGCGGAGAAGGCCAAGGTCCAGACATAGAGGTGGGGGAGGTTTCATGTCCCATCTCTTTCTAGGCTTGCTCTCAATTCCTGAAAGCTAGAGGCCCTTCACTCAGCACCTTCCTTAGGCAGCCAGGTATGACTGTCCCAGAGAGGTTCAATGAACTCTTCCTGCAGGAGACTATCTCACCCACATGCTCATGGTGACAGCAGAGGCCTCAAGTCCACACATAGGGACAGGGAGCCTTGAAGATGAAGTCCCATGCCAGCCAGTGCTCTGCTCAAGAAACCCTAACCTTGAAGTCAGTAGCTTTGATAATGGCAGATGTATTTCAGTAAGACTGAGATCCCATGGGTGGTGACCCAGTCACTCCCCGAGCACCTCTGGCTTTGGGTTATGTAGACCTCTGCCTCCTTCCCAGTGGGGTAGGGTGGCACCTCAGTCCTTGGATGAGGACAGGGCAGGATAGCAGCCAGACCTCTCTCTTCCTGGGAACATCACAGGGAATCAGAACACCTGGGTTCAAGGCTTGATTCCGCTCTTGCGCTGTGTGACCCAGACAGCCACATCTTCCCTAAGTATCTTTGTCTTTAGCCAGATGCTCTAGGCTGGTCCCTACCTGGCTATTCCCACAGCTGCCTGGAGGTGACTGGGGAGGACAGAAGGTGGGCCTGGGTCTCAGTGCTGAGCCCTGGCTGCTCCATGAGGTACACATTCTTGGGGACACCCATGCCTATGAGTCTCTCTCACTTACGTGGTACAGTGACTATGGTGTCTTCCCTAAGATCAACTTCAGGCCTCACACTCCATCTTGTCCCCACGCATCCCCAGGCTCAGGCTGATCTCAGGCTGCTGCTTGCTTCTATCCACAGCACTGCTGAGGGTACTGCCTCAAGGTCACTGTGCCCTCCGGGGCTAGCTCCACCCTACAGCCACTGCCACTCTCTCCTGCCTTCTCCCAGCTCCACCTCCCTGTCTCCTGTGGCCTCCAGGCCTGGTCACTCTGTCTTCCCTGTGGTGTGTTCCTCCACCAGGAGGCTTCATCTCTGCCCGTCCCTCCTGCCCTCTGCGTGGCCCTGAGCCCTGGCTGGAAGGCCTCTGTGAGCTCATGACAACTCCATGGTTATTTTTACATCTTTAGACTCCTTCCAGCTGCCTGCCCACATGGCCATTCAGTGTCCAATGGGCTTCTTAGCCTCATCTGTCTAGGAAAGACCCTGGTCCCAGCTGTATCCCGGAAAGCCTCCCTAGGCATCCTCTTCCCACGGCATCCCAAGAGCCATCCTCTAGCCTCCACTGGCCTCCTGCCAACCTAGAGACAGTCCTGTGGCTCCTGCCTGGAGGACTGGTGCAGGTTCAGAGAGCTGGCGCTGAGGCTGCTCTTCCTATGCTCCCAGGCCCAAGGTATCCCTTAACGGGACAGGAGTGTCTGAAGCTGTGCTGTCACAGGGAGTCTATTCTCTGGGCAGTAGCCAAGGCTGGACCAGCCTTCTGTGCTCAGTACCCTTAGAGCTAGCTTCTGGGCACCAAGCCTTCCTGGCTCACCTGCCTGTGACTCTGTCTTCTTCTCCTGGCCCTTCAAGTCTCTCTAGAGGCTTTTGTCCTGTTCCCTATGAGGCTGCTAAGCTGGGTCCTTGAGGGTTCATTTATTTGCTCATCCCCGAGGGGTTCCACCCCCCCCACCCCACACACACACACTCAGGAGGGCCCGGCCCACCATCATGTTACCTGTTCTTCTTCTCCATATAGTACTGTGCCAATAGTTAGCTGTTGGCTTGTATGTCCCAGTGTCTCTTTCCCGAGTTCATAGGAGATGGGACTGGGTGACAGCAGGGTAGGGGTGGGGTATGGGGCAGTTGCTGTGTACTCAGGCCCGCCTCGAGGAAGCTCTTTCCGGCTGTCCATCCAGTTGCCTCCATGCACAGGCCCATGGAGCCACAGCCAGAGGCTGAAGACTCTGGTGGTGACTGTGGCTTCTGCAGCCAGTTTCAGGAGTCCCTCCCGCAGCACTGAATGCCACCTGTCCTGCTTCTGTTGAATATGCAGACACTGTCCTGAAGCCTGTGTTAGCCTCTTGAAACTGCAACTTGGAAACCCAGGCACCACAGACCGGCTTCCAGTGTCAGATGTTCATCCCTGTGCAGATCTAGGGGCAGAAGAGCGAGATTAAGCCATGGCAGGGCCAGATGCTCACTGCCTGTTTTGCTCCTAGTGGCTCTGGATAGCCTTGACTTGGACCTTATGGCTCCACCCCCTGCCTGTGTCCATGTGGTCTTTCTCATGCCTCTCCTGTCTCATCTGAGGGTGTGTCAGTGTCCCCAGGATAACTGAGGAGCTTGTCTCCCAATCGGCAGTTTTGATGTTCCCCACACCCCCCAGGCTGAAAGTGACCACCATTCAGCCTCTGTAGATGCAGGAAGGGGCCTGCTCACTGATTGTCAGTGTCCTGAGGCACAGGTTGAGAGTTTGTGTCCCCAGAAATCAGATAGATTGATGGGTGGCATCAGTCCACTAGGGATAAGGACTCAGGGTCAAATATGGGCTCCTTCTCTGTGGCTCTTTAAACCAATCAAGCATCAGACTTAGCACCACTTGTGGAAAATTCTACCGTAGGGTAGAGATGGGCCAAACCAGCCTACTGCCTCCATCCGAGGAGTCACCAGAAGCCTCCACAGCCTTCCCATGCTGCGTTGTGGGCTTAGTGAGTTGGGTGGTCATGATGGAAGCTGCCATTCCTGTGCAGCTAAGGTATTTACTGTCTGGTAGTCTAAAGAAAAGCTTAATGACACCGTTCTTGAGCCTATCATTGGAGGCATTGGCTTTCTGAACAAAGGGCGTGACAATCTTCTGTCCCCGAAGCAGCAGGCTGTTCCTGGTTGAGTGCTAGCCTCTCTTCTGTGCTGGTACAGGTAGAGGTTGAGCTACCATTGGAGCTTAAGGAGTCAGACAAGGATGTAGATGCTGCTCTTGACAGCTCAGGGATGCTGGAGTTGCAGAGGTGGAGTGGGATGTGAGGAGGATGGTTGCGGGCTCTAGCCTGAGGGTGGCCTGCAGATGAGCACTGGAGGGAAGGCTGAGAAGATACCAGGGTGGCAGGGCTGAGGCCTGATGGGCAGGCAGGTGTATGGACCAGACTGGGGTGGCTAGTGTGTCTGTTGGGTGGGTAGCGGGGTCAGCCTCAGCAGGCGGCAGCAGAAGAGGACATTGGCTCAGATGCTACTACCATCAGGGTGGGTTCTCCAGGGAGGAAGGGCCTGGGACTCTGAGTCCTGCCTGCCCAGGGCCTGAGAGGTAAAAGGAGCCAGGGCAATTTGGCTATGGTGACCCGGTCATTGGTACACACTGGCACATCTCACAAAGATCAGCAGGCAGCCATGTAGGCTGCAGCTGAAAGTGGCATGGGAATGTATGAGCACATATTAAGCACCCACCACATGTGGGGTCTTTACACCTTCCCACAGTTGGTTCTCAGGGCATTGGTTCAGTCCTGCAAGATGAGGACATGAGTTGACAGGTGGAGGGGGGGAATGTCCTGCCATCCTGACACTGGGGACACATAGGGCCTTGACTATGCCCACCCCCATTGTTCCCATGATTTCATTTGTGGATCCCCAAGTACGTCCCTTGGGTTTTAATTTCTCAGGTATGTTTGGGGATGCTTTTGAGGGACACATTCTGGTTTTGTTGCCTTGTTGGATTTACTTCCCTCTGGGCCCTGTTTCTTGCTTTGTGCCAGTGAGTCTATGATTCAGGCTTTCTCACCTGTGTCTGAGAGAAACTGAGACAGAATCCCTGTAGTAGAAGGGAGGGTTTATTTGGGGCTTATGGTTCCAGAGGGATAAGAGTTCATTACCACACATGGTGGAGAGCATGTCAGCAGGCAGGTAGGCATGGTGCTGGAGCAGAAGCTGAGAGCTCACATCTGCATCTACAAACAGCAAGCAGAGAGGGCTAACTCAAAATGGCAGGTGTCTTTTGAAGCCTCAAAGGCCACCCCCCAGTGACATACTTTCTCCAGCAAGACCATACCTCCTAAATGAAACCCACCAACTGGAGACCAAGTATTAAAACATCTGGGCCTGTGGGGGCTGTTCTTGTTCAAACCACCACACTCTGCTCTCTGACCCCCACAGATTTGTAGCAATCTTTTCACACAAAATGCATTTAGTCCAACTTCAAAAGTCTCCATGTCTTTCAGTCCCAACACTGTTTAAAAGTCCAAAGTCCAACATCTCACTTGAGACTCAAGACAGTCTCTTAACTGTGACCCAGTTTCAGAGGGATAAGAGTTGATTGCCAGCCGGGCGGCAGTGGCATACGCTTTTAATCCCAGCACTCAGGAGGCAGAGCCAGGCGGATCTCTGTGAGTTCGAGGCCAGCCTGGTCTACAGAGTGAGATCCAGGACACAGAGAAAAACCCTGTCTCAAAAAACAAACAAACAAACAAAAGAGAAAGAAAGAAAGAAAGAAAGAAAGAAAGAAAGAAAGAAAAGAAAAGAAAAAAAGAAAGAAAGAAGAGAAAAAGAAAAAAGAAAAGAAAAGGAAAGTGTTGATGGCCACCATGTTGAGCATGACAGCAGGCAGGCATGGTGCTGGAGCAGCAACTAAGGGCTCACAGCTCAGCCCACAAACAGGGAGCAGAGGGTAGGCCTATGGAGATAAGGTCTCACGTAGTCCGTAGCTTCTTGCTGAGCAGCTGAGGCTGAACACCAGCTCCTGGCCTTCCTGCCTTCTTTACCTCCTCGGTTTGGTAAGGTTGCACACACCTGTGCTTATTGGTGAGCATGCTGTCTAGCTGCTCGCCCACTACAGGACCCTGTTGGGTAGTAGAGGAAGAGGCTGTGGCTCTCGTGGAAGGCTAGCCGTTATCAGCTTCCATGGTCCTAGCTCTCAGATTCTGGGTAGGGAAGGAAGGAAAACCACAGAGGCTCTGGGAGTCATGAGTGGGACCTGGGTTGTTGTATAGGTTTGCTGAGGCTGTTTGCAGGAATGTCTGGCTTGCAGAGGTCAGAGGCATTGCTCTGTGGTCCTCGTGGGGCGTTCTCCACCTCTCCTCGGTGTAGTCCACAAGTGCCATGCATTATTTGGGGTTGCCTCTCATGAAAAGCGTTTAGGCGTTTGCATTAGGCCCATGAGCCTATACCCCCCTCTCAAGTAGGCATCCTGGGGTCCTGGTGCTGCTGGTGTGGAGTCCTGGTGACTGGGGGACCTTCTGACTAAGGCTGATGGTGGCTATTGAGGGCAGGGAGATATGGCTTGCACCAGACTACCCAGCTTCTCCAGGAGGATTTGCCTGAGGCCACATGGGGAGTGACACTCCTGGGATACAGTGCAATGGCAGTGTTGACAGCTCCAAGGCAGATGGGAAACAAACTTGGGGTGCAGTTCCAAGACGCCTTTGCAATGGAGGACCTGGGAGTGGAGACTCAGTTGTCTCCACTGTAGCTAGGTTAGACACACTCACCGTACTACACAGGCTGGCCATAAAGAGGCCAGAAGCGTGGGGTTCGGAGTTGGCCCTATGGTCTGTTGGGATGAATACCTGGTAGGCTTCAGATACCCAGAGCAGGGGTAGGCTGGGCTTGTTCTTGTGCTGTGGCCTCTCGCTGATGGCCTTTCACCTGTCTGAACAGACTGCCTGCTGATGCTGGTCTACAAGGACAGGTGTGAACGCTCCAAGGGTCTGCGGGAGCGCAGCAGCCTCACCCTGGAGGACATCTGTGGCCTGGAGCCTGCCCTGCCCTATGAGGGCCTGGCCCATACTCTGGCCATCATCTGCCTGTCCCAGGCCGTCATGCTGGGCTTCGATAGCCACGAGGCCATGTGTGCCTGGGACACCCGTATCCGCTATGCATTGGGCGAGGGTAAGTGACATGAATTCAAGGTTTGAGGTGAGGCCCTAGGGCCCTTCACCAATGTGGGCTGCAGAGTTGGGTGAGACCCCAGGGAATCTTGTAGAAAAGATGAAAATGGGTGGATGTCTCGGAGTGAAAGAGCCAGGTGGGCCCTTGGGGTGCTCTGGCTAGGGCCCAGTGCCATAGCTCTTTGAGGTCCCTGAAATGGCTCTGTTAAAACTGGGATCCTTGCCAGGCAGTGGTGGCACACCCCTTTAATCCCAGCACTTGGGAGGCAGAGCCAGGTAGATCTCTGTGAGTTCAAGGCCAGCCTGGTCTACAGAGTGAGATCCAGGACAGGCACCAAAACTATGCAGAAAAACCCTGTCTCAAAAACCAAAAAAAGAAAGAAAGAAAGAAAAAAAGAGAAAAAGAAAAACTGGGACCCTTAGCTAACCAAGGTAGCCCCAACCTCACTCTGTGTCCCATGTGTTCTGTACCATCCCAGAGCCCATGCAGAGGGATCAGTGGAAGCCACTGGGATCGAACTTCAGAGGCTCAGGGTGGAAGGAGGGAACCAATTCCCCAAAATTGACTTCTGATCTCCACAGGCACACTGTGGCATGTGTGCACCATCTCTCTCTCTCTCTCTCTCTCTCTCTCTTTCTCTCTCTCTCTCTCTCTTTCTCACACACACACACACACACACACACACACACACACACACAGGTGATGATGATTGTGATAAGTGAATAAATAAAACACATTGCCAGCTAGGTGGTGGCACATGCCTGTAATCCCAGCACTCAGGAGGCAGAGGCAGGTGGATCTTTGTGAGTTCGAGGCCAGCCTGGGAGATCCAGGAAAGGTGCAAAGCTACATAGAGAAACCCTGTCTTGAAAAAATCAAAAAACAAAAAACAAAAACAAAAACAAACAACAACAACAACAACAACAACAACAACAAAAAAAAAAAAACTCCAAAAAAACCAAAAAACCAAAAAACAAAAAACATTGCCTATACATGCTGAGGTTTAGACAGCTGAGGTGGAAACTTTGCCTTCATCCATAAGAACAATGGAGCCTGGTGGACAGTCCCAGAGCTATGGTGTGGACAGTGCAGTGAAGGTATAGGGCAGACAGTGTTAGTGTAGAAGCTCTCATATTTCCAGAGAATTCTCTGGTGGTGGTTCATAGCTTGGTTGCAGCCAGCCCAGTCCCCCCAATCCAGGCAAGGCAGGGGTCATCCCACAAGACGGTGGGCTTCCCAGGTCTCTCTATAGATGTCAGAAGAAAACTAGTGTGGCTTGACAGACTCCTGTAGCCCCAATGATGGATTTGTCAAGGACAGACCCAAGGCCATAGCTTAGAAGAGAATCAGGTAGCATCATCACTAGGGTCCCTCTGGCTCTGGGGTCTGGAGATGAAGTGGGCAGGAGACTGGCACGTAGGCACTGAGGCTGGCAGGCTGTTGCTGGCTCACAGGCCCGGGCTGCCTTCTGAAGAGGGGTGATGTAGGAGAGTGGGGAGGAGGGGACTGCTTCTGGCTGTGCTCCTTAAGGGCTTTCAAGGCAAAGGGCCGAGCTGAAGTAGTGGACAGGACCATGGCAGCATCCAGCTGCCTCTGAGCCATGCTAGTCTCAGGCAGACCTGCCTTCTGCTTTGGACACAGGATGAAACCCACTCCACACCACACTCTGATGTGGGACCTCCTGAACTTTGCTTTTCCATCTCTGAAACTGGACCACATTGGCTGTCTTGATGGGAGGGTCCCCAAGGAGAAGCCTTAGTGCATGGGACCTGCCCTAAATATGTTGGGGAGGGATGGGCAGTGGTCACACCCCTCAGAGGACTTGCTTGCCTCTGGTTAAGGAAGACCCTGGAATCTGGGCAGGATGTATGTGGGGCCCACTGATAGCCTTAGCACTTCCTGACATTTGTCATTTATTCTTGGTTGTGAGGACACTTCACCAGCCTGACCCTGGGATGCTGTTCCTCTTCCCACTTCAGCCAGCCCCTGGTAATGCCCTTTTGCTATTGTCTGGCCCTCAGTGCATAGGTTCCATGTGACGGTAGCTCCTGGCACCAAGCTGGAGAGTGGTCCAGCCACTCTCCACCTCTGCAATGACATCCTTGTTCTGGCCAAAGACATCCCTCCAGCCGTCATGGGGCAGTGGAAGCTGTCTGATCTCCGTCGCTACGGGGCTGTGCCAAATGGATTCATCTTCGAAGGCGGGACCAGGTGTGGGTACTGTAAGTATGCTCTGCGTGGGGGCTACTGGGGACACTTGAGCTGACTGGCCTACGCATGTTGGCTTGGGGACCTGACAGGAGGCTCTGAGCAGTGTCCCCAAGCAACAGGGCTGCAGCCGCTCAAGCTGGGCATGGCGCTCAGCACTGAGCCTGGACCCTGGCTGTTTCTGGGGCTGGGAGGGAGCTTGAGTGATCCTGGGAAACTCCAGAGAACAGCCTAGTATCATTGTGTGGCTTGTGTATGAAGTCACAGTGCCAGAGTTCCTTCTGTTCAAACTAAATGACTAATATACAGAAAGTGAGGCCATGAGTGAGGTCCCATGGATGCCACAGTCGAAGTGCCTTCACTGACCCAGAATTCCTCTAGACACACCAGCTACCTTGACTGCTGAGCTGCCCAGAGCTGCCTGAATGTCAGCCATGAGATGGCCACATGTGGGAAGGGTGGGTCTGGGAGGTGCAAAGGTCCTCATGGCCATTCTGTACAGTCCTCAACTCAGGTGCGACCAGGGTGAGGTGAATGCAGAGGCTGACATGGGACAGCCATGATGGGCTGGTGTCTGGTAGCCAGGAAGAGAGCTCAGTGGGTGGGTGGTGTTTGGAGGACAGTGAGGCCTTTCAAACCAGGAATGAAGTCTTCCAGTGACCTCCCCCTACGCTGCTCTCTAAGGCAAGTGTGTACTTGGTAGTGAAGTACATACTTGCAGTCCCTGAGGGAACAGTGCCCTTCTCCCCTCTAGAGGCCATTTGCTCTAGGTGTGTGAGCTGACTGCCCATGGTGCGCATCCTCCTGACAACCTGGCCTCATGGGGCTGATGTGACTATGGTTAGTTGCTGTATTAAGGCCAGGGAGCCCCTGCTGTCTAGAGGCCCAGACCTTGAGTAGTAGAATTCCTAGGACAGGCAGTGGCAACTCTGTAACCTGTCCACCCACCCTCCCCTTGTTAGAGGTGTAACCCTGACCTATGCTGGGTGTGAGAAGGTGTGAGATGCAAGAGTTTGGGCTCAGCCCCTGTATAGCATAGTCAGGCTTGGCATGGCCTGACTAGATGTGTATCCACAGGGACCTGGGAGTGATGCCTCCCTCTCTTTGGATGGCATAGATATGTGTTGTGCTGGTTGGTCACTGGCTGCCTGGATCCCATGCTCTGCAAATGGCTGAGGTGGACACTGTGCCCCACAGTTTCTGTTGGATACTAGGGGCAGACAGTGAGCCTCTGAGTGGGAGGCAGTCCCATGGGGACCTTTGAGGGGGTGATGTGTGATCTGAAGAGATGCTTAGCAAAGGGGTACATGAGGTGATGAGGCAAGGCAACATTCTTCCAGGACAAAGAGGTAGCATGACATCACAGCGCTGTGGCAAGCACAGCCACTTCCCATGCCAGCTGTGGTGCTCAGTCTTCTTTCTTGGCAAGTCTCAAGAGCAGAGGATTCCAGGATGACCTGTGGTTGGGGTGGTGAGATGGCCCGATGGTCTCCTCTGTTATTGGGTAACTGGGAACTATAGACCCGTCAGTCATGCTGTGGCCTCTCCCTCCTGGGAGTCTTTTGATTTGGGAGTTCCTGGAGTCACTCTGGTTGACCATGATGGAATCCTTGCCTCCGTCTATGGGATTCCCAGGTACAGGTTACACGTGGTGCTGGCCAGCATGCCCTCCAAGCCAGGCAGTCCTCAGGTGGGCTGGGCCAGAGGACCCATATCCATGGAAGCCTATTCACTTTGTCTAGGCTCCAGTGTCTTAGAGCCTGCCACACATTTCTCCTCTGGGCCCTCTGAGTGTACAGCTCCGTCTCTTGGTGCCAGTGGGCTCTGTTCTGCTTGTCACCATCCTGGGCACTGAGGGGTAGCGCGGCTGAGAAGGCAAACATCTGACCTGGGCTGCTGTGTTTTCCCTGTGGCTGTGGTAAACTATTCAGGGCTGACCCAAGGCTTCTGAGCAAGATCCTGAATTAGCTTGTCAACTGCAGGAATCTGCCTGGAACCACCGTGCCTGGAGCCGGCTAGTCTGAGTCCTGCTTCATAACCCTGGCACTGGCACTGCTAGGAATTCTCTCCCTCCAGACCAAATCCTACTTGGCCCATGGGTCACTGGCTGCTGGAAAAAGCCATGGTTAGGTGCTGCGTCAGGGCCAGGGAGCCCCTGCTGTCTAGAGGCCCAGACCTTGAGTAGTAGAATTCCTAGGACAGGCTGTGGCAACTCTGTAACCTGTCCACCCACCCTCCCCTTGTTAGAGGTGTAACCCTGACCTATGCTGGGTGTGAGAAGGTGTGAGATGCAAGAGTTTGGGCTCAGCCCCTGTGTAACATAGTCAGGCTCAGCACGCCTGACTGGATGTGTATCCACAGGGACCTGGGAGTGATGCCTCCCTTTCTCTGGGAAGGTCAGTATGGAGGAACCAACTAGGAAAGCCCACCCCTCTGTCCCTGTCAGGTGCCCTGGAGCTCTGTTCTCCAATAGGGACAAGATTGACTCTACTCCAGCTGGTCACAGAAACTGCCACAACCATGCTGTGACACCCTGACACAACATGGGACACACGGGGCTGGTGGGCAAAGAAGTGGCTGGAGGCCATGCACCTGCCCTACATGTGGGCAGACACAGGAAAGGAACTGCAGCCTAGTGTGGCTCATGGAGCCCCAGGCATCTGCCGTCGACCACAGACAAGGATGGGGTTGTTAAGGCAACAGAAATTGGCTCCTTTGTAGTTTGGGGTCAACAGTCCCCAACGTGAGACCCTTGCTCTAGATCTTCTGGGTTATTTCTGAGTTATTTCCTCAGTAACTGTGTTCCTGGTGTCCCAGCTGGTGTCTCCTCTGTCTCTCTCTCTCTCTCATGAGGACTGTGACTGGCTGTATGTAGGGCCACCTGGACCAGCCAGGATAGTGTTGTGTCCACATTCCAACCCAGCTCATCGGCAAAGACCCTTTCCATGTACACATGGACAGGTCTTTTGGAAACCACCATTTAGCCATGATGGTTGTAAAAACTGAGTCATGGTACATACGACTTTGCCATGTCTAACTTGGAGGACAGATGGCTAGAGGGCATTATGAGAAGGCCTTGGAAGATCTTGAGTGTATAAAATTAACATTCTCTTTCACCCCTGAGGGCAGACCCCAGCCTGGTCCTGCTCCTTCTAGACCATGCCCTGTGGTTCTGCCCTCGCCTGCTCCCCAGAGAGCATAGAGGTGACTCTGTCCCCAAGATTGCTTTTCATCCACTCAAACTTGTTGGTTTGTCCAGGTGTCAGGGAGCTGGTGGGGAAGAGAGGTGCTGGGCCACTTGTTCTGGGACAGGTACCCTAGGAGAGGGAGGGAAGAGTAGGAAGAGAAGGCCTGTGGGGAGGGCCGGTGAGGCTGACATTAAGGATGAGCAGAAGTTTCTAGAGGAGGGCACTAACCGGGGAAGTCTCTGCTCCTGCCAGCTGCAGGGCTCCTCAGGAGGGTCTCCATGCCCTGTCCCCAGAACGGCAGCATCCTCTACTGCTAAGAATCCAGTCGGTGTCAGACAGCAGGAAGATGCCAGGCTGTCCCCCAGTCTGATCATCTTGGTGGCTCTCTCAGGTACTGTGCCAGTCCTGGCCTTTCTTCTGTGGAATCTCCTTAAGAGTAGTCCCCAGGAAGTACATCTTAGGACTGGCCCCTCTTCTTAGCGTCATTTCTGGCCCCAGCGTCCCTCCACTCACAATCATGGCCACTGGAGACAGCTTGTAGCCCCCTTTGGTGGTATCTGGCAAACATAGGTTTGAAGCAAGTAGCCATGTATGATTCTGACACACGGGAGTGAAATATAACATCATGGGTTCTCACAGAGACATGGAGTCCTGGGGAAAGGCAAGAGAAAGCGGGGGACACACAGAGGGACTGGAGAGCTGACCCAGGCTGGGCACTTGGGAATGACACCAAAAGGCCCCACAGTACAGCCTGGAAGGGCCAGAGGGACCGAGAAGATTCTGGTTTCTCTCCAGACAAGAACAGGAAGCTTTAGCTGCACAGTAGCTGCAGCAGGGTGGTTGGTGGTTTCCAGGAGTACCATCCCTGGTGACTGTGGGAGAGGGAGGATGTCTTGCTGAGGTGGGGACAGCAGGATCAGGTCTGGGATGAAGACTCTTGGCTCTGTGGAGTGCTTTGTTCATGGGCAGCAAGGGTAGTGATGCAGGCATCCCAGACAGGAGTCATCCGGTACAAAACTCTTGGACTCAAGTGGTGGAGGGACAGTGACATTCAAGAGATGTGGCTGTTTGTAGAGACTTCTCTGTGGCCTCCAGAGAAGATCCTACATTCCGTGGCTGGTACTGAGTCAGGACCCTGTGGCTGCCTGTCACGATTCTCCAGGCCCGTGGCCATGTCTCCACTGGCTTTGCAGGTTCTGCTGACCTGGATTTGGTCTCCCATTGTAGTCGTATAGTAACATCAGCATACAGAGTGAGTCCAGGCCCCATCAGTGTGGTGTCTGCTGTCACACAAGGTCCAGGCTGGCCATGGTGGCCTTCTTGAGAGCCGCCCTACCAGGACACTGAGAGGAACACATCTTAGGGCGCACATGGTCCCTAGCTTGTGGGGCCCCACCCCCACCCTAGCTCAGTTTGGAAGAAGAGGAGACTGAGGCATGGGCTGCTGTGGGTCCTCGTGGCCATGTGGGGGCAGTGACGGAAGTGGCCCAGCTCATGCATTGCTGCATGTCTGTGCAGCTGTTCCTGAGGCAGGGTGGGGCTGGCTGCTTACCCTGGGCCTCCATCCGCCACGTGCCAGCCCTTCTTCCTCTTGAGGAACAAAAGGCCTTCTTGGGCAGAGTGGGTACCAAGCTGGAAGCCAGGGAGCAGGACCAGCTGCTAGGTAATTCAGACACTGCCAGCTGTCAGCAGCCACCATCTGTGTCCTCTGGGGGCTGACTTGCCACAAGTTATTAGAGAGGAGAGGCAGTGTCCTCTGACCTCTGAGACAGGCCATGTGACCTCCTGGGGTCCATGGAGGCTCTGTGCCTCAGCTCAGGCTGCTGCATAGGAGAAATTGGGCTCCTAGACAGAAACCTCACCCTTTGGGGATGCTAGCGATGGCGTGCATCTGACTGAGTGCAGTTGTGATGGAACCCAATTCCTCATCTGGACAGGAGAGCAAGTGTCAACCCCCACCAAGGAACTCCCTCCTGAGGTGGCCCTGGGCACCCACAGTGTGCCTGAGCTTGGACTTGAGGGGATCCCCCCTTCCTGAGGTTTGGAAGGGAGCCCCCGCCATGCCCAACCAGGACCTTGGCTTGGTCTTCAAGAAACAGAAGAGCCAGGGCCTATCAGGTCCTGAACTAGTGTAGACTGTGTAGGTTAGCAGGAACCCCCAAGGCCCAAAGTGGGTGCAGGAGAGCAGGAGCAGGCAGAGTAATGGAAGTCATGACGGAGTGGCCTCACCTGGGCCTGCAGAGCATTCCAGGGGTCGATGACGGTGATGTCAAGGGTACCCAGTGACAAGCTGACAGGGTCTTTAGCTGATGTCCCTCGCTCTACTCTGGAAGATGCTGGTCCTTGCTGGGCCAAGCCTGAGACACTTTGAATTATGTGTATATCTAGAGGTCATTGTCAAAGTGATGTCAAGGACATTCTCCACTGGAGCAAAAGCGGGTACATCCCAAGAGCTCCTGGCTCCTCCTCTTCGGGTCCTTGTATTCCCCACTGCTAGGTAGTAAACGCCCCGAGTGTAGTATCTGTTCTACTGTGTATCATTCTGGGTCAGAGTTCTGGGCAGGGATCAATGAGGTGGCTCATTTCCGTCCCACCAGACACAGATTGATTGGGTCACTCAAACAGTGAAAGCCAGGACGATGGTGGCAGGGCCTGTGCTTGGTCGGGAGGCCACAGTTCCTCTTGGAACCTCCTTTTCTAGCAGAATAGCTGGGCTTTTCTACACGGTGGGTGGTTCCAAGAGGGCACAAGCGAGTGGCACCAGGCTCCCTCAGTGGTCTCATCCCAGAACTGGAAGAGTAGAGTGTTACCCTTGTTACGTCATACCACTCAGAGGAGGCTCAGGCTGGCCCTGGGGTGGTGAAGGACATTGACCTAGTCTCCTGGGTGGGCAGGCGCATGGACAGGGAACCAGGGCTCTCTACCCTTTGCCAATAAGCAACACGGAGAAGTCCCCGAAGGTGACTTTTCACTCTCACTAAAGGGTGGCTTCTTTGGCAGCAGGTCCTGGGAGGTCATGGGTCACTGTCACACAGTGCTTGGTCTGGGGTCAAGTGCAGCAGACAGGCAAAGGGATGTGAGGCAGAGTGAGCATCACAAGGTTCTGTCTCAGAAGTGAAAGCATCTCAGGATGAACATCTGGGCTTCCTTAGATGGGGGTAAAGGTCAGGGTTTGGAACGACTTAATAAAAGGTGCTATCTTAAAGGATGTCGTTATAGACTAAGGATTATGGATGGGCTAGGTAGGGCAGGCATGTTTAGGAGCCTGGGGTGATTCTGAGAGCCTCAGGCAGGTAGGGAGGACAAGGGGGACAGGGTAGGAAATAGAAATGTATCCCAGGGAGGCCTCATCCCTGGACACCGAGGGTCCAGGTTCATGGGCCCTTGAAGATGAGTGTCCTCCAGAGCTGTAGATAGGGTGGCTAGTAGGGATGCCATATGGGCATTTGGGGCCTGGATTGGTAGCTGCTGGGCTCCTGGACCTTGTCTGGCTGATTGCATCTCCTGGGGGAGCATGATACTCTGCAGACGCCGCCGTGGTGGAATGTAGGGCCGGCTCCACTCCCTTCGGTAATGTGGTTTTTTATAGTCGGGGGACTGATTGTCCTACTGCTTCTGCCAGCTGCCTGTAAGCTCAGGATTAGAGGCCTAGCCTTCCATGAGAGCTGGGGCCAGACTGACTGAGCCCTCCAGTGGGTGGGGTGGTAGATGGGGATAGGGAGCAAGCATGGGTTGCTTTGTGTGAACTGGCCAGCAGATGATGGCCAGCCTGATGAGCATGCTTCACTTAACTAAGGCCCAGCAGAGTTCTTGGCTTGCAGAGGCCATCTACCAGATCCACCAGGGCCTTTCTGAGCCAGTGAGTCTCTGGAGGTGGCCTCCTGGGTGGGCTTCAGGGGAGCTGTCCACTTCTGCTCCATGTCCTCCTTTTCTTTGGCCCACAGCTTTCCAACGTAGAAACAGTTCTGTGGTGCTGGGCAATGTCCCAGTGGCCTCTGCCCCTAGGCTTGAGTTCATCTCTTGCCTGGGATCATGGACATTCTTGCCTGCTGTGGGTTCTGTTTGCCTATGACATTGCTATACCATGTTGTTTGAGACAACACGAAGGTCAGCAATCACAGATGATGCCATTCCCTGTGTGCACTGGGGTGGCCATGCCGGCATATCTGTGTACTGGCTGAGTCCCTGGAATGCACAGCTTCATGTTCAGCAAAGATGGAGTGTGACTTGGAGGCAGAATTTTTAGTAAGGGGGACTTCTCAAATCTTACCCCTTTCCCCAGCCATAGAGAGCTGTCCCTGCCTTCTGTCCCTGAGAATCCCTCATGGACCCTGCCTGCCTTTCTTTGGGCAATGGCAGAGGCCCGGAGCAGAGAAAGATTCTTGTGTGGTGACATACCGTGTCCAGCTTCATGGCCTTGGCTCAGCAGGTGGGTGCAGCCAGCCTGGCTGCTCTCTCATTCACTCAGCCAGGGAGGGATTTCATTCACCCTTGGTGGATGCTCGGCCCAGCAGGAGGGCCGGCCTGGTGCCTGATGGCAGATGGCCTCGGGGTACCCTCCCTGCTGACTCATTGCTCTGGGCTTCTCTGAGCACCAATGCTCTGAGTATCTCTGTGGTCCCTCTGCCCAAGTGACCCTGGACTGATGGCATACCATTCCTTCCTTCTGCTGAGTGGGCAGGAGGGGCAGAGGCAGCCCTGAGACACATGTGCTACCTCAGGGGTTCATCTTTAACCTCTGACCTCCAAGAAAAGAAGAGGTCACTCTTAATGTGGGGGCACACCACACTGTGCCACAATGGGACAAACATCCCTAGGTGATTTGGCACTACCCTGGTTGAGGGTCTGAGTCAGTGATGGCCGTACTGAGGTGACAGCCTGAGCTTAGACACCTAAGGAGACCTCCCAGAAGTGCCTTCCTTGTCATTAGCACAGAGCCCCAGGAAGCCTGGGCAGAGGGTGGCTTGACCTGCGTGTCTCCTCACAGGAGGTGCATGCAGTGAGTTGGTGAACATTCTTTTAGGAGAGTAGACTTGGACAGAGCAGTCAGGACAGGTCGCCCTCATGAGATGTGGGACCACTGTTCTCAGGCCATGCGGTGCTGTCTGGGAAGGGCACCCAGCTGGCATCTTGGCACAAGTTTCCCCACCAGTCCCTAGGCATTGCTAAACTCAGCACCCTGGGGACACGTTGAGAAGGCTGCTGCTTTGGGCTAGTTCAGACGGGCTATGGTGGTATGGAACTGGTGCCCAGGGCATGGCTGGTTTTGTGTGTGAAGCATCTGTGGGCTCCCTAGGCAGCAGAAGAGGCACAAGGGCTCTGGGGCTCTGGGGGTGTGGCTTCACAAAGTTGTACAAGGTCACTTGGATTTGGGTTGGAGATTGCTCAGGTTTCTTACACCCCAACCCGAGAACCCCAGGCCTACTCTGGGTGTCTCTCCAAGCCCTGCTGGGGCTGGCTGACCCCTGTGTCTCTTTTTCCTTCCTCTGCAGGGGCTGGAGTCTTCTTCTTGTCCTCAACAGAGGGAGAGCAGATCAGCTTCCTGTTCGACTGCATTGTCCGAGGCATCTCCCCGACCAAAGGCCCATTTGGACTCCGGCCAGTTCTCCCAGGTGTGTGTGGGAATGTGGCAGGGAGATGCACTTGGTGGTCCAGAGACTGCTAACCTGCTTCATCAACCTAGTGAGGTAGCCTGCCCTTCCCCATCCACAACTAAGAACCCTAGAGCCTACTGGCCTGGGACTATAGCACCCTAGCCACTGTGCAGCCTGGGGTGCCTAAGTGGCTCGGCTGGCATGTCTCAGGCCTGGCTCTCCTGCAGCTGCCCCTCCTCCTGGACATGGACCTTGGTACACCAGGGCCCGTGGCCTTCTGGTTGATCCAGGTAAGCCACAGCTGCAGGGGCTGGACAGTAAGTGGCCCAAGACCCTGGAGATGGAACAGAGAGAGGTCGTTGACATGTGGACAACAACTAATCTTTCTCTGTGGCGAGGGGTCAGGACCATGGTGTCTGAACCTGGCATTGGGCTAGGAGACACTCTGAGGTTATCTGGTATGTGCGGGGGTTTCAAGATGTATTTGGGCTGGGTGGTGGTGGTGGCAGTGGTGGCGTTGGCGGCGGCGGCAGCAGCAGCAGCGCACACTTTTAATCCCAGCACTCGGGAGGCAGAGCCAGGCGGATCTCTGAGGAGGCCAGTCTGCTCTACAAAGTGAGTTCCAGGACAGGCACAAAACTACACAGAGAAACCTGTCTCAAAAAAAAAAAAAAAAAAAAAAAAAAAAAAAAAAAAAAAAAAAAATTTCATGGCCCTGGCACTGAGGAACCCAGAGTGGGATGGACCTTCTGGATTCTGCCAGGCCCTGAGTTGGGGACCTTATGTGGAAGATTCCTAATGAGGACACTGTCCAGGTGTGACCATGCATGGGCGGTCAAAGCTCCCATCTGCTGGGTCCTTACATGGTCATCTTGCCAGGGTAGAGACACAGTTTCAAATGCTGAGCCAAATGCACAAGGCACAGGCACCAGGCCCTCCGTATCTGCTCCATATCTGCTGCCCTCTCCCGCCCCGCAGCCAGTGAGAGCCTGAGGCCCTCCCTGTGGTCAGAGCCCCCCCTGCAGCGCCCCCTGCTGGTACTTTTCTACCTTGCTGCTGCAGATGTACAGTGTGAAGGGGAAATGCCAATGGGCCACCTGGGTGTCAGGGTGTGTGTGTGAGGGACCGTGTTTTTCTCCAAGAGACACACATTTTCAGAGGTTCTTTGGAGCATGGTCATCCCCCAACTCACTCTGGTGTATGGGCCGCTGTTTGTGTGCCTGGAAGCAGGACCTGGGCTTTAGGGGTACCCACTCACTCTCCAGCTTGTGTTAAATGGTTCTGGGTGAAGGGAGCACTGGACAGAACACTGGGCAGAGAATGGCATAGAAGGGTCATCTTGGAAGTGAGTTGTGCCCCAACACAGGCAGGGAGTGGGCTGTCCCCAGATAGGGCCATTGTGACTGTTGGCAGATGGCTGGGCTGATGGAGTTCTCAGATCTGCTCTACAACTGTCCCTGCCAGATCACTTTGGCGTGCTCAGACAATAGGCATTGTATCCTAGGTGTCCTGCCTAGGTGTATGGGGCCTTGGGTCACTCTGGCATGCCAACTGGATGGATCCTAGTCAGCATCTAGCTAGGGCAGTTGTGGAGTCCTGGAGCATTGACCTATGTGGGGAGTGGTTACAAGGTGACGAGGACTCTGTGTGGTATGGATTAAAGTCCCACAGCTGTGGGGGGCTCCTGGGATGCACACTTGAGCAGCACCCCACCGTCTAGGTTTTCTGGTGTGCTGTTGTGTGGTCTCTCACTGGGATCAGACCCACTGAGGCTCCAGTCCTCCACACGAAGACCAGAGCACAGAGGAGGCAGGAGGGAAGGGAAGGATCGAAGATCCTGGGGACTCCTGCTCAGAGGACAGTGATCATAATGCTTTAGTGACCCTTCCTAATTGGGGGGGCACTACTGCTGGAGGCTAGGCATTCATAGCTGAGGAAGCCCATGGCAACAAGATGCCGATCATAGAAACCCCCCTCTGGGCTCTCTGGGGCCAACTGTGCTCCAAGGTTTTTCTGAAGGAAGGAGGCTACTGTGAGCTGGAAAGGGCAGGCCAGAGGCTTCCCTTACAGGGTAGCTTTTCTACACGCCAGTGGCTGTGCACAGAACATACATAGGGCCAGAGGAGCAGGTCCCCACTGCTTACAGCCTGGCTGCCTCTCAGCCAGATGTTGACATTGTCAAGGGCTTCAGATAGGCAGTGTGGATATGGGCAAGGAGTACCTTACGTGAGCACCCCAGCAAAGACAGCAAAGAAGGGTGCCTGGGGAGGACAGGGTGACAACTTTCCTGCTCTCTGTCACCTTTTGTAATATAGCTCAGGGATGGCGGATGTTGAGGGGCCAGGAAAAGATCCCACCCAACCTGGGAGCTGCAAGGCAGTAACAGGACTATGGAGGCATTTTATTCGGACCAAAGTGGGGCTCCTGAGAAGTGGGTGTGGTGAGCTAGGGCTGGGCAAACCTCTCCTAGATCAGGGGGGCTGTGGTACTGAGGAAGTGCTATTACTGGCAAGGAGAGGCTCATGCCTGGTGAGGGTGAGGAAGACGAGTCAGTCTATTTGCCTTAGTGAGGGTTGTCACAGGGACAGTGACCCAACCTGGGCAGATGTGGAGCCATCCTCAGGGACAAGGACCTGAGCTAGGGGTTATACA